>NC_044033.1:41936473-42252018 GCF_901765095.1 Microcaecilia unicolor
TCATAGTCCTATACTGAAAAAACAACTCCCAGTTTAATGTATACAAATGGTTGAGACACCTCTGTGCCATTAAAAAAAAGTACAAAGAAAATACTGCTTTCAAATCCCACCGTCTCTCAAGCTATAAAAGGACTTGGGCACCTTTTGAAGAAAACGTTGCAGCAATGTCTTGCTTATTTAATTTTCACGTATAATTGTATCTCTATTATCACTTTTGCCTCTTTGTAATACATTTGATATTGTTACTGTTCCCAAAGTTATAGTTTATTTTCTGTAATACTGCTTTTATTACTTTTTGATAGAAACCAATAAAGAGATTATGAAAATAAAATCTAACCAGACATTGTTCTGTGCTGTCCAGCTAAACTAAAATTGAATCCTTAGTAAACTAAAATTGAATCCTTAGTCACAACCTTCTCTTAACCAGACACCTTCTATGGAAAGTATGGGAAGTATGGGGGATAAATGAAGAGTTGATTTTCAAAAATAAACATTTTACAAAGCCGCACTAGCGATTATCGCACGGCAAATGAGAGGAAGCCAATAGAAATTGGATGGTCTTCCTCTCATTTACTACTACTACTACTACTACTAATAGCATTTATATAGTGCTACCAGATGCACGCAGTGCTGAACACTTGACATAGAGAGACAGTCCCTGCTCAAAGAGCTTACAATCTAGGTAAAACGGACTAGCGTGGCTTTGTAAAAGAAGTCCTATGTTATACAGACAGACCTTTTACTTATTCATTTATTAGGATTTTTTTTAAATATCTACTTCAATTCCTTACTAAATCTGCTACTTCATAGTTGCATTACAAGTACCTTCCTGAGGCAGCAGTACAATCTAGTCATGTACATCAGTCATTTTCCTATAGGAGACAACTACCCAAAACCCATTCTGAACTGTATATCATGCTGTTAGGCTTCTTGCCAAGGTTAGTCAGCTTTTACAGTGTGAAATGGAGTGATAGCAATAACCCTACAATGGCTCTCTTTGACCAGTTTTTGCTTTGCCTCTGGGGCTTACCCAGCCATCTTTTTGGCCCCTGTTCCTGCTCCCTCTGGCAGTTTCCTAAACTTTTGTTTCATTGCCCCTGCTGCTTCTCCTGGAAGCCTTTTCTTCTCTGCTCTGATTTCCGTCATGAGACCTTCCTAGCCAGACCTCTCCATTACTACAATTTCCAGAAGGTTCTCTTTTAAGGGTGGATAATGGATTTGCTATTCTCTTTAATAAATTGAATCTTCTTTGAAATTTTGAGTTTGTGATAGAAAGGCAGAACATATATCAAACTAAATTAAACTTAGACAACTTCTTTGGTCAATCGAGCTTTGTACCATCATTTTGTTTCTCCATGGAGGACATTAAATACGTTAGGCAAAAGTGAAAAAACAGGCATAAATCATAAAAAGGATGAAAGTGAGATTTAGAAAGGGGAGGATCAGCAAAAGGCAGAAAGCTTAAATCAGATCTTTTGCTTGGTATTTAGAGAAGAAGGAGAAGACGTTGAATTAAAGGTGGGAAATGGCATTAATAAATGTGAAATTGCAACCATATTACAAAGGAGGTGTTTGAAGCATTTAAACACATGAGAATGGATAAAGTTATGGGAACAGATAACAGCAATTGATCATCTACAGGAAAAATCTCTTTTAAGATGTTAATCATATTATTATTGTTATTATTACATTTGTATCCCACATTATCCCACCTTTTTGCAGGCTCAATGTGGCTTACAATTCATCGTGGATACTGGAAATAGAAGAGAAAGTACATTTGGTTTTACAGCGAGTTTTGGGTACATGATGGTGAAATACATAATATTAGAAATAGAAAAGAGTATACATTTGTTTTAGCAGAAGTTTTGGCTACATGATGGTAAAATACATAATAGTGTTAAAGCCATAGGCATTAGGTGCATGATAGTGTGAAAGCAGAAGACATTAAAGAACATTCCTGGGTAATTTAAAGAAAGTAGAGTTACGTGTGTTGTTCTTTATGATATATTTTGTCGAAGAGATAAGTTTTCAGGAGTTTGCGGAAATTGGTCATTTCGTAGATCGATTTCAGGTTACATGGCAGTGAATTCCAGAGCTGTGTGCTTGTATAGGAAAAGGTTGATGAATGCACTGATTTGTATTTCAAGCCTTTACATTTGGGAGGATGAAGATTGAGGAATGTGCAGGAGGATTTTTTTGCATTTCTGGGTGGTAGTTCTATTAGGTCTGACATGTAGGCTGGGGCGTCACCATGGATGATTTTATGGACCAAGGTACAGAGTTTGAACGTGATGAGTTCTTTGAGTGGGAGCCAGTGTAGTTTTTCGCGAAGGGGTGTTGCGCTTTCTTATGTTGGTTTGCCGAATATGTCTGGCTGCCGTGAATCTCTAACATATGATGCAGGGGCGGACTGACTATTCGGGCAACCGAGCAGTGCCCAAGGGCCCAGAAGCTTTAGGGTGCCCAGAGGCTCTTCCCAGATGCTTGGCACAGCGCTGGTGATCTAGTGGCATCAGCGGGGGATGGGGGCAAACGTTCTTTCCTGCCCAACTCACTGGGCTACCACTATTCCCACTACCTGGCACCACCGTATTTTAAAAATGGTGGCCGAGACTCCCTACTGAAGTCTCGTGATACTGTTGAGACCCGCGAGACTACCGCAGGAAGACTCAGCCACCCTTTTGAAAACACAGCAACGATGGCAGGCAGGGGAATAGCAGCACTGCAGCGGGCAGGAAAGAATATGCCCCTCCCCCCCCCCCCCCCCCCCGCAGAAGCCATTAGGCCACCAGGACCCCTCAGGTAGGACCGGAGCAGTGGGGGTATCGGCTGCAGTGGAAGGGGTGGCGGGCACTGGCCGGGCAGTGGGCCCAGACCACCCTCAGTCTGCCGCTGATATGATGATATAATTGGAACAAAAGAGTAAAGAAAAAGTCAACAAACCCTGACAGTGGTTCTAGGATGGAACCAGTAAGAGAGATGATGGGCCTACCTAGAGGATTTATCATAGATTTGTGAATTTTTGGTAGCATGTGTATGGTGGGAATGTTGAGATTCAATTTATAAGAAATCCCTTTCTTTAGAAGTCAAAAAGGGGGCACCATCTTCTATCAAAGCTATGATCTTATTTTTAAGATCCCAGGTAAGATCCTTCTTGAGTGGAAGGTAACTCTGAAAGGGAAGAAGAGGAGTAAGGAACACACCAGAAGCATGAGTAGAATTCTTTCACAGGCAGCAAAAGTAGCCTATCCTTGCTTGACTAATTGAAATCTCATGGGCAATAATGTCACAGTTGGGCTGGAAAGACACGGGTAGTATCAATGTAACCCCCCTGTTGTATGGGGTTACTGAGAGGATAGAGCCCTAGTAGAAGGTCACTGGGGGGAGTATCCTGGAGGTCCCTGGGCGAGGAGTGAGCCCAGCCTTAGGAGACAGGTTAGGAAATAAAATGCAGCAAGATGGTGCAGCAAAGGGGATGAGTGACATGTTGGATGGAGTTAGAGAGGTGCTAAAAGGGATTACCATGTGCTTGCACATGGTTTCTCATCTGTCCAAAATTTCCCTGCCAGAGATCAGTATGAAGTAAGGGGAAGTCCCTGATTAAGAACTGGCAACCCGTAGGTTTGGAGAAGGAGAGAAATCATAGACCAGATGGACATAGACACAGAGCTCTAGAGAGTGGATCAAAGGGATCACTTCCAGGAGCTGGAGATGGGTAATGGCGTAATGACATTGATTAGGTCCAGTTTTAATTCAATGTGTATAGTCAAACTGTGGGCCAATCTTAATTCTTAAATACAAAACACTTAGGGCCTCTCTTATTAAGCTGCGCTAGCAGCTCCCGGTTGAATGGGCTCTGTCAGCATTGCCATGTGGGAACCTCTAGCACGGCTTGATAAAAGAGGCCCTTATTAGTTTAATAATTTGACAGTGATCAAACAGTGGTCTGGTCTTAATTCTTAAATGTAAACATTAAGGATCGTGTTTACTAAGGTGCGTTAATGTTTTTAGTTTTAGCATGTACTAACGCTAGAGACACCCCTAGGAATATAAGGGGGTCTCTAGTGTTGGCGCATGCTAATTTTTAGCACGCAGTTAGTGCTAATATCAACGACACTAACCTAGATAAGTGCCGCCGAATATATGGATAGCCCTGCACAAGCAATTTAACTGGCCAGTAGCCACCTCCATTCATTGGGGTAAATGCAGGTGTGTAGTTTTAGGCGCTGGAATATCAGTTAAGTGTATTCTATATACCGCACCTAAATCTAGGCACCACTTATAGAATACACTTAGGCAGAAATGTTTAATGTGTGTTTTTTTAGGTGTCTTATATAGAATCTGGCCCAAAATGCTTAAAAAATAAAACAATAAAACTAAAATGTTACAATCAAATAGTTAAATAAAATTATTTTCAACATTCCAAGATTTTCAATACTTTACAAACCCTAACAACTGATTGATTTTTATTTATTTATTTATTTATTTGTTACATTTGTATCTCACATTTCCCCACCTATTTGTAGGTTCAATGAGGCTTACATAGTACCAGAGAGGCCTTTGCAGGCTCCAGTGTGAACAAATGCAAGGTGATGTTGTGGTAAGATCAAGTTCATGTGGCACAGCCACATTAGGGAATCGGAGAACGGAAGAGTTGTGTTATGTCTATTACGTGCTTTAGTTTGCTTGTGTTGCAGAGATTAGGCACTTAAGTTGGATTGGTAGGGTATGCCTTTTTAAACAGGTTGGTTTTTAGTGATTTCCGGAAGTTTAGATGGTCGTACATCGTTTTCAAGGCTTTTGGTAATGTGTTCCACAGTTGATCATACTGATACCATCAGCAGAAGGTGAATTCCATAACAAAGGTCCCAAATGACTGATTATTAAGAAGTTAGACCAGTTTAAAAAAATTATTGAAGATTTACCCCTCCCCCTCCCTTTTACAGAGCCACGCAGTAAAGCCGACAAAGCCCATTCAGTTTGAATGGGCTGTGTTGGCATTACCACACCGGGTTATTTATTTCAAAGTGCCTTTATTGATAATAATAATTGATGAGTCAATCAGACATATAAACGGCGAGTGACCGTACTCACTCGCAAATGCGCAGTAGAGACTTCCGTCTGTCCCGCCCCCGCGTCAATACGTGATGACGGGAGGGGCGGGACAGAGAGGGAAACTGCGCCGCCGAGGTTGCTACCCCTCCCCCCCCACTCGGAGTCGCCGCCGCCGCCACCCCTCCACCCGGCCCTGGCCCTTTCTTCCCTTCTGAACTTACACATCCATTCGCCGAACGCAGCAACGCACATCAGCTGAGCTGCCCCTTCCTTCTCTGCCTGTGTCCCGCCCTTGCTGACGTTATGTCACAAGAGGGCGGGGCCACAGGCAGAGAAGGAAGGGCCCACGGCAGCTCAGCTGATGTGCCTTGCTGCGTTCGGCAAACGGATGTGTAAGTTCAGAAGCGAAGAGAGGGCCCGGGCCGGGTGGAGGGGTGGCAGCAGCGGCGGCGACTCCGAGGGGGGGGGGAGCGGTGGTGACCTCGCAGGGGGGCTCAACGGCTAGTGATATATAAGAACTGAATTGTTCTGGTGAAGATTACCTGATTTTTATTTTGTCGTTAAAGTGATGTGTTTAATGTTTTATGGTTATATGTATTAATATGTGTGTGTGTGCAATTGTAAACCACTGAGAATTACAGAGCATGCAGATTATAAGTTTTAAAAATAAATAAATATAATTATCTTTTAACCTGATATTGCTGATATTCAGCATTAGCCAGTTACAGATAACTGGTAAACTCTAGTCAGAAAAGTCACTGTCCTAAAGTTAACATTCTCAAGTTAACGTGGATCAGAAATTTTTAGTTCCAGGTATCTTACCTGGTTATCTTTAATCATATATCCCACTGCTGAATATCAACCCTGTTATGCTTCTATCCTGGTGGCAGATACAGCTTAATTTGCTGTTCTAGATGCTTTTTTTCCCCCTGTTTCCCTGACGTTTATACATTTATACAGAGCTTTTACTTCTCATTCTTTTCTGGCATGTCTTTTCTCTGTCAGCTTTTAAGTTCAAATTTCTTTATTAGGGTCTCTGTCAGCTTTTGGAAATGTGCATCTCTTTTGGCTTTGTGTTTTGCACACTAAAGGGAGAAAAAAAACATTTCTGGTTCTAATTCTCCAGATTCTGGCTTCAAGGGGGTTTATATTTCAGATTTTGTCTGTGTGTTTCTACTTTTGTTCATAGTCACATACCCCCCGATTCTATATAGCACGCCCAGAGATCTGCATCGCAATTGGCGTGGCTTCTATTACAATGTGCGTATCTTCTTAAGCTTAAGCTAATGAGTGCTAATAACAACACTTAACAAGCAATAATGAGCACTAATTGGCACTGATTAGAATTTAAGCGTATGTCACTAAATGTATTCTGTAACAATGTGCGCTGAACTTCTAACATGCGTAGGCAAAAAGGGGCATGGGTGGGGAAATGGGCATTTCGTGGCCGTTCCAAAATTTACGCACCTAGTTTTAGAATATGGCCCAGTGCACCTAAATCTACATGCTGAGATTTACGCCACGTTTTCATTGGTGTAAATGGATGAGCATAGATTTAGGTGCTGAAATATTAACTAAGAATATTCTGTAATCGGTGCCTAAATCTAGCTACCGATTATAGGATTTGCTTAGTCGGTACTGATTTCAGTGCCGATTTTTTAGGTGCCATATATAGAATCCCCCCCCCCCCCCCCCTCATTCTTTACTGGGTCCATATTCAAAACCATTACTCCAGATAACAACTACCATTGTACAGATAAATAGCTTAGCCAGGGCTGGCCATGGATATTCAGCAGCGCTATCTAGGGCAATGCATGGGTAGAGCAAGGATAGAGCTGGCAGTTATCCAGACAGTAGCGCTATTCAGACCGCTATCTGTCCTATCTTTAACTGAATTGCTGTTTAGATAGCGGGTTGAATATCACCACTAACCCAATAGTGCTGGTATTCACTGCTCTACTCAGATATTCAGCCCCATTCGGGGGCCTTTTTACGAAAGGGTTACCACGTAGCAACCCAGAACTACTATCGGCCCAACGCAGCCACCGGCAGTAGTTCCACCTCAACGACGCACCATTTCCAGCACACTGGAAAATATTTTTGTTATTTTTACTGTGGTGCTAACCTTGCGGTAATTGGGTGGGTTAACCTGGGAGCCCTAGAGGTGGCAGTAAATGCTCCTCACCACTTGGCCACATGGTAATAGTAATCTTACCACACGGCCATTTTATTTTTAGGGGGGCTTTATCCGCTGTGGTAAAAAGGGCCCTGGCATGTGGGAAAAATGACTCCTGCTGCTACTGCAGGGACCTTTTTACTGCAGCTTGGTAAAAGGACCCCTCAGCGTCTTGACAGCAGTGCTAATTAACCATGGGGGCCCTTTCACTGAACTGAGCTAAAAAGTGGCCAGTGCTATCCCCAGCACGGGTTTCTCCCGCGTGCTGAGGCTACTTTATAAGTACAGAAGTATTGCCATACTGAGAAAGACCAAAGGTCCATCGAGCCCAGCATCCTGTTTCCAACAGTGGCCAATCCAGGTGACAAATACCCGGCAAGATCCCAAACATGTACAAAACATTTTATACTGCTTATCCCAGAAATAGTGGATTTTCCCCAAGTCCATTTAATAACGGTCTATGGACTTTTCCCTTAGGGAGCCGTCCAAACCTTTTTTAAACTCCACTAAGCTAACCGCCTTTACCACATTCTCTGGCAACAAATTCCAGAGTTTAATTACACATTGAGTGAAGAAAATGTCTCTCTGATTTGTTTTAAATTGACTACATTGTAGCTTCATCGCATGCCCCCTAGTCCTAGTATTTTTGGAAAGCGTGAACAGACGCTTCACATCTACCCGTTCAACTCCACTCATTATTTTATAGACCTCTATCATATCTCCCCTCAGCCGCCTTTTCTCCAAGCTGAAGAGCCCTAGATGCTTCAGCCTTTCCTCAAAGGGAAGTCGTCCCATCCCCTTTATCATTTTCGTCGCCCTTCTCTGCACCTTTTCTAATTCCACTATTTAGCTGATTTTCGAAAGTGATTGCCACCCATCTTCCGACACAAATCGGGAGATGGACGGCGATCTCCTGAATCCACCCAAATCGGCATAATCGAAAGCCGATTTTGGCCGTCTTCAACTGCGTTCCTTGGCGGGGCCGGTGAAAGTTGAAAGGGGCATGTCGGCATGGTAGCGAAGGCGGGATGTGGGCGGGACAGGGGCGTGCGTTGAGATGGCCGGCTTCGCCCAATAATGGAAAAAAGAAAGCCGGCCGTCAGGAGAATTTGGTCTGTTCTATTCGGACCCTTTTTTTAGGTCCAAGTCCCAAAAAAGTGCCCCAACTGACCAGATGACCACCGAAGGGAAGCGGGGATCACCTCCCCTTACTCCCCCAGTGGTCACCACCCCCCTCCCACACACAAAAAAAAATCAGACATTTTTTGCCAGCCTGTATGCCAGCCTCAAATGTCATACCGAGCTCCCTGACAGCAATATGCAGGTCCCTGGAGCAGTCTGTAATGGGTGCAGTGCACTTGAGGCAGGTGAACCCAGGCCCATCCCCCCCCCCCACCTGTTACACTTGTGCTGGTAAATGGGAGCTCCCCAAGAAAACCCAAAACCCACTGTACCCACATGTAGGTGCCCCCCTTCACCCCTTAGAGCTATGGTAATAGTGTAGAGTTGTGGGCAGTGGGTTTTGGGGGGGATTTGGGGGGCTCAGCACACAAGGGAAGGGTGCTATGCACCTGGAAGCTAATTTTGTTTTTTTTATTAATTTTTTAAAGTGCCCCCTAGGGTACCCAGTTGGTGTCCTGGCATGTCAGGGGGGCCAGTGCACTAGAAATGTTGGCTCCTCCCACGCCCAAATGCCTTACATTTCGCCGGATTTGAGATGGCCGGCTCCGGTTTCCATTATGGCTGAAAATCGGAGTCGGCCATCTCATCTAACCCCGGAGAGCGATTTGACCGGCGCCAAGCGTATTTCGAAAATACGCTTGGCTCCGCCCCTTTGCGGAGCTGGCCCCAAAGATGGTCGCCCATTGATTTGGCCAGCGCTGTTGGATTATGCCCCTCTATATCTTTTTTGAGATGTGGCGACCAGAATTGAACACAATATTCAAGGTGCGGTCGCACCATGGAGCAATACAAAGGCATTATAACATCCTCATTTTTGTTTTCCATTCCTTTCCTAATAATACCTAACATTCTATTTGCTTTCTTAGATGCAGCAGCACACTGAGCAGAAGGTTTCAACGTATCATCAATGATGACACCTAGATCCCTTTCTAGGTCTGTGACTCCTAATGTGGAACCTTGCATGATGTAGCTATAATTCAGGTTCCTCTTTCCCACATGCATCACTTTGCACTTGCTCACATTAAATGTCATCTGCCATTTAGACGCCCAGTCTCACAGTCTCGTAAGGTCCTCTTGTAATTTTTCACAATCCTCCCGTGATTTAACGACTTTGCATAACTTTGTGTCATCAGCAAATTTAATTACCTCACTAGTTATTCCCATCTCTAGGTCATTTATAAATATGTTAAAAAGCAGCAGCCCGAGCACAGAACCATTTCAGAAAAATGGCCCCATATTCTATTTTCCCTGTTAATGGCCACATGCTAATTCTATGGTAATATTTATTGAGAGCAGACTCAACACAGTGCCATGTTTCAGCCCTGGAAGTGCCTTCTTCAGGAGTCTTGGTAAAAGTGTACTGAAAATCCTTGTGGGTAAGGTCGTCAGAAGTAGGTCTTTTAGAAAAGGTTGTCGTCTTTAGAAGCCATATCCCATACTACTATCACCAAAGGTCTTTCTAAAGACCACAACCTTTTTCAAAAGATCTACTTCTGATGACCTTACCCACAAAGATTTTCAGTACACATTTACCAAGACTCCTGAAGAAGGCACTGAAAGTGCCGAAACAAGGTACTGTGTTGAGTGCTCTCAATAAATATTACTTCTACACTGGACGTTCTTTTCTTGGTCCGTTCCCACTCTCCTCCAGCTTTTGTGACTTTACGTGGGACATTGTTGTTCTTTCCACTTCTGTGTTGCACATGCTAATTCTCCCATTAGCATATGGCCATTAGTATGTGAACACTTACCGACGCCATTTTTCTAGGAAGCAAAGGCTGATGTGCTAACTGGTTAGCACAGTGCATGCCTACTCTCCGCCCTCAGACACGCCCCCAGCACTATAAAGTAAAGTCTATATTTTAGCGTGTGTCGATCCCAAAACTACCATGGGAATCCTAAGCGCGCCCCACAGTAGTCGTTTTTACCTTGCAATAAGCATGCATTAATGCTTACCACATGGTTGGCATTTAAATGTATCTGTATATTTTCTGGGTTTTTGGTTTTTTTTTACCAAGGTGATTAATCTGCTAGCATGCAGTTTCTGTGTAGAGATCTATAGCAATCCATTAACCACTACTAAATGGACTTGGGAAAAATCCACAATTCCAGGAATAACATGTATAGAATGTTTGTACGTTTGGGAAGCTTGCCAGGTGCCCTTGGCCTGGATTGGCCGCTGTCGTGGACAGGATGCTGGGCTCGATGGACCCTTGGTCTTTTCCCAGTGTGGCATTGGGAAAAGTAATATGTACTTATTATATTTCCAGTCAGGGGTGGTTGAGGGCCAACCTAGACTAGACTAAGCATTTGAAAAATTTATGGGCCTCATTGGGGAAGCTTAAGGGGCTATCTCACTTTTATACCGCTTTATTAGAGAAAATGAGTTTTATAATATTCTTGCATGCGGGCGTGGGAAAGAGATTTGGGATGTGAATTGAGTGTGAGTGAGTGGAAGGCGATATGCCTGGAAGTGAAAAAATCTTCCTTATATGTACTTCTTAAGGAAAATGCATATAAAGTGTTAACTAGATGGTATTATATGCCAGATAGGATATGAGCTATGTTTCCTGGGTCCACTGATCTCTGTTGGAGATATGGCCTTGTCATAGGCTCCTTTTTTCATATCTAGTGGGCATGTGGGAAGATTCAGGGGTTTTGGCAAGGGGTTATGAGAAGGCTGTTCTTAATATTAGACATTACTTTCCATGGTGACCCTAAATGGTGCTTACTTGGGTTGGGCAATCAAAGGGACCCTAAGTGGCAATGCCGACTCAAGCATATATGTTTAGCAGCAGCTAAAAGTGTTATAGCTGCTCATTGGAAGCAGGAGAGGGGACCAACATTGTCCAGCTGGCTTTTGAACATAACCCTTTTGGGGGATTTAGAGAAATTAATGGATCACAGACTTGGGTGAGATGATTCATCTGCTGAAGAGTGGATACACCTCGACCTGTTATTGAGGGATAATTAATGAGACCGGAAAGTGGGGGGGATGGGACGGGAGGAAGTGGGGTGGGTGGGTACTGGGGAGAACTGGAAGGTTTACATAGAGAAGGGCCGAGTGCTCTGAAGAGACCACGGAGTGCTGAGAATTTCATGGAGTAATATAGTATGGGGGGGGATTGGGGTGGGATTGTTGGGGGTTTGGTTCTGTAGTTGGGGGAATATTAGACAGTTCATGATTTTCCTGGCTATATATTGCAACTGATCTTTGTATTGCTTTTATAAAACTTCAATAAAAATTTAATGTTAAAAAAATGCAATACTGCATCTGTATCTCTCGGTCATATGTTTAGGACGTGCATTTATACAACAATATTGAAAGGGGATGGCTGCTAAGGTTACACATATCTTGGATGGAACTTTTCCCCTTTCCCCACAGAATTTTTATTTGATGACTAATCTGCTTCTAACCATAAAACTACCAAAGCAATGCATACTCTCCTTCATTATTTGTTTTTGCTGGCCCGACCAGTAATCTTACTACATCGGAGACATGTTTGCCTCCTAATTTCATGCAATGGAAGAATTTGGTATACACCACCATGATTTTGGAGCACCATAAGGCTGGCAAGACTCACTCTTTATGTTGGAAAACGTTCCAGAAGATTTGGGAACCTGTCTGGACAGTGATGCCAAATCGTGCTCATAGTTAGATTCTAAATTGTCGATCATGTCTGTTTGACTCACTCCAAAATACGCTATGCCTGTTTGTTTCAGACTTGGATAAGAACCCAGCAAATCTGACAGTATAGTGCCATAAAATGGAAGAATAGGGGGCTGGATAGCGATTGGGGGGGGGGGGGGGAGAACATTGTATAAAAGAAATATTAAATTGTCATTTGTACATTTATAACTCAGTATAGCACATACCCATTTAATGTAAATCTTATTTGGAAGAATGTTTGTTTCTCAATAAAGATAATTAAAACAAATGCAGCTTGAACTTTCATATTTTATACAGAGCACTAGGATTATTAAACCAGACACATATATGGCCTACCTTTCTAAATCTGACTTTCCTCGATTTCACTTGCTATTCCCTTTTCAGATTGATAAGAGATAACCACATGCTAGACTAATAACAGATTTCAGGCTTGAAATTATATCTGCTCTCTAGCTACTGAAAGAGAACTTGTCATCAAATTGAATAGGTCATTATGAAGCATTCTTTTACAATTATCCAGCAACAAAGCTGAGAAATTATATCCGGCGCCTGCAAAATGAAGTGTGCATGAAAGTCAAAGCCCTGATTTAGTCAATGATACTCTCTTTCAATATTATATGCTGCATTATCTGAAAGTGCACTTTTCATGTTGTGAGGGAAATTAACTTTCTCTTGATATCATAATTTGTATTTCAAACTTTTTTTTGCTTAATAAATTCCATGATGTTAACGATGAGTTCCATGTTTTTTTCATAAGATCAAATTGTAAAATATGCTTCTTTTTAATTAGAAATGCTAGCATTCCCCTCCCCCCTCAGCTACTGCAAGTGCTAATGGTGGCAGATGAATTTTGCTAGAGTTCTGCCAGCCTGCCGGTGGGCCCGAGTTTCACGGATGCTGAGTGAGAAAACACATACTAGTTGTGGGTGATCAAGTGCAGTGGTCCGAGATGCCGCCCTGGAAGTTAAGGGGGGTGCTGAATGCCCAATCGCTGTGTTTTACAAGGTGACAGAAGTGCTGGAGTTGGAAAGCACTGGTGGTGAGGAGCAGCCTGCTAAGCAAGAGATGGCGGCCGTGCAATGCAGGCCTCTTGCTGAGGGAAAGCATTGGTTGTGGTTGCAAGAAGTTGTGTGGAGAGAATTGCAGGAAGTGAAAGATGGCATGGGGACTCAGTGAGAAACTGAAGGGGACTTGCCCCATGCAGAGAGGAACTAGAGAGAAGAGTGTCAGATCTTGAGGATTTGGAGTCCAGAAGGCATGCGATTGCGCTTTTTTTTTATTGCCCTTAAACTCTGGAACAACCTTCCATCAGAGGTTCGTTCTGTTATCCTTTGTTAAGTTTAAAAATATGTTAAAGACCTATTTTTTCTTTGCGCTTTTGGTCTGCTTTTAGAGGTTTGTCAGTCGTGGACTGAATTCCCTCCTGTACATATATGACCTGTAATTTTGTCTCTTATTCTTTCCTTAAGGTTGCTTTTAACTAATGGCTTATCGTTTCTTGTTTTATTTGTTAACTTTTTATTACTGTTTGTGAACCACTATGAATCTCTTGTTGGAAATTGCAGTATATCAAGTATTTTAATAAATTTAAACATAAACAGTGCAGTGCTTAAGGCAGCAGGTGGGAGTCCTTCAGGCCAAGGTAAGTGACCTATAGGACCAATCTCCGCACATGAATCTTCAGATTGTGGGGGTGCCAAAAAAGCTGGAGGAGATTGATGTTAGACACTTTTTGCAAGAACTGTTGATGGAAACTCAGAGCCTGGTGACTCCTGAATACAGCAGGAATGGGCTCTTCGGGTTCCCGAGCAACCGCAGGAGGGGCAGAAAGTGTTGTACCAAAAAATGGATTCTGCAGAATGTGTAGAAGATGAGTCATCTGAGATATCAAGGTACATTAATCTCAATCTTTTACAAGGCCCATTTCACAGTGATACAAAAGGAGGAGAAGTTAGCACAGAGGTGTGCCTCTTATAGGTTTATCTCCTTGCTCAATGTGGATAAAAAAATATATCCTAAAGCATAGGAGCCAACTTTTCAAAATTATTGGGGGTGCTAAGCCCAATGGAAATAACCCTTCCCTGGACACATACAAGAAATTTTCTCAATATTGGGGGTGCTCAAGCACCCACAGCACCTACAGAGTCGGCTCCAATGTCCTAAAGTCCTGGAAAAGAAGTTGGACAGAGTGATTCCCATATTGGTTCAAAGAGACCAGGTGAGGTTTGTGGCAAGTTGGCAGACTAGTGACATTTTGAGAAAGCTAGGCATTATTGAAAGAGTGAATGGTAGGGAGAAGGGGGCAGCTTAGTCAGCAGATGTTCAGGAGGAGGTGGGATGTTCTGAATGGCGGTGGGTAGGGGAAGAGGGAGGGAAGGAAAAGGGATTTTTTTTCAGGGACTAGGAGGGGGATCGAGAGATTTTTTTTAAGGAAAAATAGTTATTCAGGTCCTGGCCAATATTCAGGACTCACATATACCCCTGTTTGAAAATTGGCCAGGACTAACGTAAGCCCTGACTGAATATCGGCCAGGACTCACATAAGCCCCAGAAGCTAGCACTGGGCAAATTAGCCCCATATATTCAGTGCCAGGGCCCAGATGTAGCCCAGAATTAAATATCTGGAGCTAATTTAGCCAGCCATAGTGTTTTAAAATAAATACCATCGCTGGCTGAATATTGGTTGTTTCTTTACAACATCAGCAAAATCTGTCCCTTTCTACCAAAATCCTTATCAAAACTCTCATCACGTCCCATATAGGAGCTCATTTTTAAAGCAGACAACTGAAAATGGTCAAAAACACACACATCTACCGAAAACGTCTCAATTGCGAATTTCGAAAAGGCAGAATTTGGATGTTATCTATTGCGTTCGTCCAGATAGCAAGGGTGTGTTTTGGGTGGGGCTACAGTGGGCCCAAAATTAGGCCACCTTTCAGCAATAATGGAACAGAAAGACATGTCCAAGTCTAAAAAGAAGTATTTTTTCATCTAGACCTATTTCAATTACTTCCAAATTTTAACAAATGCTTTGAATGACCAGGTGACCACTGAAGGGATTAAGGCTTGACCCCTCCTTAATCCCCCAGTGGATGCTGTCATCTTCACACCCAGTGGTGTAGCCAGACTGCCAATTTTGGGTGGGCCTGAACCCAAAGTGGGTGGGCACAAATTTTTCTCTCTACCCCCCTCCCCCAGCAAAATTTAGTCACACTAATCAGATGCATTTGTCACACAGGAGTAAAGTACCGCTTTTCAGTGCATCAGACTACAAAATAATTTATTTAATAGCCTAACACCCTTTTCAATGAGCTTTCAGAGGCCAAAACCTCCTGCTTCAGGTCAGTGTAATGCTGTTATGGTATCCTGACCTAAGGAAGTATTGGTCTCTGAAACATTATTAACACAGGTACCATATTACTTGATCCTAAATTAAAAATAAAATTATTTTCTTTACCTTTGTTGTATGGCCATTTACTTTTTCTCATTGTGTTGCTCCCAGTCTCTAGATTCTGCTTTCCTTCATTTTCTCTTAACTCTTCTGCGCCATTTGTCATTTTCTCTCCTTTTTCTTTGCTTTCTTCAATATTTTTCAGCCTCTCTCTCTGTCCAGATTTACTTAATTCTTACTATCCATTCTTTAATTTCCTTCTTTTTCCTTCATCTACCTATGGCTTTCATCTTTTTCTCACCCTTGTTCTCCCCATGCCCCTTCCTCTTATTCTCCAGTCTTTCCCTGCTCCCCTTTACCATCCAGCAGCTCTCCTCTTTCTCTCCCCATCCTTCCAATGTCTCCCCTCTTTCTTTCTGCATCCTTCCATCCAGTGTCTCCTCTTTCTCCCTACCCTTCCATCCAGCGTCTTCCCTCTTTCTCTCCCCATCCTTCCACCCATCTACCCTCTCTCCTGATCCTTCCATCTAATGTCTCTCTCCCCCTCCTTCTATCCAGTGTCTCTCTCTCTACCCTTTTCTGTTCAGTGTCCCTTCTCTCTTCACATCTTTCCAGTCTCTCCCCTTTCTCTCTGCATCCATTCATCCATTTTCCCCTTTCTCTCCCCATCCTTCTATCTGTTTTCCCTCTTCCTCTCCTCATCCTTCCATCTGTCTATCCCCCTTTCCCGATTCTTCCATCCATTCTTCTCTCTCTCCATCCAGGCCCACCCACACAGACCTGCCAAGTCTCCCGCGAAACACACGGCGCCAGCTCCCATTTCCGGCCACTGCTGCTGCTCCTGTTGAGCAGCAGCGGCCGCTACAAAAACAAAAAGCTAATTAAAGAACCAAAAATGTTTTTAAAAAGCAAGCGCGGCACTGCAGGCAGCCATCAGGCATTGGCTGTCAGTTCTGCAGCCGCTCCTCTCGCCTCTCACGTCACTGCCCCTGGAGGACGACCCCGGAGGAGCGCAGCGACGTGACGTGAGGCGACAGGAGCGGCTGCAGAACAGGCAGCCAATGCCTGATGGCTGCCTGCAGTGCCGCGCTTGCTTTTTAAAAACATTTTTGGTTCTTTAATTAGTTCTTTTTGTTTTGGTAGCGGTCGCTGCTGCTCAACAGGAGAAGCAGCAGTGGGTTGCAATTACTGGATTCTTCACTAATTGACAAGGGGCAGATGGACATGTTTCTCACAGGAAAACATTTAAACCATATAATCAAACAAAAGAAACCCCATATAAGTCTGATATTTGCTGACAGAAAAACATTTTGAGAGTGGGCATTTCAGGGCGTGAGATGGGCATTGTTAATGCGATGCGAAAGTGGATAGCAAAATGGTTTCCTTTTGCCAGAAAGAAAAACTTCATGAATGGGACCTGCTTTAAGAGACTAGCTCAAGACCAAACTTGTCTTTGGACCCATTTGTGATTTTGCTGAGTTGGAGAGTGGAGAGGTGGAACTGTTGATTTGTGAAAAATAGCGGAGTTGTTGAGTGGTCTGTTACCTTTGTTTGTTTGCCCCTGTCTAAACCTTTTGACCCTCACATTTCTTGCCTTGCTCCCTCTGTGTCCCACCTCCTCAAGTCCTTTCCCACATCTGCCAGCCCCCCAGCTACTCCCATCCCTTGCTCTGTATCTCGCCCCTTCCCGCCAAGGTTGCCAGATAGGCGGTTTTCCCTCCCAATTGGGCGGCTTTCCGCGACCCGCTGCGGGAAAGTTTTGCCCGCTGCAGGTTGTGGTTTTTTGGGCGGCTTTTATTTGGCTGGGCGGGGTTTTTTTTTCGCTGTCTGCAGTTTTTCGCCCCCACAGGGGAGTGGTTAGTGATGTTGTGGGCGTGGTTAGTGACGGTGGGGCGGAGTTGATGACGGCGGAGGCGGGGTGTGAAATTTTGGGCAGGTTTCAACTGGTTTAATCTGGCAACACTGCTTCCCGCAACAAACCCTCACTGTCCCAAAACCTCCAAATCTCCCATTCAAACCCCCCACCTGCTTGTCTTCTGTCTCTCACTGTTCCTCTGTTTGTCCACTCCCAGTTTGTCACTCTGCATTGTGTTGTTGCAGTTTGTGTGAGGACTGTGTTCTGGTGCTAGGAAAGATTGTGCTGTGTGTTGCTGCTGTTATGTTTGATGACTGTGCTAGTGCTGGGGCAGTGAGTGCTGGTGCTGGGCTTAGTGGGTTGTAGCTGTAGTGGTGGGACACCTGCACGTCAATCATGGATGCACTGAATGCTATTATGGCTGACGCTTTGCTGAATGTGGGTAAGAGTTTGGAAGGGAGATCCAGGAGGAGATACCCAAATCCCAGAGTATTTAGGCCCAGGACCTGCTTCATGGACTTCACTAACCACGCCAGAAGCACACCCCTCTATACCAGCTGCAAGTGGCACCAGTGCCCACACCATCTTCACAGTAATCTCCTCAGCTCCAGCCAAGCAACTGGCTGCTGGCAGCCCAGAAAATTGAAGGACAGTGGTGCCACCAGGGTTGGGGGGGGCTGAGGCTGGAATGGGGGGCCTGGGCCCCCAAGCCCCCCCTGTAGCTTTGCCATTGCTGTAGACATATCAGCTCTGAGAACTTAGATGTTTGGAGGATAAATGATAATGGATCACACATGAAAATTTTTTGGGAAGAATTACATCTAAATAAAGCAATTTAGATGCCATTTTTGACCCAGGAATCCTAAACACCTGGGTCGCCTGGGAAACTAACTCTTATGTTCTCAGTTCTGCCCCCACAGCATCAGACAGCTGAAACCTGGGAGCCATGAGCCATCTGGAATCCTCCAAGTAAGCATAGACGTCTGAACCTACCTTTCCCCTTCTACTAAGGACATGACCTGAGATCTGGTCTGTAATATGCTTCTGCTAACAAAGATCTGGCTGCTGGACAAGATACAGTACAGTCACTGGTCAGCAGCAACACAAAGGACAGCTTTGGGCTTTGCAACACACCGTTTTATCCTATTTACGTTTTTATTGGTTTAATGCTGAAACTGTGGTGATATGTGCAGATTATACCCCAGTGGACACACTCTTGTGTGGCTGCGTTCAAGAGAAGCTGGGTGGGTGTTGGAGTCCCTGGGAATGGGTCTGTGCACCATGTGCTCCTCAGGGTTGAGGTTCACAGGAGCCATATCTAGCAGATACTCTCTAGCTTTGCTCGTCACCGCCCTCTTCAGCTGTTTTTTTTCGCCAATTCTCAACATCTCCATTTGTGTAAAACTTCTCTAAGCTTGGATACTATGACCAACCATTCCCAGAGTTGAGGTTTACAATGTCTGGTATCATGTGCTTGTATCCCTATCCTTGCCCTCACATTCTGTAGACCCTGAGGCCAGGGCCCCTGTCCTAGCTTGGTTTCCACCTGCTCTCTATTGTGGCAATTGCCTCTGGGTAGGGTTACCATATGGGTCCAGAAAAAGGAGGACAGATTGAGCCCGGACTGGATCAATGTGTCCTCCTTGTTCTGGAGCCATATGGTAACCCTACCTCTGGGGGCCTCACCAGTTCCAGTGGGAGGGTCATGCTTGGTGGGGGAGGAGAGTATGCTGGACAAGATGTTAGTGTGTGCACCGCGAGTAGACTATTCCCCTGCCTTCTGGCCTACTGAGCACAAAGTAAACGCTAGTCTGTGCAATGGCAAAAGAGGCCTGCTGCTTTGTACCTGACTGGTCACTATTGTGAGACAACTGATATGTTTAAAATAGTTTATTTCCCTCCCCAAATATATATCCCCCATATTTGTATATAGTTGTTTTCTCTTCCTTTACCTGTAATCTTGTATATTGTTTTAAATATGTAAATACGTGTATAGGAAGCAGCTGCTTGTGCATCTTCCTAAATCCCCAGCCATGCTGGTTGTGGGTAAAGACAGCATGCTGAACAGAGAGTAAACTTTAGTCTGGGCACTACCTACGAACACCTGCTGGTTGGTACCATGCTGGTGGCTACTGTGAGACAATAAACCTTTACTAAGATTAGTTTTATGCAATCTGGCAAATGGGTATGGGTCTTCAGGGTAGAGGGGGAATATGGGGCTGGACTCCTGATGTTAGCTAGCTGGCACATACATGGTAATGCTTAGGGTGGCCCAAATGTGGCCAACGTCATTAGTTGCTGCCCCCTTCCTGGGGGCGGCAGTGCAAAGGTCTACTTATCCTTTTTATCAAGGGACACCTTTGATGGTCACTTTGTTCCAGGCTCTAGCATAGAGCTGGACTAGGTGCCCAGCATGCTGGTTTCCACAAATGCTTATCGTGCACCATCCAACCCCATTAACCCCAACTATCCAACTGAACAAATGTCTGTAGGCGGCACTGTTATAGGATTATGCACAGACAGTGAACCCCCAGGGGACAGATGGCTACAGAGAGCAATGGTGAAGTACATGGGCAGTCAGCCCTATCCAGTGACCCACAATGCTGTTTCTCTGAACTGCTTTGTCTTCTCATGTCTAGGTTACTATAGCTACATATTGGGAGATTGGCATTTCAGCTGGCCACCCTTCACCAATTCCCCAGAGGAACACTGGCTGGGCTCTAGCTGTAGGGCAATTGTCTCAGGCCTTTCCTGAGACAAGACCTTGGGCCAGATATTCCCTTGACAGTTCCTGGGGGCACCCTGGTCCATCAGCCCATCAAGTGATGAGGAGATAGCCAAGGAATCTGTCTGAGAGAGATGTGCAGACACTGACAGCAAACATTTGGACGTTTGTTTCAACATTTAGTACATGTTTATTTCAATATTTTTTTGTTTGTTTTTGTTACATTTGTACCCCACGCTTTCCCACTTATGGCAGGCTCAATGCGGCTTACATGGGGCATGACTTGCCCAGAGTCACAAGGAGCTGCCTGTGCCTGAAGTGGGAATTGAACTCAGTTCCTCAAAACCAAAGTCCACCACCCTAACCACTCCTCCATCACATCATACCAATAATGCCCCTCTCAAACTTTGTCTGCATAGAGGTTAGAGAGGTGAGTAAATCTAGCAATCATCCACTTCTCCAAGCCCCAGGTCCAAAAGACATGGTAATTGACGGTTATGTATGATTTTGAGCAGATGTAAGTGGTAACAGTTAAAAATGCCAAAATATATGGGTATCAGTGTTATAAAATATATGATACATATATGCTTTTGAATATCGGGGGCTATGTTTTTCATATTGTCTGCTTCTCTTCTTGTCTCTATATGTGAACATAGCATTCGGAAGCCAGTTCTATAAAGGTGCACTTATTGGGACCCTATTATATAAAAGAAAATAGAATATAAGTATAACTGTATCTATATGTGAATATGCAGTTACACATGAGCACTTATGCCAGATATAGACCTGGTGCAAATGCTTCTTCCTAAATGCTGGAGATGCATGGGTAACATAGAGGGGCATAATCGAATGGGGACGACCATCTCTAAGGGCGCCCATCTCTAAGCACGTCCTGGCGAAGGGGCAGCGAAACCCGTATTATCAAAACAAGATGGGCGTCCATCTTTCATTTCGATAATACGGTCGGGGACGCCCAAATCTCAACATTTAGGTCGACCTTAGAGATGGTCGTCCCCGGTTTTCAGCCATAATGAAAACCAAGGACGCCCATCTCAAAAATGACCAAATCCAAGCCATTTGGTCTTGGGAGGAGCCAGCATTCGTAGTGCACTGGTCCCCCTGACATGCCAAGACACCAACCGGGCACCCTAGGGGGCACTGCAGTGGACTAACTGATGCACTAACTGAATGGAAAAAGCCCATCCCTTACCGATCCCTTAGCGATTCGGAAAGGAACAGGCATGCATGAAGGAAACTGCATGCAAATGAGCTGCTCACTGTTAGTTCATTTGCACACAATTTCCTTCCTAAGGAGGGAAGCCAGTGCAGAGCAGCCAAGCATTATGCATGGCTGCTCTGCGCATACTAAAGACAGCTTCATACATGCAAACAAGCTGTGTGTACAATAGCTGTCTACAACCTTAAATAAATTGCCATCTACAACCTTAGAAAAATACAAGTCTAGGTGAAAATGTCCAAGTGCTCGTCAGGGAAGTCTTTTTTTTTTTTTTAGAGTAGAGTATGGGTGAAGGACGTCCTTTGCTATGTCTTTGTCCCTGCAATGGCAATTGAGGATGTCCAGGATGTGATGTTTCTGTGAGAAGGATGTCCATGCCTGCTATGCCTCTGACACCCCCTTTATTTATTTGGATCAAAAGTAGCAGCAGTGGGATTTGAACTGGCCACATCTGGATTGCAAAACCAGTGCTCTAACCACTAGGCCACTCCTCCACTCCACTCCTTTGAAATTTGACTATTCCTGTCGGGGGGGGGGAGGTCCAAAATGTTTGAAAGAAGGACGTCCACGCCTTCGCTATGCCTCCGCTGACACACACATACCTCCCCTCCCAGGGACCTGCATACTGCTGCGATGGACCTGAGTATGACATTTCAGGCTGACAAAAAAAGTTTTTAAAGTTGTTTTTTTCAGGGTGGTAGGGGGTTAATCACCACTGGGGGAGTCAGGGGAGGTCATCCCCGATTCCCTCCGGTGGTCATCTGGTCAGTTCACGCATCTTTTTGAGGCTTGGTCGTGAAAAAAATAGACCAAGTAAACTCGGCCAAATGCTCGTCAGGGACGCTCTTCTTTTTTCCATTATCGGCCGAGGCGCCCATCTTTTAAGCATGCCCTCATCCCGCCTTCAGTACGCTGCCGACACCCCCTCCCCCCCCCCCCCCCCCCCGGGAACTTTGGTCGTCCCCGCGACGGAAAGCAGTTGAGGATACCCAAAATTGGCTTTCGATTATGCCGATTTGGGCGACCCTGAGAGAAGGACGCCCATCTCCCGGTTTGTGTTGGAAGATGGGCGCCCTTCTCTTTCGAAAATGCCCCTGATAGTATTCTATAAATTATATCCTGGATCCGCCTAGACTCTACCCATTTAAACACCTATCATCAAACTATGTGCTAATGAAAATATATGCACAGTTACAGAATAGTGTATAGCCAGATTTTTGGCACTTATACACACATGCGTACACATTCGTGCATATATGCCAGCATTCTAGTCCTTTACATGTGTATCTGGCATATAAATGTTGGCACCTGCTTTATAGAATTACCCCCCAAATGCAGAGCAGTTAATGCCATCTCAGTAGATGATATTAAATGCATCTACATTATCTGTAACACAGTTAACTGAATAGGATAATTCTGGGCATGTGCCTAACAGTTAACAGAGGCTTGGCAGTTACTGCACATTAATTTTGGCCATTAACGTGTGGCAATTGCAAATTTTTAATTCAGCTTAGTAAAAGGAGTCCTTAGTTGCCAATGTGCAGCTCAGGGTTTTGATTTTATTTCTTTGAACACTAATAAATGTGGCTTAGTATTTATCTGTCAATCCCTTGATAATTTAGAACACCCATTCCCTGAGCTGATAGACTTGCTAGCAGATTTTGAACTTCAATCTGTAAATATACTTTTCTGCCCTCATATTCATGGAGGCAGGTTGTATTGTATATATTTAATATGAGTATTATTTGTAAAATTGGATTGTTTGTGTAATAGATAGCACTATATATTAGGACTGCTTTTGCTACAGTTTGCAGTTCCTGTGATTGACTCCTTGTGAGCTTTCCATATTGGCTGTTACCATGTTTCCCCGAATATAAGACACTGTCTTATATTAATTTTTCCTCCCCAAGACCCGCTAGGTCTTATTTTCAGGGGAGGTCTTATTTTTTTTCTGGGAAACATCAGGGTCGCCACCCCCACCCAAGGTCGCCCCCCCAACCGAGGTCGCCGGGCCCCCCCTCCACCCGCTCTCTGTCGCTCCCAACCTGAAACACCTCCTTTCACCTTCCTTCACAAGTTCAGAGCAAGCAGCAGCAGGGCAGACCTCTCCTTCCTTCTGTGCCTCGCCTTCTCCTGACGTTACGTTACGTCAGGCGAGGGCGGAACACGGAAGGAAGGAGTGGCCTGCCCTGCTGCTGCTTGCTCCGAACTTGCGAAGGAAGGTGAAAGGAGGCGTTTCAGGTACTGGTAGTTCCGGGAGCGATGGAGGGCGGGTGGGGGGGCGGCGGCGGCCTTTGTCTGGCTCTCGGCGGCACTGCTTCAGGTAGGACTTACTTTCGGGGGAGGCCTTATAATACAAATTTGCAGCAAAACTCCAGTAGGCCTTATTTTTGGAGTAGGTCTTATTTTCGGGGAAACACGGTAGCTACTAGGGCCAGCCCTCCCTCTCCGCCCCCCTGCAGGCTGTGTCAGACAGCCCACTTTTCCTAGATTGCCTTTGTGAACAGCAGCTGTTCGAGGTGCTGATCCCTCCTTAATCTACTGTAATTCCATCAAGACTTTTCACCAGTTCCCAAGTCTTTTTCTCAAGACTTTTCCCAAGACCTACCCAAGTCATTCCCCGTGGATTTTCTCTGAGTTCTCCCCCTTATTTCCTAAAGTGTTACAGCTTTTCCTCTCAACTGAGCTGAGGTTCTGGCCATCTCCTTGCCTCTGAGGCTAGATACAAACTCTATGGGCAGAAGGCCATGATTCTTTTACAAGCAACTGAACTGTAAATTGGATTTTCTTTGTTTATTCTGAGTACTACAATAAAGAAGATTTGCAATAAAGAGTCTACTGGTGAAGCTTCTGCTTGGGGATGGTTTATGCTGGCTGCACGCGTTGAACGCCATCCATACATAAGTTTTCAACATGACAACCAGTGGCGTAGCCAAGGGTGGGCTTGGGTGGGCCCAGGCCCACCCACTTTGGGTTCAGGCCCACCCAGTAGCAGCATACCTATGATGTGGCTGGCAGGGTTCCCCAACACCCACCAGCTGAAAACTCCCAACAAGTGTCCCTCCTGCATACCTTGTAAGCAGCAGATCTTCGCCTGCAGTGAGCAGTGACATACATACTGCTCGCACCGGCCCCACAGCCTTCCCTCTGATGTATTTCTGCCTAGGCGGAAACAGGAAGTTGCATCAGAGGGAAGGGTGTGGGGCCAACATGAGCAGTGTGTATTAGTTGCTGCTCGCTGCTGGTGAAAATCTGCTATTTAAAAGATATATGGGAGAGGGGGGATGTTTGAGACCATGAGGCATATTTTCAAAGCACTTAGCCCTCCAAAGTTCCATAGGTTTCTACTGCTTTGAAAATATGCCTCAGCATGGCATGCAGGCGAGAGAAGGAGAGACCAAATTACGTGTGGGACGGGGTGAGGTTCTTCTGCCCACCCATCTTGGGCCCAGGCCCACCCAAAATTGGGTGTCTGGCTACGCCCCTGGTGACAACATGTTAAAAACGTATGTGTGGATGGAGTTGAAGGCATGGACCGAACTCTGATGCAGCAATGGCGATATAAGCCGCATGTTGGCCAACGGTCCTTATATTGAGTAATCAAGTTGATTTTAAAAAGCTAATGAAGCATTATATATGTAAAAGCTTTCGAGCGTTTGGATACTAAAGAATTTCTTAAGAATTTCAAGATGCTGGGCTATTTTTTGATTCGTGTACTAATGTTGACTTGATTCTTTTGACTGAATGCATTGACCCATCACAGGAAAACTGTGATTGCGTCCATATTGCTGTTGATCACTGAACAAATAAGAATAAGGACTTAAATCCTTTCCATTATATTCACGACTCCTGATGCAGGCATTTGCCGAAACACAGCCCGTGTTGGGTCCTTCAATAAATTTTTGACGCTACCCAAATCTAAGGCCCATTGTGCTTCTTGTATGCATCTTTGTTGTTTGTACTTTGGATTCCCTCGCCTTGGTTTGTTAAACCAATTTAATGCGCACTGATTTATTTAAAGTATACTAACTAATTGAAAGCAAACTAGTGAATGTATAATCCTTGTGAGAGAGATGTGGGATAAATTAGTTCAGAGAAAGGAGAGTGCACAACTGTTAAGCTATGAATTTTGTGTCCTGTAGAGTATCAAGAGTCAGTTAATGATGGTAGAAATGGAGTGATCCTCTTATTTGCATTCATCAGTCAAGCTGTAATTGAGTTATTTTAAACTTCCAATAAAGAGTGAATTGAATTAATCCAGGTGTGGATGACTGTAACAAATAAGTACATAAGTAATGCCACACTAGGAAAAGACCAAGAGTCCATCGAGCCCAGCATCCTGTCCATGACAGTGGCCAATCCAGGCCAAGGGCACCTGGCAAGCTTCCCAAACGTACAAACATTCTGTACATGTTATTCCTGGAGTTGTGGATTTTTCCCAAGTCCATTTAGTAGCGGTTTATGGACTTGTCCTTTAGGAAACCGTCTAACCCCTTTTTAAACTCTGCCAAGCTAACCGCCTTCACCACGTTCTCCGGCAACGAATTCCAGAGTTTAATTACGCGTTGGGTGAAGAAACATTTTCTCTGATTTGTTTTAAATTTACTACACTGTAGTTTCATCACATGCCCCCTAGTCCTAGTATTTTTGGAAAGCGTGAACAGACGCTTCACATCCACCTGTTCCACTCCACTCATTATTTTATATACCTCTATCATGTCTCCCCTCAGCTGTCTCTTCTCCAAGCTGAAAAGCCCTAGCCTCCTTAGTCTTTCTTCATAAGGAAGTTGTCCCATCCCCGCTATCATTTTAGTCGCCCTTCGCTGCACCTTTTCCAAAGTTGGTGCAGCAGAAAGAATGATGATTTGTATACTGTCAGAATTTGAGTTTTGATGGTGAGCTTGGAGTCAAGCACAAATCCCAGAAAGTGGAATTGCTAGAATAAGTAAATAAACTGGTTTTATTGGCACAACTTGGACAGCAATTCAATATTTAATAGACAAGAAGGAAAACCAAATTTAACACAGAAATATAGCGATATTGGATGCTGCGTAACACGCTTCTAAAGATACATATTTAAAATTTTATTATGCAAAACTTGCAATGTTAAAATAGAGTCTATTACGTGCTATTTGGTTTTTCCTCATTAAATTTACATTAGGGATTTTTAATGGATGTGCTAATTGAACACTATTTCCACAGGGAATATTGCCTGAATTAAAATCAGGCAAATATATGCAGTAAACTCCTTAACACTCACTGCAGGATATGAAAAACAGTAAAATTATAATAACTCGTGCTTATCTAGTTGATATATAGGAATACAACTTTAAGAGGATAGTTGTCAAAGCATCCCACCTTAAAGAATTGGCCATGGAAAGGTTGAACCTGCTGATGTGGTACACATTTTCAAAGAGAAAAACCATGCATATATTCCCATTGAAAATGCCCTTGGGTACAATTGGCCCATGAACTTTGCCTCTGCTTGTTAGAAGGCTAAATAAAATTGGAAAATAGCACAAATAAATGTGAAAATATAATGTATACGTACTATTTCTTAATGTCATCAAATATTTCACAGGAAGTATGCTGTCAACCATGTGTCAAGAGATTAGAGACTCATAAAGCCATGGGCGTAGTTTGACTGTTTCATTTGGGGGGCAAAAATGGGGCGGAGCATATTAGCATATTCATTTGCATATATACATTCAAATGAATATGCTAATATGGAGGAAGGAAGGAAGGAAGGGAAAAAGAGCTGGCTTTTTTTGGGAATAACCATAATGAATATGTAAGAGATATCAAGCCAGCTCTTTCACCCTTCTTTCCTCTCTCCCCTGTCCCCTCCATCAATCCCTGTTGTCCAACAATTCTTCTCTCTCCCCTGCCCATCCTGTTTCTTTCCATCCCCTTCTCTTCTCCTCCCCATTCTATCCAGCGTCTCCCTCCCCCTTCAAAGCATCTCCCAAGAACGACAACGTGGATGCAGCAGCAGCAGCAGCAGCTCACACAGGTTTGCTTGCTGTGTTTGTGAACGGCGACGGCTGCGCGGGGGAGTGGAAATGGTTTCCTTACTTACAGACTGTTACACTGGACTAGATAGGCCTGGCTCACTCCACTCCCAAAGCTGCAGTGGCGAACGGGCAGGCGGGAAAGCAGCAAGCAAGCAGCTACGCTGAACTCCGTCCTTCGCTTCCTGAATCCTGCCCTCTCTCTGCGTCCCGCCTTCCTCTGATGTCATTTCCTTTGGGGCGGGCGGGACGCTGAGAGGGCAGGATTCAGGAAGCGAAGGACGGAGTTCAGCGTGGCTGCTTGCTTGCTGCTTTCCCACCCGCCCGTTCGCCACTGCGGGAAAGAACTCGTCTTCGTCGTTTGGGGGGGCACTGCCCCCCTCATCCCTCCCCCAGTCCACGCCCATGCATAAAGCCCATTGACTAATCCAATGCAGCTCATCCATATTGGCACAAATGATACTGCTAGGTATTCTACAGAATATATCAAAATTGACTTCATGACTCTGGGAAACAGGATGAAGCAGATAGGTGCACAGGTAATGTTTTCCTCAGTCCTAATGGCTGGCAAAACTACTAGAATTCACAGTTAATGAACAACTGCAAAACTATATAGAAACCTTCAATATTCTCCATAAACCTCAGCACGGATTTAGACAGGACTACAGCACAAGGTGGGTGGGCATGGATTTTTCCCCTCCCAGTTCCCCTCCAGTTTGCTCCTCTGTCCACCCCTCCCTGCCCACAAACCCCAAATATTAAATACTTGAGCTGGCAGGGATCCCCAAACCCTGCCAGCTGAAGATTTCCTCCTCCTCCTTGAGCAGCCAACACTCTTCCAAATAGCAGACAGCAGCACTTGCCTCAAACTGATGCTGTTGCCGGCAGGCCATGCATGCTCAGTGCTTTGGCATGTGCAAAAACTGAGCATGTGCAGAAGGGCTGGCCTCAACGTCAGTTCAAGGAAAGTGCTACTGGCTGACATTTGGAAAAGCGCTAGCTGCCCAAGGAGAAGAAATCTTCAGCTTGCAAGGTTTGGGGATCCCCACCAGCCACAACAAGACTGTCACAATTCTGGGTGGGCCTGTGGCTACGCCACTGACAGAAACACTACTCCTAACTCTTACAACAAAGATCAGACAATTATTAAGCCAGTATCAAAAGGCAGTGCTGCTGCAGTTCAACATCTCAGCAGCCTTTGAGGTCATAAACCACACAATACTCCTATCTAAATGATCAGAAATAGGACTGTCAGAATCGGTATTGATATGGTTTGAGAACTTCCTAAGAAAAAGATCATACAGAGTCAAGGGTCATTCATCCATCTCATCTAGTTGGAACCTGGGCTGTGGGGTACCCCAGAGATCCCCCTTTCTCCTACTTAATTCAACATTTATATCAGCACCCTGGGCAATATCCTTCCTGAGGGAGATATTTTATTATGATCACATGAAAATGATATTCTCCTTCTCTGTCGACTGTCAGCGTGTTCTGACAATCTAACGAGCTCAATAAATAAATACATCCCCTTTATTGACAATTGGGCCACCAAACAACATCTGTGTTTGAATAAACTAAAAAAACAAGTTACTCTGGCTCGGGGAAACTATCCCAAGCAGCCAAGTAAGCTAATGATTCAAGGAATCTTCCAGAGTACTGGGAGTGATCTTAGACTCCAACCTCACATTCAAGAAACAAGTCACGGCCCTAAGCAAAAGAATTTTTTCTAAGACTCAGACGGCTATGAGCAATCAGATCCTCGTTATGAAAGAAAGATTTTAGAACTCTTGCACAAGCAATACTACTGCCCCAAGATGGAGGAGTGGCCTAGTGGTTAGGGTGGCAGACTTTGGTCCTGAGGAACTGAGTTCAATTCCCACTTCAGGCACAGGCAGCTCCTTGTGACTCTGGGCAAGTCACTTAACCCTCCATTGCCCCATGTAAGCCGCATTGAGCCTGCCATGAGTGGGAAAGTGCGGGGTACAAATGTAACAAAAATAAATTATTAGTCTGAGAATAGGAATGGGTGCACAAATCCCTCAGGTAAGTAGAACATTGAAAAAAATGTCTATGGAAATAAAGGACAACAACTTGAAAGCTATGTATACTGATGTCACATTAGAGGGGGTTGAGAGAGAGAGAAGACCTTTGGAGGCTACCAGCCACTACTTGGAACTTATGCAGATGCTAGCCAATAGCTAACCAGGCAAAGTTAGGACTGTTATTTATGTGGCCCTATATGCCCCCATGTCCGGTTAGCTATGTGGGCCCCAGCACTGAATATTTGCTGTATAACTTTGGGGTCCTCCCTGACTCTGCCCCCAGAATGCCCTTCTCTTGCCTGGATTTCATATGGCTTGTTATTGCAGATATTCAGCGGCAATGCCCAGTTAAGTATTACTGAATATCGTTGAATGGCACTTGAGCGTGATTTAAGCGGACAGGGATCACTCCTGTCCGCTGAAATCACTTTGAACACCAGGCTTTCTATTTATTTCTTCTGCTGTTTGTAGATGTTCCATTTCTTCTTTTCAGATTAACCAACAGTGCTTTCTCCTCACCTTATAAGCCATGCAATTGTGTTGCTTTTCTGAATAGATAGTAGTCTGGTTTAACTATATCCCATTCATGGTTCTCTACTATAATCCACATCTCTATGATCACCACTAAATCCAAGTTAGCTTCTCCCATTACTGCTTCAGAACCTTATTTTCCATAGTATGGACATCGGTGTACATAGCTTTCAAGTTTTTGTCCTTTATTTCCATTTCTATAGACTTTTTATGTTATACTTACCTGAGGGATTTGTGCACCCATTCCTATTAATTCTTGTGTAAACCGTTTTTTTAGTGTGCTTTGGAAGACATTTCACCCCTTCTTTGATAGCTAGATACCCTCTTTGCTCAGCAGCCCTCGGAAAACCATTCCATGGCCCAAGAAACTGAACTTTGAGAGTGCATCTACTACTAGTAATCATTTCTATAACGCTACTAGAAGTACGCAGCGCTGTACACATATGCAGGTACTTTCTCTGCCCTAGAGGGCTCACAATCTAAGTTTTGGTACCTGGGGGCAATGGAGGGTTAAGTGACTTGCCCTAGGTCACAAGGCACTACAGTGGGAATTGAACCCAGATTGCCAAGATCAAAGCCCACTGTACTAACCATTAGGCCACTCCTCCACACCATTAGTATGGTGCTTACTTTATTTTTTTTATTTTTGTTAAAAGTTTTCATGGGGCCGATATTCAAAACGATTTAAGCGGGTAGGAGAGGCTGCTGCCTGCTCAAATTGCTTGTTGCCACCTACCCCCCCCCCCCCCCCCACAGTGCCGCTGAATATCACCTCTGACCGCCACCAAAAAAAAGAGGCAGGTCAGGGGCAGTATAGGGGAGGCAGCATTAGGGAGGAGCCTGGAATTAGACTCTGGAATTCGTTGCCGGAGAACGTGGTACGGGCGGTTAGCTTGACGGAGTTTAAAAAGGGGTTAGATAGATTCCTAAAGGACAAGTCCATAGACCGCTATTAAATGGACTTGGAAAAATTCCGCATTTTTAGGTATAACTTGTCTGGAATGTTTTACGTTTGGGGAGCGTGCCAGGTGCCCTTGACCTGGATTGGCCACTGTCGGTGACAGGATGCTGGGCTAGATGGACCTTTGGTCTTTCCCAGTATGGCACTACTTATGTACTTATGGGGTTATGTGGGTTCCGGTAATATTCTGTGTCGGCACCCACATAGCTATGCAGCCAAATTTAAGACAGCACAAAATGTGTCCTAATTTTAGCTGGCATAGCTATGTGGGTTCTGACACTGAATATCGGGCCAGAGGCTGTATAACTTTTGTTTTGTTTTAAACCCCTTCCCCCCAACAATGGACGTCTTTTCTACCCTCCAGCCCATGTCGAGAATCCCCCCCCCCCCAGCAAGCCACCCCACTTCCACCAGCTGCCCAGGTAGGCCCTCCCCCTCTCCCCAGGCCTACCTGGAGCCCTGGTGGTCCATGGTGGTCGTTGGGAGTAGGAGCGCAAGCCCCTTGCTCCTGCTCCTTTAAGCCGCTGAAGGAAAATAGCTGCCACAACCTCTCTCAGAGACACGTGGAGCACCTTAAAATAAGTTAAAACTGATTAGTCCTTTTTGGAGTTTTGATTTATGAGCATTTACATTGAACACTTTAATTGTGGGACATAAGTACATTTGAACGCTATTTATTAAGTTTGGTGTCGGTTTTGAAATAACCTGATAAAAGAGACAAAATTTTGTTCACCTTGCGGGTGTCCTTTTGTGGATACTATATGAGTGAATCCAAAGATTCTGAGGGTATTTCACATACACATATATATTTTTTAATGAAGGGAATACTACTACTACTACTACTACTACTACTATTTAGCATTTCTATAGCGCTACAAGGCGTATGCAGCGCTGCACAAACATAGAAGAAAGACAGTCCCTGCTCAAAGAGCTTACAATCTAATAGACAAAAAATAAAGTAAGCAAATCAAATCAATGTGTACAGGAAGGAGGAGAGGAGGGTAGGTGGAGGTGAGTGGTTACAAGTGGTTACGAGTCAAAAGCAATGTTAAAGAGGTGGGCTTTCAGTCTAGATTTAAAGGTGGCCAAGGATGGGGCAAGACGTATGGGCTCAGGAAGTTTATTCCAGGCGTAGGGTGCAGCGAGAAAGAAGGCGCGAAATCTGGAGTTGGCAGTAGTGGAGAAGGGAACAGATAAGAAGGATTTATCCATGGAGCGGAGTGCACAGGAAGGGGTGTAGGGAAGGATGAGTGTGGAGAGATACTGGGGAGCAGCAGAGTGAGTACATTTATAGGTTAGTAGAAGAAGTTTGAACAGGATGTGAAAACAGATAGGGAGCCAGTGAAGCGACTTGAGGAGAGGGGTATTATGAGTAAAGCGACCCTGGCGGAAGACGAGACGGGCAGCAGAGTTTTGAACCAATTGGAGAGGGGAGAGGTGACTAAGTGGGAGGCCAGCAAGAAGCAGATTGCAGTAGTCTAAACGAGAGGTGACAAGAGTGTGGATGAGGGTTTTGGTAGAGTGCTCGAAAAGAAAGGGGCGGATTTTACGGATGTTGTAAAGAAAGAAACGACAGGTCTTGGCGGTCTGCTGGATATGAGCAGAGAAGGAGAGAGAAGAGTCAAAGATGACCCCAAGGTTTATAGCTGAGGAGACAGGGAGAATGAGAGAGCCATCAACAGAAATAGAAAACGGGGGGAGTGGGGAGGTGGGTTTGGGGGGAAAAATGAGAAGCTCGGTTTTGGTCATGTTTAATTTCAGGTGGCGTTGAGACATCCAGACAGCAAAGTCAGACAAGCACGCTGAAACTTTGGTTTGGATGCAAGATGAGATATCAGGGGTAGAAAGGTAGATTTGGGAGTCATCAGCATAGAGATGGTAGGAAAAGCCATGGGAATAGTCAGCTATGGCTTATCACAGTGAGAATATTACCTAATATAAGCATATATATGTTTCTTCAAGCTCACATCAAGGAGAATACCATACATAGGGCCCTGTTCTGTACAGCGCTGTGTAACCCTAGTAGTGCTCTAGAAATGTTAAGTAGTAGTAGTACCAAGCTGTGCTGCAGGCACACTAGTGTTTTTAGCACAGGCTAAATATTAGCGTGCACCAGTGGCGTAGCTACGTGGGGCCTGGGGGGCCTGTGGGGCCTGGGCCCCCGTAGATTTGGCCCTGGACCCCCCTGATGACGACCCACCCGACCCCCCTCCCACCGCCAGCCTTTGCTGGCGGGGGATCCCAACCCCCACCAGCCGAGGTCCTCTTCTCGCAAAAGGCTTCCTTCTGTTTCATGCAGGTCATCAGACTCACAGAACAAAGCCTTGCAGATCAGCTGATCTGTAAGGCTTCGTTCTGTGAGTCTGACGTCGGACGTCAGAAACAGAAGGAAGCCTTTTGCGAGAAGAAGAGGACCTCGGCTGGCGGGGGTTGGGGTCCCCCGCCAGCAAAGGTAGGCGACAGCGGGTTGGCAGTGGGAGGGGGGTCGAGAGGGTCGGCGGCAAGGGGGGGGGCAAATTCAGCAATGACGGGGGGGTCGGCAGCGCCGGGGGGTCTAAAATTTGCTCCCTCACCTCGGGCTCTGGACCCCCCTCCCGCCGAAGTCTGGCACGCACTAATGCTAGGGGTACCCATATATTCCTATGGGTGTCTCTAGCGTTAGTTCACGCTAATTTTTAAGGCGTGCTAAAAATGCTAGCGCATCTTAGCAAACAGGGCCCATGGAATTATGGAGTGAAAAAGAAAACTGGAAGAAAATATAGGCTGTAGAACAGTTATTAGAACTAGTCACACTAACCCCCAATAGCATATTAGGTAACAGAAGGTCCCGTATCACGTGATTTACCCCTGACTGGTTTCCCAATCAGAAAAGTTTCAAGTTGTATGGGATCTAAGAAAACATAATGATTACTTCATAGTCAACTAGACATTTACAAGGAAATTTAAGAAAGAAAGATGCACCTATTGCCAAAACCTTAAACTTGAGTTGCAAAAAGTCTGTCTTAAATAACTGTGTAGACTTAGAGACATCTAGAAAAAACATAACTAAATAAATCCCAATAAATAAAACTAACTGCCTGACCACAAAAGGGCAAATTCTTCTTAGGAAAATAGGCTCTCGTTATTGCTAGCTTTTGCTCTTCCAGTTGAAGAGGAATTAATAAAGTTGCTCACTTATTAATAACATCCTGTGAAAATTCCCAGAATTGGGAAACATCCAAACTATCTAGGGAGTTGATAACATCCAACTCACCTTCCACCATAACTTCTTTAACACCTCTTCGAAAAAGTACAAATTCACCACTAAAAAGTCTCGGAGTTAGGGAGCTGCAATAAATCTTTCAAATATATCTTAAACAATTCTATAGGAGACAAATAGGGGTAAATTCTATAAGTGGCACTGAAAACTTTATGTGATGAGCACTGTTCTATAAAGGGTACACGTCATTTATAAAATAGCACTTAGGAAATAAATCACACATAATTTTAGGTGCTGGTAAGTACGCCCACTAAAAGTAGATGTAAATTCTGGCACCTAAATTTGGTGCAGTTCAGCAGAATTCTATATTTACGTGTGTATAATTCTGGAACGCCCCTCACCATGCCCCGCAAAAATTTACAAAAGTTAGGATTTACAAGTGGATCGTTAAATGAACTAAGTTTACAACATCCCTCTGCAGCATTTATGATAAGATGAATCATTAACCTGGGGATTCTATACAACGCACCTTAATTTCCGTATGGAAATCAAAGCGTATTCTATAACAATGCATGTAACTTAATTGGTTAACTAGCTAATCAGTGTTGTTATTTGGATTTAACAAGCAATTATCGGCACTAATTGGCATTCATTAATGTTCACATGCCCAACTCACTAAGCGTATTCTGCAATATGGTGCGTGTAAATTCTAAGTTGCATAGTTGAAATGGGGTGTGGCCATAAGTGGTGCATTGACATTTCTAAAATCTATGCACTTTGTTACAGAATGCACCCGCTCTGCGCCTAATTTAGGCATCAGGATTTACGCCAAGTAAAACATGGCATAAATGGCCACTATTAAATTTGGTCACATGGAGATGCGCTCGGCACAATTCTATATATTGCACAGAAATTTAAGCCCATTCCATAAAATTTAGGCATACTACAGAGAATACTCCTAGGTATATTTTTTTCCACATGGAATTTTCAGGCGCCATATTTAGAACCTAGCCCTAAATGTATGTAAGTTTTTGTTGTACTGCTATTTTATGTGCTTTTCCTATGTATGGTGATTTGTCGCCGCCAAGTGCTCTGGGATTTTGCGGCTAATAAATATTTTAAATAAATAATAATAAAAGCCAATTAACGCCAAATGGCTGTTAGCAGCCAATTATTAGTGCTGATTGGCTTGTTAAACAATTAAGTTGCGTGCAAATCAGCTATGCATGCTGATTTGCATGTGCTACTTTAGTTTCTATAGAATCCAGGGAATAATGTGTAATGTGGAAATTTAACAATCCAATATTCCGTGCTAATATCTAATATTCCATCTGCATTAGGCTGATAAAGTAGTATGGACAGACTTAAATTGAGAAACTAATTTAAGCACATGCTGCTCTAAAGAAACTGTACGATTGTCATGTTCATCAAGCTTCTGAAAGGTATCTTCAGAATATTTAAATAGCAAAAGCAGGTTATCATGCAATACCTTCTCCTTATGAAAAACAGCAGAGCCAATCTCTTTTAAAGAAAATATTTTAGTAGCACCAACTTCAATAGGTTGTGCTGGAAGAGAAGGAGAAGCTAACAGAAGAGAGACTGAAATTTTTATGGAAAAAAACAGAAAGCAGACACTGGAGGACCAAACAATTAAGGTTGCATCAGGGGTAGTAATATAAAACGGCTAGCCAGGGACATAAAATGGCTTAGCCCGGATAGCCCAATTGATCATCCAAGATGACTTCAGCTGCTGCTCCACTTCTGTGAAGGAACCACTGCTGAAGTCAACTTGGATGATCAGTTGTGCTATCCGGGCTAAGCCGTTTTATGTCCCTGGCTAGCCGTTTTATATTACTACCCCTGATGCAGCCTTAATTGGCGAAACGTGGCCACGTCGGGTCTGTACAAATAAAGGAACTGTTTGGACCTCCAGTGTCTGCTTTCTGCTTTTTCTTTTGTCGCTGCTAAACACTCAGCACCTCTTTGCTATTCCAATCTGAAATTTTTTATTGGGACAGGCAGATACAGGAGCTATAGATATACTGCCTAGAGATATACTGCCTCCATTTCCAGGAGGTAGATTCTTCTCCTATGTCATTGCTGGTTGGGGGTGGGGAGTGGGAAGGGAGTTTGATCACCTGAAAACAAGGAGACCAGAGAGGGAGACTTTGTACTCACAAGTCCAACAGAGGAAGTTCCTCTCTTAGGCTGCAGATGGCGATCCGTAGGACCTCCAACAGTCACAATTGCTGAACTTACTTTTGCAGACTGACCTCCTTTTCACTTCGTTGTGTGGACAGAAGGACAGAGTCCCTTGCTCCTCAGGGTGCTCTGAAGGGGCTCCAAAGGGAAGGGACCTGGTAGAGCACTGGTATACCTACAGCTTGGAGGAATAGCTTGGGTAGCATACAATCATTGCCTTCATTGCTGATATCACTGAAAGTCCTATCTGAGCGAATAAAATCAGTGCTCTACTGTGGGATGCTGGGAATGCCTGCAGCTTGGTGGAGCATTCAGGCATCGCTGCGGACAGGAGGTTCCCTGGTAACGTCATTGAAGGTCCTATCTGAGTGAATAAAACCTGGAGCTTACTTTCTTTGGGGCCCTTTTACTAAACCACGGTAAAAATTGATCTGCGGAAGTGTTGCTGTGTGTATTAGGCGAGCTCTGGGCCAGTTTTTACCGCAACTGCAAAAAAAAGGTTTGTTTTTTTTTAATGTGATGGGAAAGGGCATGAGGTAAAACTGAAACCAGCATGCGTCTAAAACTGGCCTGAGACCTTAATGCCACCCATTGATCTAGCGGTAGGGGCTCATGCATTACACGTGCAGTGACTGGTCAGCACGCGCCAACTGCCAATTACCACTGGAAATGGTATGCGTGGGAGGAAATAAATAAATAAATCATCCGGGCGTTATGGGCGCACACCAATTCTGAAATTACCACCAGGAGGCCCGCTGGCCTGGCGGTGGTCTCATTTTGGCGTGTGCTGCATGCACATAGAGCCTACTGCAGCTTAGTAAAAGGGCCCCTAAATTAAGTATGTCATCCTATCCTTTGGATCTCTGTCCTTTATTGTTCTTTAGGACATTGGATAAAGTTAGGATAGCAAAAATACTGTCCTAACCTTATCTGGTTAGTTGTCTGTGTACTAGTCTGTATATCATTGGTGCGCAGATAAGTGCTGGCAGCAGCCCAATCCCTTAATAATTAGCAGCAGTATCCAGTACTGAATATTTAGGTATAAAATCCTCAAGGCAGCAAATACATGCGTAGATTATAGAATATGTCAATCTACGCACACAATCTGAATAATCTAGGCATGGAAATTTGCATGTGCTCCAGAGCAGAAGCAAGTGTTCACACCTGCAAGCTAGGCTTGATTTTTGCTACTTACCATTAGTATTTTATTAAAGACACAGTGGCACCTATATGTCTTTATAAAATAAGGCCTAAGTAGACGCTTACTTGCCCTCTTAAACCAAACACCCTGTTACAAAATTCCTCTCACATTACTTTCTTTTCTCCGCCCACTCCCCATTAGCTACTTCCTCATAAAATCAAGGCGCATCTATTCTACAGTTTATGCCTTATGCTACTTTAACATTTTTTTTAAATATGATCTTTCCTAAAATATTTAAGTATCATGCACACACATGGAAACAATGCATATGTTGTATGCACAGTTACCATATCTAATATAATCACAAGTGCATTTGCCCTTTTTGCAGAGAGAAATGAATGCAACTTTCTTCTTTGCTTATGTTTTTCCCTTTTACCCTGTAAAATTCCTGGGAGGACCACATCAAGATCCCTGTGCAGTCGAGCATTCATTCTCTAACAGTCTGCAACCACCAAGATATTCCAAGCATCATTTAGCAGACCAGAAAATTGTTGGCTTTCGAAGTACATCTCTTTAATAATTAATTTCTGTTTTACAGCAGATTGATATTAACCGTGATTTCAAAATGTTTTTTCATTCACGTAGTCTCATCCACGCTCCTTAAAACATTGCTTATCACCAGGATGGGCGTATATACAAAACTGTCTTCAGTGAATAGTCTACCTGGATATCAGCATTGTTTTTTAGCATTTAGTCTGCCAGATTCTTTATGCTGTTTATTACTGTTCTGATGATACAGTGAATTCAGCAACTAATACTCAGAGGACCAATCACCATGCAGCAAACCGTAGAAAGGTACATAGCAGAACAGGGACGCAATAAATACATCTCCCATGGTGTTGCACTGGCCCCATTTGAGAACAGTTTGCTTAGCAATTGTGAGTCCATTTCTAGTTCATTAATTCTGATAGTACCTATCTGTTTAGTTGATTTCTTCTGGATCCCCCATGAATACAAAAGAATTCATGAAACACTCCAGTTTATTTTTCATGAGAATTTCTGAGTTCTAATTTTTACAGATATTATTGTTTGATTGTAATGCACCAAATATGCTATACAGAAACCTCTAATACTCCTCAGCATGGGGTGAGCTTCATTCCTGTGATGTTATGTGCAAAATTAACCCATTTGGAGACTTTATCTCAAGAAGAAGCTGTGTACTAAGGTTCACAGCAAATTATTTTTGCGTGCACATTGTAAACAATTTAACATGTATGCTGAAATGTCACTCGAAGATGTGCTTATCAACATGGGCTATCATTAAGCTATGTTTCTTTCTAGCATTGTGTAGGCCATATTTATGTGATAGTTTAAGAATGCATTGAATGTGTTTCATACTGTTTTATACTGCACAATACTTTAATAAAAAATACCTTGTTTAATTTTTTTTTTAAAGATGTGTAATTGTACCACTATCTCGTGCTATTTTAGCACAGGTCCCATTTTATGTAATTAGACATTGGCTCATTTTCAAAAGAGAAGGGCGCCCATCTTTCGTCACAAATCGGGAGATCGGCATCCTTCTCCCAGGGTCGCCCAAATCAGCATAATCGATAGCCGATTTTGGGCATCCTCAACTGCTTTCCATCGACCAAAGTTCACGTGGGCGTGTCAGAAGCGTAGCGAAGGCGGGACTGGGGCGTGCCTAACATATGGGCGTCCTCGACCGATAATGGAAAAAAGAAGGGCGTCCCTGAAGAACACTTGGACAACTTTACTTGGTCCCTTTTTTTTTACAACCAAGCCACAAAAATGTGCCCTAAATGACCAGATGACCACCAGAGGGAAATTCAATTCTTCCTTCCCTGGGCCTTTTAAACCTCAGTTTGGCCTGCCATTTATAATTCCTGGTTCTGACTCCACCCCTTCCAGCTCACTTCCTCCCAAGTTGGGACTAGTGACCTTAAGTTAGCTCATGCTATCTGAGGGATCCTTCTTAGGGTGAGGGGCAGTGTTCTGTATAACCCGCTCACACTCCAGTTCATAAATATAGCGGTTAGTTCTCCCCTGCCTCGCTGTATTGACCTGATGGTTGGTCCGGAACTTCCACTGGCAAACCTGAGAGAGGGTCACTGTGTACCTTCCTGTCTCAGTACAGTAGCACACTTTACTTGTCCCTGACCTGGTTCTTCACGTGCTCAGGTCAAAATACAAAACCTGCAAGGATCCAATGAGAACTTGGCCTATCTGACTGTAGCAGTGGCAATTCACACATAGATGGTGGAGGCATATTGGCCTGGTGTTGCTGCCTTCCTTCTGGGTCTCCTTAACCGTACTGTGCCCCTAGCTTTTATACTTTCTAGTTCCTGCTCTCTGGCTCCACCCCTGTATTTATTTATTTATTATTACATTTGTACCCCGCTCTTTCCCACATACAGCAGGGTCCAGTGCGCTTACATAGTAAAAGAAAGCATCTTACATGGTAAGAATACAGTAAAAACAAGGAAATGTAGGAATAGTATTATAAATTGTGATGTCTCTTCCACCTTAGGCAGGACTATTGGTTTTAAGGTGGTTTTCACACTGTGAGGGGAGCATCCTTAAGGGGAGGGCAGCATCCTATGGGACTCCCTCACAGGATGTTAAGCCCTAACACGTGCTTAGTGCATAAAAACCAGGCTACTGCAAATCAGATTAATGCGTTTTACAGTCTTGCATTAGCTATTTTTAAAATAATTTTGGAGGAGGTGTGTCATGGGGAGAAAATGAGTGTGGAAGTGTTAATCAGTTAACGCATTCATATTACCCTTTGCTAACTGACTAATGCTGAATTAATACAGGAGCACTTACCATCTCCTATATAGAAGGTAGTAAGTTCTCCCACATTAACTTTTTACAGGTAACGCACGCTAATGCGAACATTCGTGCATAAGCTGAAAAAAATTATTCAAAATGCCTTACATTCTGCTATGTTGAATCTTTACTTACTGCACGTACTAAACCCAGATTGTAACACCCCTTAATAAAAGAGCATCCCCTAAAACTGTAACAGTTTATGCCTCTTGTTTTAAAAAGACACCTAGGTGCCACGACTTTTATAAGCATCCCCATATGCAAATGGCAGCATTTAAATGTATGGAGAGGAACAGATACATAAGAAAGGCTATTAATGTATGTACTATACTGAAAAGGATAGCTATTGGAATTTACAGCTGCTCCAAAGCTAGGGTTACCATCCTGCTTATTTTCGAACGAGAAGGCTGGCCATCTTCCGACACAAATCAGGAGATGGCTGGCCTTCTCCTAAAGCCAGCCAAATCGGTATAATCGAAAGCCGATTTTGGCCGGCTTCAACTGCTTTCCGTCACAGAGCCAGTGAAAGTTCAAGGGGGAGTGTCGGCAGTGTAAAGAAGGCGGGACGGGGCATGGTTAAGAGATGGCCGGCTTCGGCCGATAATGGAAAAAAGAAAGCCGGCCCAGACGAGCTTTTGGCCGACTTTACTTGGTGCCTTTTTGTTCACGACCAAGCCTCAAAAAGGTGCCCCAACTGACCAGATGACCACCGGAAAGGAATGGGGGGTCCCCTCCCCTTACTCCCCAGTGGGTCACCAACCCCTCCCACCCCCCCAAAAAATATAAAAAACATTTATTTGCCAGCCTCTATGCCAGCCTCAAATGTCATACCCAGCTCCATGACAGCAGTATGCAGGTCCCTGAGCAGTTTTAGTGGGTGCAGTGCACTTCAGGCAGGCGAACCCAGGCCCATCCCCCCTACCTGTTACACTTGTGGTGGGTAAATGGGAGCCCTCCAACCCCCCCCCAAAAAAAACCCACTGTACCCACATGTAAGTGCCCCCCTTCATCCCTAAGGGCTATGGCAGTGGGTACAGTTGTGGGTAGTGGGTTTTTGGGGGGATTTGGGGGGGCTCAGCTCACAAGGTAAGGGAGCTATATACCTCAGAATCAATTTGTGAAGTCCACTGCAGTGCCCCCTAGGGTGCCCGGGTTGATGTCCTGGCAATGTGAGGGGGACCAGTGCACTACAAATGCTGGCTCCTCCGATGACCAAATGCCTTGGATTTGGCCTGGCTTGAGATGGCCACCATTAGTTTCCATTATTGGCGAAAACCAATGGCGGCCATCTCTAATGCCAGCGATCTCTAAGGGCAGGCCAAATGTTGAGATTTGGCCAGCCCCAACCGTATTATCGAAACAAAAGATGGCCGGCCATCTTGTTTCGATAATACAGTCGGGTACGCAACTTTACGGGGCCGGCGTTAGAGATGGCCACCCTTATAGATGGCCGGCCCCATTCCATTATGGCCCTCCATATGGCTCTAGAAAAAGGAGGACAGATTGAGCCATTCTGGGTTTTACTTCCATTGCTTTCAATGGAAGCACAACTCGGACTGGATCAATGTGTCCTCCTTTTTCTGGAGCCATATGGTAACCCTATCCAAAAGCACTACAGTACTTGCTGTATGAGGAACCTGTAAATTCCAAACTCTAGGTCCCAAGGATCACCTTCACTTATATCTGACATCTGATTTCCCACCCTCTATAACATCAGTTACCCTTCCTAAGGCACCAAATCCCTGCAGCCACAAGAATCATGATGGCAGACAAAAGTCACACATACCCTTCTAATGGCAGCTTGCCCCAAATCAAACTTCCCCCATGTTAACCCCTGCAATGTCAGGTTCCCAAACAAAGGTCACACATACCCCTCTAATAGCAGCTTGCCCCAAATCATACCTCTCCCCATGTCAGCCTCCCATGTCAACTCCTGCAATGGCAGGTTCCCCAAGTTACCCCCGCTTGTGTGGGCAACAACCTATCACAAGGTACCCTCTCTTCCAAAGCTTACTCCACTCCAAGGATTAAAGATCGTCCAAGTTAATCTATTCACGATTGAAGTTAATCCAACACCTTTATTTCTGATTATGAATAATGCACTTTCTGTAACTGTATACCTAATCCTCTCAGTCTCCTTCACCTTAAATATGTATTTCTCTTCCGGAATTGGTGATCACCATTGTGGAAAATGTAAGCCACATTGAGCCTGCAAATAGGTGGGATAATGTGGGATACAAATGCTACAAATAAATAAATAAATAAATAAATAAAGAGACAATAAGCATATTTTGCCATATATGGAAGCCTGAACACTAACAGTATTACTGCTAGAAGTCTGTCTTGGTGTCCTGTTTGGGAGAGTTGATCACCTTTGTGAGAGTGAATGGGAATCACGTCAGCTCCACTAAACTCCAGAGACCCCTGGTAAAACCCAAGGATTGGATTGGGGTAGGGGGGTCTGAAGGGGGTATTTTTGCCACCCTGATCTTCGGGAGGTGTGAGCCTCAGGGGATGGTACCTTATGGTGGATGGGTTACCCACATATTAGGGAGGGGGATAAATATGGGAGGGGCCTGACATTAAGGGATTTTATGTGAGAGGGGGAGATGCCATGGTGGAGAAAGTGTGATGTGCGAGGCTGTCATAATGGGAGAGATGTGAGCAGGGCAGCTGTCATTGAGGTGTTTTTTGTTGAAGAGGGGGTTGCTGCTAGTGAGGATAACTAATGCTGGGAAGGATCAGGGCCCGTTACAGAGGATGCAGTGATCTTAGAAAGCTGCTCCCACATCAGGGTGTTGTGTGTGTATGGAGGGGAAGAGGGTATCTAAGTTTGTTATCCTCACATTCAGTATTCTAAAATTGCTGCTCGCTCTGTATTTGGAAGGACTTTTATGTGCAATCCCGCATCTACTCTACAAGAGGCTCTACATTTGGCAGAACTTGTAAAATGGTATGGGAATTCTCCATGTCTTGACCTGGATATGTGAATTCCCTTCTCTAAGTACTTAGGCCCCATGTGTTTTGTTCTTTCCCCACTTCATGCGTGCATGTTATTCTGTTTGCATTTGTAGTCCAGTGTATTTTGAGCTGTTAGTTGCCTTATTTCTTGGTTAGTTTGTAGTCTTACTGTCAATGATCACCTCCCTATTCATGTTCCCCTGCCCTCACTGTCACATGCTCTTTGCTTATCTTGGCCCAGGACTCCACCTTCATGTCAGCTTGGTAAGCATCTCCCCCTCCCAGAATATTCAAGGAGAAGAGCTCCATTTTGTACCTTAGCCATACAAGGAGTTCCTGCTCCTGGCTCTTTCTAACCCCATGCGCTTGTATAACCTGGTCCTGCTATCCCGGGTTAGAGGGGGCTCGAGGGGCTAGCAGTCACTTACTTAGGCACAGGTCCCACCAGCTCATCCATTCAGGAACTGCACGACACTCAAAGGATTAAAAGTAACTGGAACATTTATTTAACTGTTTAACTGATGGTTTCACTGCAGTGATCTTCATACAGTTCAGAAATAAATAATAATTGTTTTCAAGATGGTCACAAGCAACAGTACATTTCTGGGTCAACAAATGTGCACAAGCAACTCTCATGACTACCCTGCAGTCTAATTGAAACCCAGAACAGATTTCACTCTCCCGAAGTACTTCAATACCATCTGGACTAGACTCCTTGTAACTGTCTTCTTCTTTCGGGCTGCCACCCTGAAGGTCTCATCTCAGTCAGGGGTAGACCACACTCCACCCGAACACTGGTTACAGCTGGACTCCCCAATCCGTCAAGCATCTGGCTCCTCAAATGACTGATGCAATGTAACAGCTGTCTATAGCTTCAATCCACTGGTTACAGTACTACAGCCCCCCCCCCCCCCCCTTCATTTCAGTGAGTCACCTGGTAGGGGCTATAGGTAGCTCAGAACTCGGGCAACCAAGGACATAGTTACTCAATCAGGAGGCAGAACCAGGGACAAATCCTTTACTCTGAGCTTCCCTTTTATAACCTCTGAGCTCCACCTGGGTCCTCCAGTCACTCCCTTAATAACCCTTAATTTCCCAGGGCTCACTCTGTCATATTCTTAAACAAACCAAGGATTACACTTGCATTGCTCAATAATTAAATTCAGCCCTTCTTGGTCTTATGGGTTTGAACTGAAGCACAAGAAACAGATTCTCCTGTTTGTAGTAGTACTCCTGGTTCACAGTATCTTCTTTCTACCTGCTTATTTCATTTGTGTGCCTTAAAAAAAAAAACAGTTAGAACTAACAGTTTTCAGTCTCCTCCTGCTGAATGTTGGAATACTGGTTTTGATCTCTGCCAATCATCATGCAAGACATATTTGAAAGGGCAAAAAACTAAAAGGCATTGAAATTTCCTTCAGAGAGGTCTGAAAACAAGCAAAGCTTGCAGTTGCAGACTGAGAAGGGGCATTATCACAAAACACCATTTATTTTGGTGACAGAGGAATATAGATACCTCTGCAGGAGCAAATCTTGTGGAAGATTACAGTTAAGAAGGCTATGAAAGGAACATTTGCCTTAAGGGAGCACTTATCTTATGAATAAAACTCTTAAGAACTCTTTTGAAAGCTTGTCAGAATAAACTGTTTAAGAAAAGTCAGAAAAGCGTACATAGCAATTCATAGAACAAAATTAGCTCTGCAGCCAGATGAAGTTGTAACAAGAGTAAAACAATTTTCAGCGCCCCTCAAATCATGAAAAAATTTGCAAATGCACTAGCACAAAGCCAACTTCTTCAAGCTGTCTCCTTGTGCACTTAAGAGGGAATTCTATAAATGATGCTGAACGCTATAATGTAAAGGGCGTACACCTTATTTAGAGTAGCGTTTCGTGCAGATCTTGCACCTAATTTTTGGATGTCGGACTTAACACCTGCTAAAACTGGCGTAAATGCCAGCACCCAAGTTAGATGTGGTAAGGCAGTATTCTGTAATTCCATGCACAACTTTTCAGAATGCCTCAGACACGCCCCCTGGCCACACCCTCTTTTCGGATACACACTATGGGAATTCAGCGCCGAGCCTTATAGAATAGCACACAGCCAGTTGCACATGCAAATCATCAATAATGCCAATTAACTGCAATAAATAGTGCCCAATTATTGCTATTTAAGGGCTCGTTAATCAATTAAGTTATGTGCGCAACTTGGGCATGCGCCCACATTTCTGTGGTCGCCATTTACAGAATCCAGGGGTTAATGACCCCTGGGTGCATGCCAATCTCTGCAAAAGTGAGTTCTGCTTTTGCAAAAACTCTAGCTTAAAGTTGAATGCTGTAATAGGCACAAGGCCAAGTCCCAGCTATTTCAAGACTATAAAACAATTCTGGCACAGAACCAATTTCCGCACACCCAGCCATATGAAGGGTGTTTGAAAGAAGCAACTACTACCTTCTGCAAGGATAATTTATAACCCAAGCTATGAAAGAAAAAAACCAATGCAAAGGGAAGTGAATGAATTGATCAGAATAAGCAAGTTGAGCCAAGTGACATTCTGAATACAGCAAGTGAAACTCCTGAGAGTGGGGGAGAGTATAAAAACTCACAATAATTTGTAAGCTAGCTGAAAAACCATGGCCAAAATATTGTGCAACAGGCAGATCAGAGGAATCAGCAACACAATGAATACTGAGGCAATAGAAGTGTATAAAGCCACAGATGGAATCACAAAGCGGAAACAAAATTCAGAGGAAGCAAATGGCCCTTCAATGACCCAACACGCCCTGTGTTGAAAGAAAGTTGAAAAGACTCCTGATGCAGGCATTTGCCACAACACAGACTGTGTCGGGTCATTGAAGGGTCACTGAATAAATTTGCTTCCTCTGAATTTTGGCTCCGCCTTGTTCCATCTATGGCTCTATACCAAAGTTGCCAGATGGGCGGTTTTCCCGCCGAATTGGGCAGCTTTCCGCGACCCGCTGCAGGAAATTTTGCCCGCTGCAGGTCGCGGTTTTTTGGGTGTTTTTTTATTTCATTGGGTGGGTTGTTTTTATTTCACCGGCTGCGGGTTTTCTCGCCCTGCGGGGGGCGTGGTTTATGACGTGTCAACGACATGTTCACGATGTGTTAACGACGTCGGTGATGTTGTGGGTGGAGTTGGTGACATCGGGGGCGTGGTTGGTGACGGTGGGGTGCAGCTGATGACGGCGGGGGCAGGGTTGATGACGGCGGGGGCGGGGTTGACGGCGGGGGGGGGGGTGTGCGGTTTTGGGCGGGTTTTCAACTGGTTTGGGGTCGGAAAATTTATTTAAACCTGGCAACCCTGCTCTATACACCTCCATCACCTCAAAATATTGTGTGGACAGGCAGCAATACTTGTCTGATCTAAACAAACTTTGGCATAAAGTTGAATAGGAGATAGCTAAGATCTCAGAGTTTCCTGAAAACATTGACTACCATATCACAGAGCAATTGCAATCTATTTACAAAGACTATCAGCTCCAATAAAGACTAATATTGAGGGAAGCTTAAAGGAACACAGCCTAAACCAGATGTTTATGTTTATTAAATATTTTATATATCACCTGGCTTTCTTAGAACACAACGGTTAACAATAATAGAAAAAGAAAAAATATGTATTGTAAAAAGGAAAATAACTCCAATTATTAAAATAGAAAAGACATCACACTCTATTTCAAGAACATTCAACTACAAAAGAATTATATCTCCGTAATTGCAGCTTCCTCAATAAATTCTTGCTTCCACCTCATTCAGAATATCAAATGCTTGATGAAAAAAAATATATATCTCTTAAGCAAAATCTTAAATGTCTTTAAATCTGCCTCAGCTCATAAATCTTTTGGTAATTCATTACACAAATATGGAGCCTAACAGAAAAAGGGTCTTTCTCACATCCATTCCCATCTCATTCTGGCTCTGTGTGGCACCACCATTCTCAGAATTGATCTAAGAACCCTACCTGGTATATAAGGTATCATTAAGGGAGCTTTTTACTAAGGTGTTTTTAGCTCGCACTGAACGTCTCAGTGTTTAGCTCCAGCTGATTTTTAGTACAAGCTAAGAAAAAACACTAGCGCATCTTAGTAAAAGACCCCCCTAAAGTACTTAAATAAGGTGGTTGCAATTCATAGAAAGCCTTATGAATCAATGTAAGCACCATAAAGTGAATTCTATATTTAATAGGCAACCAATGATAATGCCTAAATAAAAGAGTAACATGATCAAATTTATGCTTATTGTCCAGTGGCCTCAATGTGGCATTCTGAAGGGTTTGCAATCTCTTCAAGTTGTTCCCAGATAGACCTGCACAGATGACATTACTACAGTCTATCCTTGAAATCAATAAAGAATGCAATAATGTATGCAATGCTCCTTCATTAAACAAGTACTTCAATGAATCCAAATATCAAAAATCTACCAATGCTATTGGTATCCCAACCAAAACAGGTATTACAGATGGGCATTCTTGAAGTCCTGTAATCCAACAAATGTTAGTTTTCTGCTCATTCAAAACTAAATGCTGCGAACATAACCACTGATACTGCTTTTACTGTAAATCTTCTTTGTAATCTAGTCAAATCCAATATTTTGGACAAACTCTTGCAATAATCAAAATCTCATCTGCATAACAAGAAACACTTAAAACAAATTTTGTACTAACGCAAGCAATAAACTAAGAAATCTGAAGGGGCATTTTTGATATGACGTCCAAATCCGACTTTGGACGTTTTGTGGAAAATGTCCAAAAATCCAGTAGCAAACATGGGCATCTTTGAACCTGAAAAAGACTATCTTTTTTTTCAAAAATGGGCCATTTGCTAGACATTGTTGCATTCACTGTATCTACCTTTTTGGACCATTTTTGAAAAAAAAATGTCCACGTGAAAAACGCACAAAATCAAGCCAATGGGATGTAGGAGGAGCCAGCATTCTTAGTAGACTAGCTACACAGACATCCCAGCAAAGCAGTGGAGCACCCTAGGGGGCACTGCAGTGGACTTCACATAAGGGATCCCACATATACGTCTCACCGTTCCCCGTTATACTGTATGGTAAGCCCTCCAAAACCTTACTGTACCCAACTGTACACCACTACAATAGGCCTTATGCCTGCAAGTGTCACCTATGTGTGAATACAGTAGGTTTTTGGTGGGTTTTGGAGGGCTTCCATTTTCCACCACAAGTGTGGGTTATGGGCCTAGGTTCCCTTCTCTATAGTGCACTGCACAGACCACTAGGCTACTCCAGGGACCTGCTTGCTGCTGTAATAGGACATGTCATATAACATCTGAAGCTGCCATAAAGCTTGGTTTGTACAGTTTCTTTTACATCCTTGAGGGAGTGAGAAAGGGTCAGTAACAACAAGGGGAGTAAGAGGGGACAAAACGTAATCCCTCTAGTGGTCATTTGGGGCACCTATTTGTGACTTAGTCATTATCAAAACAGGCCTAGCCCAAAACGTTTTAGCTTTGGACGTTTTTGCTTTGCTCCATTATGGCAGAAAAATGTCCAAGTTTTAGGAATGCCCAAATCCCACCTCCAATATGCCCTAGACACGCCCCTTGTGATTTGGATGCACTGGGCATTTTTGCTTGTTATCTATTACTCATAGACCTTACTAAGCACCCCACGCAATTGTTCAACAATGACAAAGCAAACAGCCAGTTATGGGGCATGTCACACTACAGCCGTCCACAAATGACTTCTATCCCATTCAGATGAACGCATCAGAAGATCAAAGCCAAAAAAAAACCACGATTCACCAATAGATCATAAATACAGGATTCACTAAGTCTGATGACCATCCAGACAACTACAGAGCATGGAAAGCTGAATTCAAGACTGCCAGATCTGTACCAAATAGCATATTTTACTATTTGGCTGAATATGAATAATGAAAAATATTATTTGGCCAAATACAAATAGCAAATATGAATAACAGACATTGAGCTTTAACATAAAAATAATGGGTGATTTCAATTACCCCGATATTGATGGGGTAAATGTAACATCAGAGCATGCTAGGGAGGTAAAGTTCCTTGATGAAATCAAGGACAGCTTTATGGAGCAGCTCATACAGGAGCGAAGAAGAGGAGGAAAAATTCTAGACCCAATCCTTAGTGAAGCGCATGATCTGGTGCAGGAGGTAATAGTGCTGGAGTCACTTGATAACAGTGATCATAATATGATCAAATTTGGTATGGGAAAGAAGAACCCGAACTATAGTTACATGATGCAAGGTTCCACATTAGGAGTCAATCACCAGGTGTCATCATTGATGGTAAGTTGAAACCCTCTGCTCAGTGTGCGGCGGCGGCGGTGGCTAAGAAAGCAAATAGAATGTTATTATTAGGAAAGAAATAGAAAACAAAAATGAGGACATTATAATGCCTTTGTATTGTTCCACGTCAGCTATTCTGTTCACCACATCTCAAAAAAAATATGATGGAATTAGAAAAGGTACAGAGAAGGGCAACAAAAATGATAAAAGGAGATGGGACGACTTCCCTATGAGGAAATGCTAAAGCGGCTAGGGGTCTTCAACTATAGATATGGTGGAATTAGAAAAGGTACAGAGAAAGTCCAGACTGAAGAAATATGTTTTTTAGAAGACTTCTAAAAGTTAGGTAATCATCTGTAAACTTGATTGATTTAGGAAGAGAATTCCAAATTTTGGTGTCTTGATAGGAGAAATTAGAAGAGTGAATGTAAGACAAGCTATTCTCTAGATGATGAAACAGCAATACGAGGTGGTAATTCAGTAAGATTATTCATATATGATGGAGCTTGACCAAACAGAATTTGATGAATGAAAATGCATAATTTGAAAGATATTCTATCTATCTCTTATTGGTAACCAATGTAGCTCATATAAAAGAGGAGTATCTTTGGCGAAGTGAGGAGATCTACAAATAAGACAAGCAGCAGTATTTTGAGCTGTTTGTAATTTTTTGAGAAGACCACCTTTAAGTCCAGCATAGATGGAATTGCAATAGTTGAATTTGGTGAGTACAAGGGATTGAACCAAAATAAGAAAGACAGATTTAGAGAAAAATGGCCTCAATCTCTTTAGCTTCCAAAGTGAGTGAAAGACACTCAAGGTCAACTTAGAGACAGTTTTCAAAGGTGAGGAAATGATCTATTGTGACTCCCTAGATTTTCATTGATGACTCAAGGGAATAGGATTTGTTCTTAATAGTAAAGTTACTAAGATTCATAGGATGGTGAAGATTAGTTATAATTAGAAACTTAGTTTTATCCGTATTAAGTTTTAGCTTGAAATTAGAAGCCCATGATTCCATGTTTTATCCCTAGACTAATCATGTGAGTTATGTCAAGTACTTCCTTAGAGAATGGGATATAAATGGTGACATCATCAGCATATATGTATGTCGCTGCCCAGTTACTGCCGGGTTACCACCACCTCAGTGGGTGGCGGTAAGGAATCCCTGCCCCATGGACATGCGGTAAGAGATTTCTTACTGCATGGCCATTTTATTTTGGGGCCATTTTACCCACTGTGGTAAGAAGGGCCCTGGCACATGGTAAAATGGCCCCTGCCGCAAGGCCCTTTCTCCGCAGCTTGGTAAAAGGACCCCTTAACGATCCACTGTCCCAGGTATAAAACTTAGATTCTGAGCCCACTAGGGACAGAGAAAGTTCCTGCATATAATGTGTACAGCACTGCGTACATCTAGTAGCACTATAGACATTGTAACAAGGAAGAGGCTGTCCTACCCTGGTTAGGCCCCTAGAGGGCGCTGTTGCCCTAAAAATGTCCAGGGAGAAGGGCTGGGTGAGTTGCTGAAGGGAGCCAGTAAGGGCAGGTATAGCTGGATGTCGCTAGGACCGGGGAGAGTCCTGGAGGAGGGAACAGGTGCAGCCAGTTAGGGGCTGGGTCCTGTTTGGCCATTAACTACTTAACACCCCTCCTGAGTTGTGAGGGAGTGAGGAGGAAAGCTAGGGGCTGGAGAGGAGAGCTGGTAGCTAAGCAGAAGGATCTCCCTGTGAAGTATTAGCTGAGCCCTATGTCCTGGTGGTGAAAAGACTGTGTGTCTGGAACAGCAAAGAGGTACTGGGTGTCCCAGAGGAAAAGACTGGGTGTCTAGAGCTGGGTGCTACAATGAGGGACTATGTGTCCGGGACTGAGTTAATGTTGAGTCCAAATGCCTGTGTGAGTGGGCCCAGTGGGAAGAACTCTGTTGGGTCAGAACTGTGCAAGTAGAAATCTATGACTGAGCCCAAGGCTTGTGAGAGAGGGCTCAGGAAGAAGAAATGTTTAAAATGGAAGATTGCACTGAGTAGGAAGAAATGAAATGGTTAAGCTGGAAGAACTGTTTAAGCTTGTGAAAGTGTTTTAAGCTAAAAGAAGTGTGCCCCAGAGGCTGGAATAAAGATGTGTATGAAAATAGCCTGAGAGGTGAAACCTGACTGTGTTTGCTTTTTGAGAAGCAGGTCACCCTGAGCAGAAAAGGGTGGTAGATTAATTTGCATAAATCTGCATACTGAGAACCAGCTCACCCTGAGTGAAAGAGGGACCTGGGATCCTGAGGTGGGAGCTTCATCATCACAGTAGCTTCATCATTTTCACAACATGAATAGTTGTAGTAGTAGTAAAATCAACCTGGGCCTCCAATGGCAACCAATGTAAACATATTAATAGAGGGGAGGTCAGTTCACTAACATGCGCTCAGAATATTAATAAAATTGTCCATAGTACCTGAAGATCAGAGAGTGGCCAATGTAATGCTGATTTTTAAAAGGGGTTCCAGGGGTGATGCAGGAAATAACAGACCATTAAGCCTGAATTCAGGTCCGAGCAAAATAGTGGAAAATTATTATAAAGAATACAATTATGGAACACACAAACAAACATGGTTTAATGGGACAGAGTCAGCATGGCTTCAGCAAGGAAATTCTTGCCTCAACAATTTGCTTCATTTCTTTGAAGGCATTAATAAAGGTGAACTGGTTGATGTAGTGTATCTAGATTTTCATAAAGCTTTTAACAAACTTCCTCATGAGAGACTCCTAAGAAAATTGAAACATCATCAGATAGGAATCAATGTCCTTCTAAGGATTAAGAATTGGTCATTGGACAGAAAACAGAGGATGGGGTTAAATGGCCATTTATTTCAATGGAGGAGGGTAAATAGTGGAGTGCCGAAAGGATCTGTACTGGCACCAGTGCTATTTAGCATATTTATAAATGATCTAGCAATCAGAACAAGTGAGGTGATTAAGTTTGCAGATGACACAAAACTAATCAAAGTTGTCAAAACACATGAGGATTTTGAAAAATTGCAGGAAGACCTTAGGAAACTGAGGGATCCTTTTACTAAGCTGTGGGAAAAAGGATCCACTTGCCAGTGCCCTTTTTCCTATAGCCAGTAAAACACGAAAAACAAAATGGCCACGCGATAAGATCTCACCGTGTCGCCATGCAGTGGGAAGCCCCTATCACCACCCACTGAGGTGGTGATAGGCCCTTACTGCCACCCACTGAGGTGGCAATAAGGTCTCAGACGCTAACCCAGTGGTAACCAAGCAGTGCGTGGTGATGCCCAATTACCACCAGGTTTCCGCCACTCTAGCCATTTCGGGGGGGGGGGGGGTTCCCCGGGAATTACATGCCCTCAGGGCGGGACTACTGCCAGCGGATGCATTGGGCCGGAGGTAGTCCCGAAAGAGCAAGTGGTAAGCCTGCTTTGGGCTTGACGCCGCTCTGTTAAAGGCCATCCAAATGGCAAATGAAATTTAATGTGGACAAATGCAAAGTGATGCACATTGGGAAGAATAATCCGAATCATAGTTACCGGGGTCCACCTTAGGAGTCACCACTCAAGAAACAGATCTAGGTGTCATTGTAGACAATATGCTGAAATCTTCTGCCCATTGTGTGGTGGCAGCCAAAAAGCAAATAGTATGCTAGGAATTATTACTACTACTACTACTACCATTTAGCATTTATATAGCGCTACAAAGGGTATACAGCGCTGCACAAACATAGAAGAAATACAGTCCCTGCTCAAAGAGCTTACAATCTAATAGACAAAAAAATAATAAAGCAAGCAAATCAATTAATGTGTAGAGGAAAGAGGAGAGGAGGGTAGGTAGAGGCGAGAGGTTACAAGTGGTTACAAGTCAAAAGCAATGTTAAAGAGGTGGGCTTTCAATCTAGATTTAAAGATGGTCAAGGATGGGGCAAGACGTAGGGGCTCAGGAAGTTTATTCCAGGCGTAGGGTGCAGCGAGACAGAAGGAGCGAAGTCTGGAATTGGCAGTAGTGGAGAAGGGAACAGATAAGAAGGATTTATCCATGGATCGGAGCACACGGGAAGGGGAGTAGGGAAGGAATGCAAAATAAAACCAAAAAATAATATATTGCCTCTGTATCGTTCTATGGTGTGACCTCACCTTGAGTATTGCGTTCAGTTCTGGTCGCCGTGTCTCAAATAAGATAGCGGAGGAGGTTAGGGTTCTTCAGTTTGGAAAAGAGACAGCTGAGTGGGTATATGATTGAGGTCTATAAAATCCTGAATGGTGTAGAATGGGTAAAAGTGAATCAATTTTTCACTCTTTCAAAAAGTACAAAGACCAGAGGCCACTCACTGCAATTACACGGGAATGCTTTAAAAAACATAGGAGGAAATATTTTTTCACACAACGAATAGTTAAGCTCTGTAACTTGCTGCCGGAGGATGTGGTAACAGTGGTTAGCATATCTAGATTTACAAAAGGTCTGGACCAATTCCTGGAGGAAAGTCCATAGTCTGTTATTGAGATGGACATGAGGGAAGCCACTGCTTGCCCTGGGATTGGTAGCATGGAGTGTTGCTACTAACTGGGTTTCTTCCAGGTACTTGTGACCTGGATTGGCCACTGCTGGAAGCAAAATACTAGGCTAGATGGATCACTGGTCTGACCCAGTATGGATATTCAAATATTCTTGTGTAAATAAAAATAATGCGCAATAGGGTATGTAGGACCAAACATTGGATTTGTGCTCATTTAAAAGGAATTTTTACTGATTTTTAAGCATTTTTTTATGTTTGTCTGAGTTATTCATTTTTTTATATGTGCACAGTTGATTGTATGTGTGTTTAAAACCTATTGCTGCTCACTTTAAATACTGCTATGAAATGTTATGAATATTTTACTTTTAACAGTAAGGTATGATTGATTTTTTTTGTTCTTAATTTTGATGTAAAGATCAAGTTATTCCAGAAATAAATTCCACTGAAAGCCTGTGTTCATAAAATATAATCTTTCAAAAGAAATTAGGGCCCACAGAGATTTTATTCTTTCTGCTTGTCTTTGAATTCATTCTGTTCTTCAGTTGGGTTAGAGGTTACTATGAGCTCTGCTGAATAATGAAAGTTTGTATGACCCTGTAACCTACATTAAATTTTGATCTCTCAGCTTATAAAAATACAACCAACATTTTTTTCTTAATAATTGCGATTAGAAATGACATAAAAATTTAGGATACAGTTTTATAGATAGATAAATCTGAGAAATAGTGGAAGTTATAAAGTAATGTTAGCATATATGTTTATATATCTGTAATGTCCCCTTGTGGGCATCCCTGGATGCAAGGCCCAACCTGGATGGAGTCCCTCATGAGCAGGCTCTGTACCTGGGGAAGAAACGCGTTAGTGGGTGGGTTTAATCTCTCTAAAAGCGTTAGTGGGTGGGTTTAATCTCTCTTTCTCCCTCCCCAGGAAACCTAAAAATGACCTCTGTGAACAAGGCATTCAAACAAGAGTTGAACAGTTTTATTGAACTATGTACAGGTTTTACTATACAGTTATATAAAGGTGTTGAAAGATTTAGCAGTGTTTAAAGCTTTGTGTTCAGATAACCTCTGAAACACAAACAGTAGAAGACCATGAACCATATATTATACAGTCTAATACCAACATTTTTAACCAATTACTTCCAGCCAGTATTCTTTTATGTAATTAGTTCAACACTCTTTGCATCCATTACTCTTTTTGTGCCTAAGCAGCAACTCCTGGTTCCTTCCTATCACTAGAGTGTGTGTGTGTGTGTGTGTGTGTGTGTGTGTGTGTGTGTCAATTTGGGGTGGGCCTGAGCACAAGGTGGGTGGGCACAACATTTTCTCTCTCCCCCGTCTCCCCCAGCACTTCACAATTCAAAATATAAATACTTTAGCTGATGAGGATCCCCAATCTCTGTCAGCTGGGGACCTCCACCAGAGATGGCCAGAACTCTTCCCCGCCAAGCCCAGCAGGCAGTAGCAACTCCTCGAGCCACTGATGCCAGCACCCCATACATGCTTAGTTGTCAGTGGCTCCAGGATGCTGCCCCCATCTGCCAAGCTCGGTGGAAGGCAGCTCCGGCAGAGATCCCCAGCTGGCAGGGCTTGGGGATCCCCACTAGCCACAGCAAGGGCCAGGGCTGCTATTAACCATGCTGGTGACCAGTGCAGAAAATAAAGAAGCCCCTCCATCCAATCTCTTCATCTGCCGTTATAGTCACACTGACAGACCTTCACAAATTACAGAACAAGGGATCACAAATTAGAAATAAAAATTAGAAGACAAAATTGAACTGGGAACCTCAGCATGCAATGCAACACTGGAGAGAAAAAAAACAAAAGCGCATTTCCTTTTCTACTTAACACAATAAAAAAACATCCACTATGCACATTTCCCAAAGCTAACATATTCCATTTAAAACATTCAAAATAAAATGATTTTTCTACCTCTATTGTCTGGACATTTTATTTTTCCATCATGTTGGTTCTAATTTCTCTTTCCCGCTTTCCTGTCTGTCTTCTACTAATTCTTCAAGCGGCTGTCCATTTGTCTTTTTTCTCCTGTCATTTCATTTCCTCACTACACCTGCCGCTGAAATATTGATCCTTCCATTTTAGCTCTTCCCTTTCATTCTTTTTTTCTTTCCTGCCTCTGTACACTCAAATTTCATCCTTTCTAAATCTTTTCCTTCTTTTTACTTTTCAGATATCTATCACATTTCCATTTCCTTTCACCCACTAGCGCTCCCATTCCCCATCTCTCTCCTTCCCAGCCTATCATTCCTTTCCATCTTCAATCTACGCACCATTACCATATTTCTACCCCTGTAATCACTGTTCTCTCATTTATTTCCTTGCCATCTCCACTCCCTGGGCCTCTCCCCCATGCTTTCCAAAATTCACAGTGTCTCCCTCCCTCCACCCTTCAGCCTAGCATCTGTTCCCTCTTTCTCCCATCCTCACCCTCTAGCCTGATATCTCCCTATCCCTTTTACCTCCCACCACCAGCATCTTCCTGTCCCATCTCTCTCCCCTCCCCCATTGTTCAGCCTTTTTCCCTTTCTCTTCCCTATCATCCATTGTCCATCTTCTCTCCCTGGATCCATCTTCCCTCTTTCTCCCCTGCTCCGCCTCTCTGGTCACCAGTAGACAAGGTGAGTGCAGGCATGGGATACAGTCACAACTGTGACAGTATCTTTGTCCTTTATTATGGTGAGTAAATTCTCTGACACCTCCCTCCCCCCACCCCCCGATTAGCTTCAACTATCCTTTCTCTGTATGCTTACATTACTAAACCCATTTCACTTTTACCCCCTTTAGTGGATAATATTCCCCCCCCCCCAAAAGTGTGTAAATGTGGCTCTATCAGCCTACCTGTCTCTCCTGCCACATTCTCTCTCAAGATGCATCTAGTAGTCACTATAATCTACTTATTATATTCAGCACTACTGCCTCTGTAGGAAAGCTAAATATTAGTGTTTTTAAAACTCCATGGCTGGCATTTAGACAAAATTATGGTTGCACTGTTCTAGGCAAGTCTACTGTTGTAGGCAATGTATAGTGTAGCTTAAACAGCCAGCATAAACCATCCCCAAGCAGAAGCATCACCACTAGACTCTCAATTCTTAAGCAAATCTTCTTTACTGTAGAACTCAGAATAACAAACAAAATCCAATTTACAGTTCAGTTGCTTGTAAATGAATTGTGGTCTAGAGTGGCATAGAATTTGTATCTAGCCACCTCAGAGGCAAAGAGATGGCCAGAACCTCATCCCGGCTGAGAGGAAAAGCTGTAACACTCGAGGAAATAAGGGGGAGAACTCAGAGAAAATACATGGAGAATGACTTGGGGAGATGCCTTGGGGCGATGACTTGAGGAGTGTCCTGGGGAAAGGTGAAAAATCTTGATGGAATTACAGTAGATTAAAGAGGGATCAGCCCTAGAACAGCTGCTGATCAGAAAACATGCTAGCAAGACTGGGCTCTCTCACAGGGGCAGAGAAGGAGGGCTGGCCCTAGCTCAGAGCTAACAGCCAATAGGGAAAGCTTACAACGAGTCAATCAGAGGAACTGCAAACTATAGAAAAAACAGTTCTAATACACTGAGGGGACGGTTCTAAGCATGAGCGTAGTTTGACTGTTTCATTTGGGGGAGCAAAGGATGGGGCGGGGCATATTAGCATATTAATTTGCATATATATTTATTTGGATTTATTTACCGCCTTTTTGAAGGAATTCACTCAAGGAGGTGTACGGTAAGAATAAGTCAAACATAACCAATAGACAATTACAGCAATAAAAATATTCAAACGAAGTATAACGTAGTATGCTACATTACAATGTCAACATAATATATATGCAAATGAATATGCTAATATGGAGGAAGGAAGGAAGGAAGGGAGAAAGAGCTAGCTTTTATAGGAATAACCATAATGAATATGTATGAGATATCTCATACATATACATTATGGTTATTCCCCAAAAATCCAGCTCTTTCTTCCTTCCTTCCTTCCTTCCTTCCTTCCTTCCTTCCTTCCTTCCTTCCTTCGTCCTTACCCAGCACTCCCTCTTTCTCTCCAGTAGTATTTCCAGACCCCCTTTCCCATACCATGCCAGTGTAGACCTTAGAAATGCATAAGCTCTATATGTAGATTCTTCAAGAGGTAGTGTGTCATGATTTAAGCTCTGTACCCTTTCTGATGTTTTGGTGCCACCTCAGTAAGGCCAACACACAATCTCTCCACTGCAAAAAGCTATTCATAAACTTGTGCAAAAACCCACTCATAACCTTACCAAACCATAACAGCACTAATTCCAAGGACAGAACGAGCTACAACCTTATGCGTGGAAAGGCTGCACTGTAATTACACTGGGCTCTAAAACACCAGTACACTACCTAATGAAAAAACAAAACAAAAAGGACTGCAAATTTATTTATTTATTTTATTTATTTTATTGCTTTTGTATCCCACATTTTCCCACCTATTTGCGGGCTCAGTGTGGCTTACAATACATTGTAACGATGGAAGTACAATGAGTTATTAGTGATTATGTGGCTTACAATACATTGTAACGATGGAAGTACAATAAGTTATTACTTGATTATGGTTACATTATGAGGAGTTGAGTTGAAACAATGTCCAGGTATCGATAGGGGAAAGAATAAAATTGAAGAGAGAAAGGCTGGGTGTGTTAGAATTATGGGGATAGGTGTAATGGGACAGAGTCAGCATGGCTTCAGCAAGGAAATTCTTGCCTCAACAATTTGCTTCATTTCTTTGAAGGCATTAATAAAGGTGAACTGGTTGATGTAGTGTATCTAGATTTTCATAAAGCTTTTAACAAACTTCCTCATGAGAGACTCCTAAGAAAATTGAAACATCATCAGATAGGAATCAATGTCCTTCTAAGGATTAAGAATTGGTCATTGGACAGAAAACAGAGGATGGGGTTAAATGGCCATTTATTTCAATGGAGGAGGGTAAATAGTGGAGTGCCGAAAGGATCTGTACTGGGACCAGTGCTATTTAGCATATTTATAAATGATCTAGCAATCAGAACAAGTGAGGTGATTAAGTTTGCAGATGACACAAAACTAATCAAAGTTGTCAAAACACATGAGGATTTTGAAAAATTGCAGGAAGACCTTAGGAAACTGAGGGATCCTTTTACTAAGCTGTGGGAAAAAGGATCCACTTGCCAGTGCCCTTTTTCCTATAGCCAGTAAAACACGAAAAACAAAATGGCCACGCAATAAGATCTCACCGTGTCGCCATGCAGTGGGAAGCCCCTATCACCACCCACTGAGGTGGTGATAGGCCCTTACTGCCACCCACTGAGGTGGCAATAAGGTCTCAGACGCTAACCCAGTGGTAACCAAGCAGTGCGTGGTGATGCCCAATTACCACCAGGTTTCCGCCACTCTAGCCATTTCGGGGGGGGGGGGTTCCCCGGGAATTACATGCCCTCAGGGCGGGACTACTGCCAGCGGATGCATTGGGCCGGAGGTAGTCCCGAAAGAGCAAGTGGTAAGCCTGCTTTGGGCTTGACGCCGCTCTGTTAAAGGCCATCCAAATGGCAAATGAAATTTAATGTGGACAAATGCAAAGTGATGCACATTGGGAAGAATAATCCGAATCATAGTTACCGGGGTCCACCTTAGGAGTCACCACTCAAGAAACAGATCTAGGTGTCATTGTAGACAATATGCTGAAATCTTCTGCCCATTGTGTGGTGGCAGCCAAAAAGCAAATAGTATGCTAGGAATTATTACTACTACTACTACTACCATTTAGCATTTATATAGCGCTACAAAGGGTATACAGCGCTGCACAAACATAGAAGAAATACAGTCCCTGCTCAAAGAGCTTACAATCTAATAGAATAAAATTGAAGAGAGAGAGGCTGGGTGTGTTAGAATTATGGGGATAGGTGTAATAGGAGAATGTGTTAATGCGTTGCCAACAGTGTGTGTGGTCTTCATGTGCTTTGATCCTTTTGGTAGATTTTTTCAAAGAGATGAGTCTTTAGTAGTTTGCGGAGGTTGGTTAGTTCATAGGTCGTTCTTAGGTTTCGTGGTAATTTGTTCCAGAATTGCGTGCTCATATGGGAAAAGGTTGATGCGTGCATCACTTTGTATTTTACACCTTTGTAAGTTGGGAAGTGGAGGTTAAGGAAAGTTCTAGACGATCTTTTGGCATTTCTGGGTGGTAGGTCTATTAAGTCAGACATGTAGGCTGGGGCTTCACCATTGATGATTTTGTGGACTAGTGTGCATACTTTGAAAGTGATGCGTTCCTTGAGTGGGAGCCAGTGTAACTTCTCTCGTAGTGGTTTTGCACTTTCGTATTTTGGTTTCCCGAAGATGAGTCTGGCTGCTGTTTTCTGAGCTGTTTGAAGTTTCCTCAGTATTTGCTCTTTGCAGCCTGCATATAGTGAGTTGCAATAGTCAAGATGGCTAAGTACGAGTGATTGCACTAGGCTGCGGAAGACGGATCTTGGGAAGAAAGGTCTTATTCTCTTCAGTTTCCACATGGAGTAGAACATCTTTTTGGTTGTGTTGCTAGCATGGGTTTCGAGTGTTAGATGGCGGTCGATAGTGATTCCAAGGATCTTTAGGGTTTCTGAGATTGGAAGGTTTAGGTTTGGTGTGTTTATTGCGGTGAATTCATTAGTGTTGTATTGGGAGGTGAGTATCAGGCATTGAGTTTTTTCTGCGTTCAATTTCAATCAAAATGCATTAGCCCAGGTGTTCATGATTTGTAGGCTTTGGTTGATTTCTTTAAGGATTTCTTTAGTGTCCTGTTTGAAAGGGATATATATTGTTACGTCGTCAGCATATATGTGTGGGTTGAGGTTGTGGTTTGATAGAAGTTTTGCTAAGGGTGTCTTCATCAGATTGAAAATAGTTGGTGAAAGGGGTGATCCTTGAGGTACTCCACATTCTGGTGTCCATGCTGCAGATGTAGTTGAATTTGATGTGACCTGGTATGAGCGCAAGGTTAGGAACCCTTTAAACCAATTTAGGACATTACCTCCGATGCCAAAGTATTCAAGTATATGTAGTAGGATTTCATGGTCGACCATATCAAAGGCACTTGACATGTCAAATTGTAGTAGGAGTATGTTGTTGCCGGTTGCAATCATTTGTTTGAATTTAGTCATCAGGGTAATTAATACTGTTTCTGTGCTGTGATTCGATCGGAATCCTGATTGGGCGTCATGCAGTATGGAGAACTTGTTTAGATAGTTTGTGAGTTGTTTTGTTATGATCCCTTCGGTCATTTTGGTTATTAGTGGTATGGATGCTATTGGTCTGTAATTAGTTATTTCGCTTGCACTTTTTTTTGTGTCTTTGGGTATTGGGGTAAGTAAAATTTTTCCTTTTTCTTTTGGGAAGAGTCCGTTTTGTAGCATGGAGTTTATATGGTTCATTAGGTCTATTATGAATTGTTGAGGAGCTGATTTCATGAGGTTGTTTGGGCATATATCTAGTTTGCAATAGGATTTGGCGAATCTTTTGAGTGTTTCAAAGATGAGGTCCTCTGATGTTAGTTCAAATTCGGTCCAAGTTCTGTCTGCTGGGTATATTCCATCTTCTGGGTCTAGACAGTCTAGGAGTGTGGTGTATTCATTAGGACTAGTGGGTATTTTCAGTCGTAGTTGTATAATTTTCTCTTCGAAGTATTTCGCAAGGTTGTCTACACTTGGTACGTCTTTGTTGTTGTTTGTAACTGGCGTGGTGTCTAGCAATTTATTCACGAGGTTGAAGAGATTGTGTGTGTCTTTGTAGTTTGGTCCGATTATTGTTTTGTAATGTAGTCGTTTAGTTTGTTTTATGGTGTATTTGTATTTCCTCCGAAGTAGTTTCCAGGCAATTAGTGTTTGTTCTTCTTTCTTTTTGTACCAAGCGCGTTCTAGTTTCCTGACTTGTGTTTTAAGGTCTTTCAGTTCTTCGGTAAACCAGGAATTTGTTTTTTTTCTTGTGTGATGTTCTGGTTTGGATTGGGGCGATTTTGTCTAATGTTGTTTTACATATATCGTCCCATGTTTGGAGGAATTGGATGGTGTCTGTATCCGTTGGCCATTCGTTTTGATAGATCTGTTGCCAAAATGTTGTGGGATCTATTTTTCCTCTCGTGGTGTATGTTGTTCGCTCAGGTTTGCTGATTGCGTTTTTATTTGTTGTTCGCCAGTGAAGGGAGACATTTGCTTTATGGTGATCTGACCAGAGTGTAGGTGCCCATCTTGTGTCTGTAAGTAGGATTGTTGAGTCTAGATCAAATTTGTGTGTGATGATATCTAGTGTGTGTCCTATACTACACACTAGCAGAATACTGCACCTTGATCACACATGAAAAACACATGACAACAGATATGACACAAGGAACTAGAAATAAAAAAATATGAAGGCAAAATAGTGAACTGGAAAGTTACCTCAATAAGTTAGATTCGGCATGCAGCAATACTAGAAAAATTGGAACATGCAAAATATCACAGATGCCAATTTCCAAAAGCTGACATATTCCAATTAATAAATTTTGAATAAAATACTTTTTTCTACCTTTGATGTCTGAGCATTTAGTTTTTCTATTCACTTTGGTCCCAGTGTCTTCTGTTTTATGCAGTGTCTTCTTTCCATTTGATATTTTTTCACTCACCATGTCCACAATCTTCCTGTGTCCTTATGCGTCCTGTCTACCATCTGTAGCCCTGTCCCTAGCCTTCCTCAACTTTTAGTATCTGCTCTCAAAGTGTTCCGATCCAGCCCTTAAATTAAGCAGTTTTCCCTCCATCCATATCCAGCATTTCTCCACACTCCCTTCCCCTCCATCCATCCATGTGCATCTACTTCCTCTGTCTTCCCTCCCCTCCATCCATGTCCAGCATTTCTCCTCTCTCCCTTCTCCTCCATCCGTGTGCATCTACTTCGTCTTTCCTTCCCTCCATCCTTGTCCAGCATTTCTCCTCTCTTCCCTCCCCTCCACCCATCCATGTCCAGCAACTTTCCATTCTCCCCTGCCCTCTCCTCCATCCACCCATATCCAGCAAATTTCCTCTCCCTTGCCCCTCCATTCATCCATCCATGTCTAGCAATTCTCCTCTCTCCCCTGTCCTCTCCTCCATCCACCCATATCCAGCAAAATCCCTCTCTTCCCTGCCCCCATTCATCCATCCATGCCCAGCAATTCTCCTCTCCCCTCCCCTCCAGCAACTCTCCATTCTCCCCTGCCCTCTCCTCCATCCACCCATATCCAGCAAATTTCCTCTCCCTTGCCCCTCCATTCATCCATCCATGTCTAGCAATTCTCCTCTCTCCCCTGTCCTCTCCTCCATCCAGCAAAATCCCTCTCTTCCCTGCCCCCATTCATCCATCCATGCCCAGCAATTCTCCTCTCCCCTCCCCTCCAGCAACTCTCCATTCTCCCCTGCCCTCTCCTCCATCCACCCATATCCAGCAAATTTCCTCTCCCTTGCCCCTCCATTCATCCATCCATGTCTAGCAATTCTCCTCTCCCCTCCCCTCCAGCAACTCTCCATTCTCCCCTGTCCTCTCCTCCATCCACCCATATCCAGCAAAATCCCTCTCTTCCCTGCCCCATTCATCCATCCATGCCCAGCAATTCTCCTCTCCCCTCCCCTCCATCCATCCATGTCCAGCAACTCTCCATTCTCCCCTGCCCTCTCCTCCATCCACCCATATCCAGCAAATTTCCTCTTCATCCATCCATCCATGTCCAGCAATTCTCCTCTCCCCTGCCCTCCCTTCCATCCATCCATGTCCAGCAACTCTCCATTCTCCCCTGCCCTCTCCTTCATCCACCCATATCCAGCAAATTTCCTCTCTCCCCTGCCCCCATTCATCCATCCATCCATCCATGTCCAGCAATTCTCCTCTCCCCTGCCCTCCCCTCCATCTATCCATGTTCAGCAACTCTCCATTCTCCCCTGCCCTCTCCTCCATCCATCCATATCCAGCAAATTTCCTCTCCCCTGCCCGCATTCATCCATCCATCCATGTCCAGTAATTCTCCTCTCTCCCCTGCCTTTCATCCATCCATGTCCAGCAACTCTCCATTCTTCCATGCCCTCTCCTCCATCCATCCATATCCAGCAAAATTCCTCTCCCCTGCCCTCCCTCCATACATCCATATCCAGCAACTCTCCTTTCTTCCCTACTCTCTCCTCCATCCACCCATATCCAGCAAATTTCCTTTCCCCCCTGCCCCCATTCATCCATGTCCAGAAATTCTCCTCTCTCCCCTGCCCTGCCCTCCCCTCCCCTCCATCCATCCATTCATGTCCAGCAACTGTCCATTCTCCACTGCCCTCTCTTCCATCTACCCATATCCAGCAAAATCCCTCTCTCCCCTGCCCCCATTCATCCATCCATGTCCAGCAATTCTCCTCTCTCCCCTGCCTTCCCTATTCTCCTCTCCTGTCCAACAATCTCTTCTCTCCCCTGCCCTCCTTTCCTCTTCATGTCCAACGATCTCTTCTCTCCCCTGCCCTCCTCTCTTCTCCATGTCCAATGATCTCTTCTCTCCCCCTGCCCTCCTCTCCTCTCCATGTCCAGTGATCTCTTCTCTCCCCCCTGCCCTCCTCTCTTCTCCATGTCCAGTGATCTCTTCTCTCCCCCTGCCCTCCTCTCCTCTCCATGTCCAGCGATCTCTTCTCTCCCCTTGCCCTCCCCTCCTGTCCATGTCCAGCGATCTCTTCTCTACACTCCTCTCCTCTCCATGTCCAGCGATCTCTTCTCTCCCCCTGCCCTCCCCTCCCCTCCTCTCCATGTCCAGCAATCTCTTCTCTCCCCCTGCCCTGCCCTCCCCTCCCATCCATGTCCAGCGATTTTCCATGCCCTCCCTCAGCTCCCCAACAGCCCTCCTCGCCGTTCCTCCCCCCCCCCCCCCCCCCCCGGCGCATTTAAACTTTTTATTTTCAGTGGCAGTGATGGCAGTAAAGAAGAAAGCACTCAGGCTCACCTCCAGCTTCTCCCTTCCCTCACACAGTGTCCCGCCTTCTGTGATGATGCATTTCTTGTTTCTGCGAGGGCGGGACACTATGTGAGGGAAAGTAGAAGCTGGAGGCGAGCCTGTGTGCTTTCCTCTTCACTGCCGTCGCTGCCACTGAAAATAAAAAGGTTAAACGCACGGGGGGGGGGGAAGGAACAGAGAGGAGGAATGTCAGTCAGGGAGCTGAGGGTGGGATGGAGGGAAAGTTGCCTGCATCGTTGTGTCGGCCCTGCGTTTGGGGGGGGGGGCAATGCCCATGGTTCTAAGGTTGTGGATGATAAAGGATCCAGCCCAAGGGGGTGCTTTCCTGGGTAAGTTGCAGAGGGAAATATTTCTGGTTGTTGAATGAGAGTAAGGGTGGAGTTTAGAGTTAATAAAAAGTTGTTGTTGTGGAAAGTACGAGGTCTTTGGTTGCCTCTATCCCCACTGGGACCCTTGAGAAGAGGGACATGTTCTGGGTGGGTTCAAGAAACTTAGGCTGACCAAAGAGGAAGGTTCTTGCCATTAAAGTATTAACCTTGAGAAGGAGGAGTTCTCCAGGTGGGAAATAGGGGATCTCAGCCTGGGAGCAGGAACAGAAAAGAGCCTGTTCAGAGCCAATGGTGGTAACCCAAAGAGGTACTCCTTTTGAGAAGAGTGTGAACAGACAGGAAGTTCTTCTGGTCCAAAGGAAGATCTCCTTGCTACAATAAATGCTAGAGGCACAGCTGTAGATTGTTTCACCCAGAACAGATGGGTATGGACAGGAGAAGCTGGAAATATATATACATACTGTAGGATTATAAATTGCATTTGCAAAGATACACCATATCCTTGAGTTTAGCTCTGGGTTTATAGCATCTGATATCAAGTTGGATTACAAAATTGACTGTTTCATGAAAGAGGATTTGTAATTGCCTGTTGCAGAATCTTCAGTAAAGTTCTAGGGAGTTTTTCACGTAAAACTCTGGACTGGAGTCTTTTCTTTGAGTAAGCGTGAAAATTATTTACTCCTAGTCTGGCAACGGAAAGAACAGAGTAAAGAGAGATACAGCCCCAGCTCAATACCTCTATGGCCCTTCAGATCTTTATCTAGCCCTAGCCTGTGCCCAGCTCAGAGTGTGTGACTAGGAATGCTGCAATGTTTTTAATATAAAGAACTAAAAGATCCCTTCCCCCTGCCCCCTTCATTTTGTGGCCCCAGTATCAAGTGCCCCTGACCCATGATGAGCTAGCTGGTGCCCGGAATTGTGTGGTAAGATCAGGGTTACATACTGTGAATTAATTCAGTGTAAATGTTTAGGTCTTTTTACCACCTCTCCAAATCATCATATACAAGTTACCCACAATTTGTAGAGATAAAAGACCAAGGCTGCCGTTTACGAGAAAAGCAATTTCGTTTTTATTTACTTACCAAAGTACAGATATATAAAGGTACAGATATAATTAATAGTTTCTCATGGAAGAACGGGCTCTGCTATACAAAGGCATTATCTGAACCCATCTCTCCAAAGTAATGATCTGATTCAGCTGCTTATATACTTTTATGTTAAATAATGTTTCACATTACTTTAGCACTTATCTTCCTCAGAGATCATTCTATTCTCTGTTCTCACCATCTATTTTCCCTTGTTGCAAATCCACATTCTCATGTTTGTTTATGCTTCCTCCTTTCCCAGGCCTGTTTGCCTGTAAGGGTATCATAATAGATCATAAATTCCAGAGTCATGCAGGCTCATCAATCTCTGATAGATTCCAGAGTCGCACAGGCTTATCAATCTCTGGCCTTTTGACCCTTTCCATAGTACATGACTGTGCTCATAATTCTACAACTGCTAGACTGGGGATCACTCCTACCCCCCCCCCCCCCCATCACAAGACACCAAGAATAGTCCCAGTACATCTGGGGGGGGTGATCAGGAATGATGGGAGTCTCTTCTAGGATCCAGTAGCATCTTCAGAGGAGGAGAGTGCTAGATCAATTTTATGTGTACTACCTGAGTGATATTCAGTCTACAACAGTCAAAGTTTTTTTGTAATTGCTGGCCACTGAAGGAATTTATAACCAAATATCCACTGTCAGGTTGTCCATGGATAAAGGTACTGAATATTTGGATATCAGGCAGTTACTGGCACATAAGTGAGTACTGGCACTCGAATAGCTACCCAGATAAAGTTAGAACAGCCTTTACCCATTGCAGACTGAAAATTGCCACTAACTGGATAACTTCCAGCTCTGACCAGACTCCTCCACTGGACCATCCCAGCACTAACTGGACAGTGCTGAGGCATTCTGAGCAGATATTCTGTGGCACTGGCTGGTTAAATGCAGCTAAATATCTGAGCAGGAAGGGCCTGATCATTGTGAGTTCATCAGGTTTAAGGTGCTCTACAAACAGAATGGGTGATAACAAATCCATATTCCAATGCCCCCATGCTGTATTTCTGATGTAACACCCAGTCATAATTAAAATTACCCAAGACTAGAAGCATAATCTGAACCTTAGAGATATAGGGATAGATTCAATAAATGGCACCCAAAGTTAGGTAAGAATTCAAAGTTAAATACTATGCAACCGGGAGGTTTAAAGGGCCTGATGGAATGGGAAGCATTCTATTAGTCTTTGGGATTTGATTGAATTATTGTTCTACCAATGAAAGAAGATTGTAAAGTTCTGTTCTTTGATTGGTGAATCTCATGGTTAGCATTCTTTTAAACATAAATGCCATATTGAAGAAAGTATATTTCCCCTCCTGAAGCAGGGCTACAAAACAAGGAGGACCCACATCTCTTGTTAAGCTCTGGAGTTCATTGCCAGAGGATGTGGTAACAGCAGTTAGCATATCTGGGTTTAAAAAAGGTTTGGACAAGTTCATAGAGGAAATGTCCATAGTCTGCTATTGATATAGACAATGGGGGAATCCACTGCTTACCCTGGGATTGGTAGCATGGAATGTTGCTACTAATTGGGTTTCTGCCAGCTACTTGTGACCTGAATTGGCCACTATTGAAAATAGGATACTGGGCTAGATGGACCATTGCTCTGATCCAATATAGCTATTCTTATGTTCTTTAAATTTCATAGATGTGGTAATTTTATATTGGTTGGCTATGCAGGGCACCCCGCCATAATAGCCCGGACAAAATAGCCTCTACAAAATAGCCTTGTAACAAAATAGCTTTTGACAAAAATAAGAAGTATAATAAAAATTCTGTCTCCCTTCCTCTGGGGGCCCAGCATCTCTTCTCCCCTTCTATTCCCCACTCCCTCATCTGAGCTCTCTCTTCTTTCAACTCCCTCTCCAGTGCAGCACCTTTTCTCTCCATCCTCATATTCTGTCACCTCTGTCCCACTACCCTTTCTCTGTATTCTGGCATCTCTCTCCCTTCCTCCCCTTCCCATGGTCCAGAAATACATCTCTTGACCTTCCTTCCCACCCACCTCCCAACATAGTCCAGCATGTCTGCCTCTTCTTCCTCCCTGCCCTGTGCAGTCTGGTATCTCTCTTGCCCCCCCCCCCCCCCCCCCCCAGTGACCCTCCAATGTTCCTGTGGGCTGCCGGCAGCGTCAGTAAGCTGCTTTGGTTGGCCCCAGAAGTGTTCTCTGTTCTGTCCTGCCTACGCGGACATAGGAAGTTGTGTCAGATGAGGTAGAACATACAGAGGGAGAGCTTCTAGGGCCAGCCAAAACAGCTTGTTTTCCTTGCTGACACTGCTGGCGGCCTACAGAAAAATAATTGGAGAATTGCCGAGGGGAGGAAGGGTGAGAGAGATAGAGGACTGCGCAGGGCAGGCAGGAGGAAGAGGGAGACATTCTGGACTGTGAGCATTGAAACTGGAGTGGCAAAGGGGAGACATACCTCAGCTCAAAGCAGCAGTGGGACTCAAAAAGACAGACAGTTGCAGGAGCAAGAGCAGAACAAGTAAAATACTTGTTGGCGAGCCCTTTTGTCAGGGGCCAAATTGTAGGCAGGCCCTTTTGTCAGGGGTTGATTTGTCAGGGCCCTTTTTGTTGGGACTTTTTTGTCGAGGCTATTTTGTCCAGGTACCAATATGCAGATATATGTGCCTGAAAAGAGGGCCGCCTAAATGTGCGCTGAGATTTTATAAAGTGGGTGAGTGGAACCACATAATTTATAATATTGATGCATCAAAGTGCATGCAGATTACACAGGTCCTATTTATACCTATGGGCCACGTGGCATTTAGCACCTGCTAATATCCATTAGTGCACACTGTTTTTAGTAAAAGGGCCCCAAAGTGTAAATTCAGTTATACACACACAGGTACATATGTTATTTTACTATTTAAAAGGGAGAGGAAAAATAGATTGCTGAAATTTTCTCAGATATTTGTTCCCTGCAATTGGGGGTGTGGGAATCTTCTGAAACAAGAATACAGGCACTCTTTTCTATCAGAAAAATAAGAAATCAAAACCTAGAAACCAAACATAAGAACCAAAACAAAAGTTAAAACAATAAATTGTTTTAAACTTCTTAGGATTATATACTTTTTGTATAATTTGAAGTCTACTTTGTTTCAACAGTATTTTTTTTATGTACATTGAAAGTATAAAAAAAAAAAACAATCTACAGCTTTGTGGAAACTCTCTAACACTACTCTGAACAGGCAACATAGATCAATTACCAAAAGCAAAATATAATACAATACAATTACAAATTATCTAATCCCTATCATACAAATGTTACATGTGCATTCTGCTTATTTACATAACACTGACCTGCAGAAACAGAAAGGACTTTTGACTAGACTGTTTAAATCCATCAGTTTGATACCGGTTCTCTTCATACAGAAGGAATGCCATCAAAATAAGAAATGTCACTTTAACCCTGCTTTCAATTATCTCTTTCTCTGCAAATTGACCTTTCTTTTAATAGTAAAACTTCAGTGCTCTGTTCTGAGTTAAACTAGAAAAACCTTTACTTTTTCCCTCTTTTTCATTATAGATAATGAGTTTATGTGCTTGTCAAATTCTTGATTTAAACTGCATAGAATATAAATTTAAGGCAGGCACAGAAAGCGGATTTGAGGATGGTGAACATATAAGCAAATAAAGCAAACTGCAATTTCCATAAATCATTTCTAATTCATACGGACCAATGAAAGTGATGTTATTGAATAGAATTTTAACTTTTTCAATACCTGTAACCTTCATGAAGGACTTTGCAAGCTTTCACCTACTAAAAGAGCATGCACTAAGAAGATAATTATACAATGGGCTGCTGAAGTTAGACAGCAAACATATGCTATAATGCCAGTATACTAGTCATTGGCTCATGTATGTGAACACAGATGCATATAAATAACAATTATTTATTATCTCATTTGTACCCCACAGTTTCCCAACAGTGTCAGGCTTAATGTGGCTTACAGCGCACCACAGAGGCAGACGCCAGTGCAGTAAAATGAAGCTAATACAGCAGAAAAACCTACACAAGAGATAATGGGGAGGAAGAGGAAGGGACGGAAGGAGTAGGGAAACCAGGAGAGAGGAGGGAAGGGGAATGTGTCTAAAATTGTCTCTAGAGTGATGTGCATCCAACAGTGGAGACACATGCAGAGACCGTGGGATAAGCGTTTCTAGATAAAATGGTCTTTAGTGATTTCCTGAAGGCTAGGTGGTTGGTGAGTTCCAAAGCTGAGTGCTGATGAAGGAGAAGGATGTAGCATACGTGGATTTGTACTTTATGCCGTTGCAGTTTGGATAATGAAGGTTTAGATATGAACGGGAGAGTCTAACTGTATTCCTGGGAGGTAGGAGGATGAGATCAATCATGTACTACTACTACTACTACAAATCATTTCTATAGCGCTACCAGTCGTACGCAGCGCTTCACAATTTAACATGAAGAAAAGACAGTCCCTGCTCAAAAGAGCTTACAATCTAAATCAGGACAGACAGACAGGACAAATGAGGGATAAGGGTAGGACAGACAGATAGGACACATAGGGAAAGGGATTATTGAAGCGAGGAAGACAAGATAAAGGTTATGAGCAGGTGACAAGTTAGGAGTTAAAAGCAGCATCAAACAGGTAGGCCTTTAGCCCGGATTTGAAGACGGCCAGGGATGGAGCTTGACGTAATGGCTCAGGAAGGCCATAATGGCCATATAGGATTTTGTGAACTAGAGAACAGATTTTAAAGGTGATTCGAACAATAATCCAGGTACAGGTTAGTCTGTAATGCAGGGGTGCTCAATGTCAGTCCTTCAGGTCTGCAACCCAGACAGGTTTTCAGGATTTTCCCAATGAATATGTATACAATTGATATGTATGAGATCTATTTGCATACACTGACTCAATTGTATGCAAATAAATCTCATGCATATTCATTGTGGAAATCCTGAAAACCCAACTGGGTTATGGACCTTGAGGACCGACATTGAGCATCCCTGCGGTAATGCATATCTTCAATAGAATGTAGTTTGAGGGGGTCACGTGGGTGCCATGAGCTAGATAGCAGCAGCTGGCGAGAGCTCCGGAGCCCCCATCCCGCCACACGAAGAAAACTTAGAAAACTACCTTACTTTATCGCTGGCTCCAATTAACTCACCTCTATGGACAAATATTTGAGAAGTACCCCGACAGGAATGGCGCAGAGAACCGCTAAAAAAGAAAAAACAAAATCGAGTGGAGGTGAGCCCAAGATGGCCGACGAGGGGGAGATGGCGCCAAAAGAATTCACTGACGCACAGTTAGACCAACTAACCTCAGCCATCGCAAAGGCCTGGGAACCCAAGTGGGCGGCTTTAGACCGCAAACTGGAGGGCTTTAACTCGCGGCTCGAAGGATTACAAACGAGAGTGGCGGATGCGGAGGTCCGAATATCAGCATTGGAGGATGATACCCGAAGTTACGGCCCAGACTTCGCCGCAACAAAACAACAGTTAAACGAGCAGGCGAACAAGTTAGAGGATCTGGAAAACCGCGCTCGCCGTAACAACATACGCATTGTGGGTTTGGATGAATCCCTTCCTGAACGAAATTTGGAAATATGGCTGGAAAATTGGCTGTCTAAAGAACTAGCTACAACGGATACCATGGGCGCCTTGATGATAGAAAGGGCTCACCGCGTAGGCCGGAAAATGGAGAACCAAAACAGGCCACGCGTTGTGGTGGCGAAAATTTTAAATTATAGACATAAAGTAGAAGTGTTGCAAGGATTCAGATTAAAGAGAGACTCGCTCAAATACAATGGGAAAAACATTTTAATTTTCCAGGGACTTCTCAACTGAAGTGCAGGAGCGGCGGAGACAATATCATCCACTTTGTGCAGCGTTAGTTGCAAAAAAGATACGCTTCGCAATACAATACCCAGCAAAACTGAGAGTACAGATACAAGACACTTGGCAGACATTCAACACGATGGCGGAAGCCAAGCACCACTTATTGGAACACAAGATAATTGACTTATAGGAGCCTCCTGTTGGTGACCAGTGAATTAAGTGAAGCGCCAAGAGGTTTGATATATGAATGTACTTTTCTGAGTAGTTAACCGACAATGTTATAGGCGGGATGGGGACCCCAGGCACGACGAGTGGCCTTACTCCTTCCCCTGAGGTCCAAGGGGACGGGGTGGGTTAAGAAGAAGGGGAGGGGGGGCAGTTGGGGTGGGGTAATGGAAGCCCGAAGTTCAATAATTTTGTATAAGTTATGGGGAGTTTTACGATACGTAATAGAAGATAGACTAGAATTGGGGAGTGGAGCACCCAGGAGAAAGATTCAAATGCACCATACGCTAATTGACACAGATGGTTTTGGGAGTTTGGATAATAGCAATAAAACTGTAATATGCCAGCCCGGATAATATCATGGAATGTGGGAGGTATTAGTACTCCCATAAAAAGGGCAAAGATACTGAGCGCATTAAAAAGACACAGAGCAGACGTTGCCTGCTTGCAGGAAACACGCCTGAATGATATTGAGCATGCCAAATTGTGTAAAAACTGGGTAGGAGAATGCCACTCAATAGCAGCACGAGGGCGGAGAGGGGGCCTAGCAATACTAATAAGAAAAGGGCTGTCATGTAACGTTAAAGTGCTCGCGCAAGGAAAGCAGGGAAGATATATCATCGCAAAAATATGGTTACAAGGTTTGGAATTCATGATAGTAAATTTATATGGCCCAAATGAGCATATCCCAGGTTTCTTTACTAAACTAGTTAATGTTTGCTTACAATATAAGGCCTTAAAAGTAATAGTGGTGGGAGATTTCAATCTGGTCTCGGACCCAAGGCAGGATACCACGAGTACGGCCTCTTCTCATTATACAGGGCAGAGACATAAAGAATTTATTGCATTCCAAAGAATGTTAAGCCTTGTTGACGTATGGAGAGTCTTACACCCAAGCGAACGCGAGTATACCCACAGATCTAGAGCCCATGGGACATTAGCCCGTTTAGACTATACGTTGGTGGACAGCTCTTTAATAGATAAGGTTAAAACAGCAGAGATAGGTCCTGAGGAGATCTCGGACCATGCCATAATTTGGCTGGACCTGGAGATACCGGCAGATAGGCAGGGTGGAGGGGGCTGGAGATTTCCGACATATCTGTACAACGACCACCATTTTAGGGCATACCTGAGTAGCAAATGGGAGGAATACATTGAAAATAACAAAGAACATGCAGAGAACCAGCCCAGCTTATTTTGGGCGACCTCAAAGACAGTGATAAGAGGAGACATTATTGCATACAATAATATGAGGAACAAATGCAGAATGTTAGGTATCATAAATTTAGAGAAGAAGATGCAGACGGCAAAAAGGAAGTATGCAAATAGACCTGGACAAGCAACGTTAGATGAGTTGAAAGCGATCCAGATCACACTAAACACGTTACTACATGAGCGAGAAACCAGGTCCTCTGTGTATTATAAATACCGATTGCAGAGATTTGGGAATAAAACGGGTGCTCTGCTGGCCAAAGTCATTAAAAACTGGGGAGGACCCCGGGTGATACCTGTTTTACAGGACGCACAAGGAAGACTAACTAACTGTAGAGAGGACATAGGACATCGGTTCACGGAATATTTTGCCAGATTATATGCAGCCCAACCGCAGGTGACTAAACAACAAATACACGCATACTTAGAGGGACTAGGTTTAGATAAACTAAAAGAGGTGGAGATGGAAAAGCTAAACGCCCCAATAACTGTGTTAGAGTTACAACAGGCCATCAAAACCCAAAAACTCAGATCAGCGCCTGGCCCGGACGGGTTTACAGGGGAGTACTATAAACTATTGCCACCACAGGCATTACTGGCATTATTAGACTACTATGAAGATGTGATTAACCAGGGCCAGTTCCCTAAATACGCCAATGAGGCATTGATTACACTGATCCCTAAGCCTGGGAAAGCACCAGATAAAGTAGAATCTTACCGGCCAATATCATTACTAAATGTAGATACCAAGCTACTTGCTAAAATACTTGCAGAACGTTTAGCGGGAATTTTACCCAACTTGATAGGGCAGGAGCAAGTAGGATTTGTGCGACATAGACAGGCAACACAAAACGTACGGAGGTTATTAATGTCCATGGCAACCTGTTTAGAAAACATGTATCCTGCAGTGGTAGTAGCGCTAGATGCAGAGAAAGCGTTTGACCAAGTACGGTGGGATTATCTATTTAGTACTCTAGAATATGTGGGCTTTTCAGGATGGTATCTACAAGCACTTAAAACATTATATTGTCACCCTGAGGCAAGTGTATTAGTTAATGGAGTCCGAGAGAGAAGGTTCGTGATAGAGAGAGGCACAAGACAGGGCTGCCCTCTCTCCCCTCTGCTTTTTGTATTATCCTTAGAGCCGTTGCTGCGAAAGTTGAAGAAAGAGAATGAAATTAGTGGCATTCCCTTGGGGGCCCGAAATGTCAAAGTGCTGGCATACGCAGATGACCTCCTGTTAACCCTGACGAATCCAGAGCGGTCCATACAGGTACTGTTAGAGAAAATTAAAGAATTCGGACAGCTCTCGGGTTTCAAATTAAACTTGACTAAGTCCACTGTGATGGAGATTGGCCCAAGCAGAGGGGGGAAATGGGGAGAGGGGTTCCCCTTTCAGAGAGCTGAAGAACATATTAGATATCTAGGAGTTGAAATTACAGTAGATCTGGATAATTTATATGACCGCAATGTTCATAAACTTTTAAGAGAGACAAAATATACCTTAGAAGCATGGGCCGGTCTCCCTCTTTCGTTGCTAGGCCGCATTGCCTTATTCAATATGTTTGTAGCACCTAAATGGTTGTATGTTTTACAAATGCTCCCTTTATATTTGAAAAGTAATACTATGCAAAAGCTACAGTCCATGATACAGAGATTCCTTTGGCGGGGTAAGAAGGCCCGCCTGGCTTTCACTACGCTCAGTATACCAGTGGAACATGGTGGACTGGGACTGTTGAATATACGATACTTAAATATTGCAAGCGGAATGAGAACCATTAATGATTGGTTTCGAGGTACGCAAGACTTCACAGACACTCCCATGGAGCTCGAACTTACTGGGGAAGTACACTTTAGCAATTACTTGCATTCTGCAGAGACCCCGATGCCTAACATTTTGAAAACCACAAAAATCATGCCATATGCAGTGTCGGTCTGGAAGTGGATTTGCCGTCTGCATCACTTTTCTTCAAAAGTAACTCCATACCTATCGAGATGTGATAACATAACTTTTGTCCCAGGACAGATGTATGCAGTGTTCCACAGGTGGAGGAGACGGGGAATAGTGTATTTATTACAAGTACTTAACAATGAGGGGCGTATAAAATCCTTTTCTGATTTACAGGCAGAATTTGGGATACCCCAAAAAGAGCAGTTCTTTTACGAACAATTGAAACATTATGTGACCTCCTTGCCCTGGGAGTCCTTGGCGGAGGATGTCCAGGAAGAGCTGTCAGCGGCATTCTCCCTAGGGGCCCAACAAAAAGTGCCTTTATCTTACCATCACCGTCATATAAAAGACACAGTGGAGGAACCGGACTATGAACGTTTATCCAGGCAATGGACAACAGACTTGCACACAGAGATAAGTGCAGGCCAGATCAAGACCCATGTGTTGACAATTAGACGAATTACATATCAATCCAAGCACTGGGAATTACAATATAAATTTGCACTGCGCTTACATATACCTCCCAAAAGAGCTTTCTATATGGGTCTTTCCCCTTGGGGAGAATGCCCGAAGTGTAGAGCAGAAGGAGCAGATTTGGGACATATGTTCTGGCTATGCAAAGCGGTGGAGAAATTTTGGAAAGAAATAATCCAATACGTAAATTCAATCTGGAAGCAAGGCTGGACTTATCACTCGACCCTTCTGTTTGGGCAACTAATAAATAGTCGACCTACAGTAAAAGGCTTTACAGCATTTACCCAGCGCACAGCAATTGTGGGCAAACATGTTATATTGACAGAATGGCTGTCAACTGGGGGTCTGACACTGCAACAGTGGAGGACGCAAATGCTACAGACATTGCGCACAGAAAGGACGGGAGTAACGGACATTAATTCACAAATTGGAATACAATTACAACAACAATGGACCCCCTTTTGGAACACTCTAACTCCTCAAGCGCGTAGTTATCTGTTAAACTTGTAATGAACACATAAACTCAGAAGACAGACTGTTAAGAACAAGGGACAGGGAAGGGGAGGGAAGGGAGTTGGGGGGAGGGCTTGTTGAGGAGATAAAAAGAAAATGGATGATGAACAGTTGTAAAGTTATGCAATTTTGTTTATACTGCTTGTCACATCAATAAAAATGATTTAAATATAGAATGTAGTTTGAAGGTGGGCATTCTTGTGGGTGAAGTATGGTGTGGGGCATACATAAATAGCAACCCTTTGGGGTGTTATTAGGAATATGACACTCAGTATGGACCACAGAAGAACATGACTGCCATGTTCTGGCATTAGACAATGTGGAGGGGCATTTTCGATATGATGTCTAAGTCAGCCTTTAGACATTTTGCGCTAAACATCCCAAATCCAAATAGAAAACAAGACCATTTTTGAAACTGCAAAATGTCTTCTTCTTTTTTTTTTTTAATACCATTTGTAACAAGGTTTTGTGCTCTTTACATTCATTTTTTCAGGCCATTTTTGAAAAAAAAAAAGTACAAGTGAAAAACATAGAAAATTAAGCCATTGGGATGTAGGAGGGGCCAGCATTTTTATCAGACTGGTCCCCCAGACATCCCAAGAGAGCAATGGGACACCCTAAGGGGCACTGCTGTGGACTTCATATAAATGTTTCCAGGTACACATATATCACTGTTGCTCTCTTACTTTGTCTGCTGAGCTCTTCAAAACCCACCCAAAACCCACTGTCCCCAACTGTACACCACTGCAATAGCCCTCATGGTGAAGGGGGCACCTATATGAGAGTACAGTGGGTTTCTGGTCAGCTTTGGAGGGCTCACAGTTTCCACCACAAGTGTAACAGGTAGAGGGAGGTATGGGCCTGGGTCCACCTTTCTACAGTCCACTGCACCCACCACTACACTACTCCAGGGACCTGCATGCTGCTCTAATAGACCTGGCTATGACATCTGAGGCTGTCATAGAGGCTATTAAGTACTATTTTTATTCACATTTTCGGGAGGTGGTAGGGGGGGTCGGTGACTACTGGGGGAGTAAGGGGGGTTATCCCTGATTCCGTCCAGTGGTCATTTAGGTCACCTTTCCGTGCTTTATTCATTATAAAAACAGATATAGACCAAGACGTTGAAGTTTTTGCCCTAGATGTTTTCATTTTGTTCCATTATGGCTGTAAAATGTCCAAGTGTTAGGCATGCCCTAATCCCATCTTTGAAATGCCCCCTTGTGTTCTGGACAGACTGCAGACAAAATGCATAGATAAACGTCTGCAAAACAGGTTTCAAAAATACCGATTTGGATGTTTTGAGAAGAAATCCATCCAAATGGTGCTTTAGGACACTTTTTGGACATTTTCCTCTTTTGAAAATGAGCCCCGTGGAGGGGCTTAATCGAACGGGGCGCCTCGCAGGATGTTCCCACGAAGGGGCGGGAAAACCCATATTATCAAAACAAGATGGGCGTCCATCTTTCGTTTCGATAATACGGTCAGGGACGCCCAAAACTCAATATTTAGGTCGACCTTAGAGATGGTTGACATAAATGTTGAGATGGTCGACCTTAGAGATGGTTGTCCCCGGTTTTTGGCCATAATGGAAACTGAGGACACCCATCTCAAAAACAACCAAATCCAACTCATTTGGTTGTGGGAGGAGCCAGCATTTGTAGTGCACTGGTCCCCCTGACATGCCAGGGCACCAACCGGGCACCCTAGGGGGCACTGCAGTGGGCTAACTGATGCACTAACTGAACAGAAAAAGCCCTTCTCTTACTGATCCCTTAGCGATTCGGAAAGGAACAGGCATGCATGAAGGAAATCGCATGCAAATGAGCTGCTCACTGTTAGCTCATTTGCACATGATTTCCTTCCTCAGGATGGGAAGCTAGTGCAGAGCAGCCATGCATTATGCATGGCTGCTCTGCACCTGCCAAAGACTGCTTCATACATGCAGACAAGCTGTGTGTATAATAGCTGTCTGTTTGTTACAGATTGTTATGAGTTAAGGGCCACAATGCCGTCCCATTGCTGTACCACCATGAAGGGCACTTTAAATATGAACTCAGTGTCTCAGGGAGGAAGGTGTTTTCCTGTGATGCAATTGTGCCACTGAGTTTGGGACAACAGGCCAGGGACTTTACAACATTGTGGCTTACAGATCCAACCACCACATCATATCCGTAATGTACTAGAGCCACTCTGACCGTGGAGTGCATTGTCCCAGGAAACATCATGTTGTGATACTCTGTCTCTCCAGCCATTATGTCAGCTCTGTCACCAAGGGAATTTCCAGTGGTCCTTAACTGGCCCGCAGTTTTTGATGATGTCTGCCATGTCCTTGCTGATTATGACCATTCACACATACAGGGGAAAGGCACAGCGAAGGTGACTAGGTGGATGATGTCGAAAAAAACTACTACTGGACTCGAAAAAAGTTCACAGCAAGAGTTTATTGATAAAGACTGGACTCGACATGAATCATGTTTCGGCTGCTCTGGCCTGCCTCAGGAGTCCCTGTGCATTGATGTTCAGTTGGTTCCTGAAGAGAGAATCTGAAATATTTAGTAAAGCTGAAGTTCGCTCGGGTGAAGTAACTTCACTGTAGCACATAAGTACGAGCGGCACTGCTCGAACAGGATGTCCAAAATGTTTGAAAGAAGGACGTCCACGCCTTTGCTATGCCTCCGCTGACACACGCATACCTCTCCTCCCAGGGACCTGTATACTGCTGCGATGGACTGGAGTATGATATTTCAGGCTGGCAAAAAAAGTTTTTAAAGTTGTTTTTTTCAGGGTGGAAGGGGGTTAGTCACCACTTGGGGGGGGGGTCAGGGGAGGTCATCCCCAATTCCCTCTGGTGGTCATCTGGTCACTGCACACTAGCAAGATCAGCAGGCTCAAGATTGCAAAGCCAATAGGCAAAGTTTGGTCTAGGGACTTATAACCCTAGAATTAAAATGTATATGAGTTGTAAGCACAATATAGACACACTCCTTTTAGGGTTGTTATTGATTTAACACAATGTAAAAAAGATGACTTAGCTGAGATAGGCTGTGCTCTATGGAGTCGCTCTATTTCACTAATCTGCTTCATCAGGAGCTGCCTATTGTTCTGATTTTGCTACATTGAATGTCATCTATAATCCAAATAATGGTACAAGCCGTCAATGGAAAACTTTAACTTGGTCCTTTAGGCAAAAGATTTTTTATTAGCGGTGGGCTTACCCCATCTATTGTCACTGTCTATCTTCAATTCTGTGCATGTATTTACAATGGCAGGCTGCATTTAAATAGACACCTACACTTCTCAGCCAATCAGTGCTGCTTATCAAATTGCATCATACAAAAACAGTATTAAAGGAACCTCTTTTTTTAAACTTCATCTGTACAAAAAAAAAAAACATTTTTATACATATACAGTCCATCTAGAAAAAGTTTTCCATTGTATATTTATATTCAATCCCAATGGTTTAATTTAAATATCCACAATGGATATTTAAATTCAAGAGCTTACAACCATTGGGATTGAATATAAATAGGATCAGAAGCAATAAAATTGGAGTAAAGGTTTTTCATCCCCCTGAAGCAGCGGTGTTGGCACTGCAAAACGGTGGCCAACGTCAGGAAGACCTTTCCTGCTGTCTTCTGAGCCAGATGAAGCTAAGTGAAAATTTACAAAATATAATAATTTTCAAGGAATTGAGTTTGGAATTTAAACCGTATTTAAGTTTGTGTGCGACTGTGACACTTTATACTTTTATGAAAATATAAAATAAGGAAGCTTTTTTAAGCTGATGATTGATAAAAATAGGTATAGACATAATTAAAACCTGTGTATATCTGAGGTTTTTTTTCTTCCTATCCTTGAGGATTCTTTTGCTGCCTTAAGTTAAAGTTCTGAACATGAGTCTAGTGGGGTTCAAATTTTGCTTTTTTATATTATAAACTCCACTCCTCTATTTGGTGGTTTGTAAAATTCAGCAACATTCATACTTTAAAGTGCTAGTATGAAAATGCATGCTTGACTTCTAAATAAATAGTTATTATTTAGAAGCTATACCTGCAATTTGGATGTCAGTGCATAGATGTCGAATTTATTCATTCCTGTGGATGAGTTTTGCATTGGTCATGTAATTTTTTGCCTTCCATTGCTCTGTCCCAAATCATACCCTTTTTTCAGATGGATAAATTTGGCCTTTCCCATTTTACAACAGCCAAATTCATCTGCATATTCAATATAGATTTTAAGTATTTACATGGTTAGTACTGTCACTGACCTCATAAATGCGTTTGAATGTCAGCCCGCAATTGTCAAATCCATTATTCCGATGAACTCCAAGAACTGCAGTGTTGCCAGATTACTGGCATTATATTTTTCACATTCTTCATTAGAATGATGTTTGCCATTTTTTTTTTTTTATTTCTAAGTACATTGCAGTAAGATAATGACTTAATCTAGAAAAACATGCAATTACTTGATAACTCATTTTTCACCATTCCTGCTGCTGTCTTAATCTTGCAGAGCATGCATTCATTTATATTAATTGCAGCACATTACGATATAGAAACTATAATGCGTGTTACAATTTCTTTCCCCAGAAACTGAAATGGTCAAAATAGTCTGAGATGACAGTATGGTGCAGGACCAAAAGTAGAATCCTATGGCACTGTGTTTTTAAATTCCGCTACCACACATGGATTTCTCTATTGTTTAAATATTCAAAAATGATTAACATGTTTCTACCTTTATTTTTTGTTTTACTTTTCAGTTCCTGCACACAATGGAGTCCTTTCACAAAGCTGCGGTAAAAAGTGGCCTTAGGATGTCCTTACATGGGTCTTTCCCACACACTAAGGCCATTTTTACTACTACCTGCAAATGGCCAATTTTCCATTTTCCAAATTAATGGCCATAGGCGGTAAAGCTCACGCACTAATCTCACACTAATCAGTGCATGGCATTATACTACTACTACTTATCATTTCTAAAGCGCTACTAGACGTACGCTGCGCTGTACACTTAAATATGAAGAGACAGTCCCTGCTAGACAGAGCTTACAATCTAATTAGGACAGACAAACGGGACAAACAAGAGATAAGGGAATATTAAAGTGAGCATGATAAAATAAAGGTTATGAACAAGTGAATAAGGGTTAAAAGCTGCATCAAAAAGGTGGGCTTTTAAATGTACTAACTGATTAGCACAGAAATGCTCACGCTCCACCCCTAGACATGCCCCATCCCAGAAAATTTTTAAAATATGTTTAAGCATGCGATGTGCATGCGCACATTCGAACTTTACCACAGGACTTGCCGAGTAAGCCCTTTTAAGCTGTAATAAGAATGCACTAGTGATTAGCTCAGGTTAGTAAAGGGAGCCCAATATGTTTTACTCCCTCCATATCTCGAACTTTCTGTATCTGGAAAATAGGTATATTTAAAATAAGAATGATGGAGTCATGGTTGTCCTACCTGCTAATGCATAAACAAATCAGTTACATGGAAATGGCAAACATTAATAATGACTGGAAGATATAAATCACATTTTAGTAACAAATGCCTCTTCTATTCAGTTGGGACTAGTGATTTCAAGCCAAATTAATTATCCTACGCTTCATATCTAATTCTAATACAATGCTTTGTCTAGCTACTTTTTGGTATTAAGGGGTCTGGGCAGAAAGAATAAGGCCTCTAGCTTCTTAAACTATGTCAGTAATTGGAAGACACATCATGGAGGCAGCCTTGCATTAATTTACTTCTCCCAACTACACCTCTCCCGGTTAGCATCTCACTCACATTATCTCCTAGAATCCATTAGCTTTAGACTCTGCTCAATCCCCCCCTGCTGATTTTTTTGCTTCTTTATCACCCTCTTCTCTGTTCTGCCCAGTCTCTTCAACTTTTATATGTGGCTCTAACTGATCATTGCTCAGTCTCACCCCACCCAGTTATACTTGGAGACTTTAACTTGTACTTTGATGACCCTAATTCCTCCTTCGTTAAGGATTTCTGACAGCAACTTTCTGACCTGGATCTCTTCCAACATGTTTTAGGTCTCATACACACCAGAAGTCACACTTACATCTTATCCTATCAGATTCTTCTATACAGTGCGTTTTTTCTAGCAAAAAAGGTGCCGGTACTCAAATGCAAGGTCACCCTTCAGGGGTGGGGTGATCATTGAGGAACCCATCCCACAACAACCAGGCCCCCTGCAACCAGTCACAGAATCTATAATAAGGCAGAATTGGTGTGTAGAGCCTGAGTTCTTTCATTAAAATTTGGGGTCTCTGGGTCAATTCTAGCAGACAATGGAAAAGGTGCAGGTACTCAGTACCCCCAAGTACCCCCTCAAAAAAAGCCCTGCTTCTATACTACATTTGGTGATGAACTTCTCTCATTCTCCTCTCCCCTGGACTGCTCACTTGCTGCTTACTTTTGTTCTCACTACAACAGTTCACTCTGCTCAACCAAAGCCACTTTGTCACTCCTTCACGGATCATAGTAAGATTACTTCTGAATCCTTTCATCAACATTTAGTCCTTGACCTGGCAGATTTCTCTCTTCTTCCTTTGGCTACAAGAATTTATAAATGGAATACATCACTCTGTACTGCTCTTGACCATTTGGCTCCTGTTTCACTATATCCTGCTGCCCACCCTAGCAGATCTATGGAACCGTGGTACACCTCCACCTTATATCATCTAAAGAGACAGCTTAGACAAGATGAGCATAGATGGCAGCATCACCATACTCCTCATACTATTGCAGCATATAAAAACACTGCTCATTCCTATAAGACATCCCTCCAGAATGCCAAGACAATGTATTATACGAAGAGGATTACCAAGGACCCAAACACCACCATATCATCCTTAAGACTCTTACCATCCCTTGCAGTAGGGTCTACTCTATCAGCTCAAGAATTGGCCACACACTTTGAAAATAAGTTAGCCATCTTATGTAACGCCTTACCTTCTTCCACAGCTTCAGCCTCTCCTGATAATCACCAGTGACACTAGACTGCACTGTAGCGTTTTTTCCAACTTCAATCTTCCTTCTCTTCTTAGTCTCACGCACACTGTATGCTCGATTACGCTTACTACAGCCCCCCTCCCCCCATCTCCCCCAGGATCCTATTCCTTCATGTCTGGTTAAAAAGTTCTTAGGGACACTGAATCCTTTTGTTCTACCCATGCTTACGTGAAGCCTGTCAGAGCGCTATGTTCTATATGCTTGGAAAACTGCAACTGTTTAGCGCACCCTGAAGGATCCCTCAGTTAATGAATGTGATAACTTTTGTCCCATTGTCAATCTCCCCTTTGCTGTAAAAATTGTGGAATCTGTGTGCATTCTCAGATGCTTGATTTCCTTGATAAAGCACATGGTCTCCATCCAAATCAAACAGGTTTCAGATACCATCACAGTATCGAGACTACTCTTTTAGGTGTTATCGCATATGTATGCTATCATCTTGATCAAGCTCACTCAGAATTTCTCCTCTCCATTGACTTATCTGCAGCATTTGACATGGTTGATCATTCCATTTTCCTTCAAAGGTTGCAACAAATAGACTTTAAAGATACAGTTTTAGCGTGGTTCTCTTCATATCTCACTGACTGCACATATACAGTACAATACCATAATTCCACATCCCAGTCCTTTTTTGTTTTTTGGTTTCAGGTGTTCCACACGGACCTATATTAGCAATGGAGGATTAAGTGTTCTGTCCAAGATGAAAATGAACAGCAGAGGAATTTGGACTGGGCTTCCCTGGTTTTCAGGTTGGTTCTCTAACCTCTAGGCTACTCCTCTACAACCAAAATTATGTGTACTACCACTTGTGATTTAAGATAAAGTATTTATCTTAAATACGGTCTGTGCTCTGAGAATGGCAAGGACAAATTAAACTTGGGTATACATATAAAGTATCACATACTATGTAAAATGAGTTTATTTTGTTGGGCAGACTGGATGGACCGTACAGGTCTTTATCTACCGTCATTTACTATGTTACTAAGCTTTTGACTCGTAACCACTTGTAACCACTCGCCTCCACCTACCCTCCTCTCTTCCTTCCCGTTCACATTAATTGAATTGATTTGCTTACTTTATTTACTTTTTTGTCTATTAGATTGTAAGCTCTTTGAGCAGGGACTGTCTTTCTTCTATGTTTGTGCAGTGCTGCGTACGCCTTGTAGCGCTATAGAAATGCTAAATAGTAGTAGTAGTAGTATATGTTACTATTTATACAGTCTGTGCCACCACTCACTTCATAAAAACACATCAGCATTCAAGTTTTACTTTTAACAGGTTCACATTTTACCTTTAAGAATTCAATACAATTAAATACACTTTGCAAATTATATTTTTGTCAAAGTTCATCAGATTTCTTGTTATAGATGTGATTTATTTCTGTTCCAGGACTGCTACTGCTGTAGCCAAACAAGTTTCACTGTCATTGAAATGATTTTCCAAACCAACTGTGTCAAAAGCCAGCCTAGCTGAAGTGTTAGCATTTTGCTTCTAACAACAGCTGCCTATAGGGTGTTGCTGCTGCTCTTGCCTGTCTGCCTGCCTGATTAGCTGTCTTTTGCCCTACACCCTGGAGCTCTGGAGGTGTCATTCTGTGGCAGCTGCTGCTCTGGACAAATAAGTTCTCTCCACTGGACTCTTTCCATATAACCTGCAGTGTGTTTTTGTTTAGAGCTGTCTGTATAGTTAAAAGAACATGCATGAGAAGATGAAAATGTGATCTGGGCTCTGCTGAGACACCCCAACGATTTAGCCTTTCAAGTCTGAATTTAGCCATAAGCAGCTACCTATGGTGACAAACTTTGATAGGTGCCAAAACACCACTGCTGCTGTTGCTTTGGCTGATCGGGACCTGCCACTTCAGAGTCGCTGTTTCATAAGGACCCAGACCAGCCCTACTATTGAATGACTGTGTTTTTTGCCATGGTTCTAGTTTTTCACACTAACTTATACAAATAAAGGCCTACAATGAGTTTTTGCACATGGCCCCATATCTCTCACGGGCTGCCCCTTTGAGGACCATCCACAGCAGCAACTCCTCTCTAGAAAATTTCTTTAACTTTAACAATTGTAAATGAATGGGCTGGGCTCTGTAGGCTATGTTCACATCAGGCTTCTACAACTTAGATTAAATAATAAACTTTCCCCCAATTTCTATAAAAGTCACTAAATATTATCCCCCAGGATTCTATATAGCGTGCATAAGCTAATTGGGTAGCAAGCAGTGTTGATAACTGAATGTTGACAATCAATTATCAGCACTAATTGGCATTAATTAGAATTTACATGCAGAACTGTCTAAGCGTATTCTGTAGCGTGGTGTGTGTAAATTCTAAGTCACATGGTTGAAAAGTGGGCGTGGCCATGGGCATTTCTAAAATCTATGCACATTGTTTTAGAATATACCCTGTCCATGCATCAGTCACGTGGAGCAGCGCTCAGTGTATTCTATATACCATGCAGAAATTTAAGCTTATTCTATCAAGTATGCCTAAATTAAGATGTACTTAAAGAATATGCGTAAGAGAATTTAGCTTTGATGCCAATTTTTTAGGTGTGAATCTAAGTGTGTTAATTTGGTGCATGCTCAATTTTTGCATTCAGTTTAATTGAATGAGATAATTAGCACTAATTATTGGCTTAACAACCAATTATTGACACTAATTAGATTTAATTGAAATATACACATGTAAATTTAGGAATGGGATCCACACTTAAATTTTACCTGTGAGTTCAGAAAGGAGGTGCAGAAATGGGAGGGTCATAGTTGGAAGTTAGCCACAATTCCCAGGCATAAGTACTATTCTATAAACTGTGCCTAACTTTAAGCACTGTTTATAGAATAACTCTTTTTCGGGCACTGATTTTTTTGGCACCATATATAGAATTCACCCCTTTTTGTGTATTTACAACTCAAACTTTTATAGACTGTGTTGAGGCATCAGGGACAAATTTGAAAGTTACCAACCACAACATACCATTTGTGTTCAACTCAATGATTGGCTAGCAGAGAGAAACTGGCTAGATCCATGTCAATCTGGATTCAGACCTGGTTATGGAAAAGAAACGGTCCTTGTATCCTACTAGATGATTTTCACAGAAACCAAGACAGGGGATTTGCCTTGGTGTTAGTACTGCTAGAATTTTCTGCAGCTTTTGACACTATGGATCATGATTTCATGCTACCATGACTGGCAGAAACAGGTATCAATAGAGCAGTAGTTGCTTGGTTCAGATCTTATCAGACAGGCAACAGCCCATACAGTTTGGCAGCACCTCATCACCACCATGGGCACTGATCTGTGGGGTAGCACAAGGATCGATACTGTCATTTATTCTGTTCAATATCTACTTGAAGCCACTAGCTGAGCTGATTTAGTCGATGGGCATTCAGTTCTACATCTGCGCAGATAATGTGCAGCTACTCGCACCCACTGAACCTGACTTACCCACACTGCCTCTCTTCTTACATTGACAAGGCAACTGTTGTCTCAGTTGTGCATGCCATGATAACATCAAGACTGGATTACTGTAGTGGCCTAGTGGTTAGGGTGGTGGTAGACTTTGGTCCTGAGGAACTGAGTTCAATTCCCACTTCAGGCACAGGCAGCTCCTTGTGACTCTGGGCAAGTCACTTGACCCTCCATTGCCCCAGGTACAAATAAGTACCTGTATACAATATGTAAGCCGCATTGAGCCTGCCATGAGTGGGAAAGCGCGGTGTACAAATGTAACAAAAATAAAAAATAATGCACTCTACACTGGGTCTGCATCAGCTCCACTGATTTAGAATGCTGCAGCAAGGCTAATAGAAGTTTGTAAATGATGTGGCCCCACACCATTTTTGCAAAAACTTCACTGGATACCAGTACAATACAGGGCTCAATTTAAAATTCTATGTCTGATTGTCAAGGTCCATAGGAATAAACACATACAAGTGACTGGGCAGCCAATAAAGTGCTTGGTACTCAGTCTCACCTCATCCCATTTTCCAGATTATAAAACTATGTTCTAATCCTCAAGGAATGGAGGAAGAAGAGGGGGAGTATTTATTAAAATCTTCCATGCACCCTCACCCTTCCTGATGACCTACCTCAGACACATCCTCTCCTACACACCCCTGACACCCTCCCTCAAACCCACCTCATAAACTCCTCTCTCACCCTCAGCCCATTCCACTACCTCAGAACCCCTTTTTAGATCAGTTGCCTTAAGATCCTCTAACACTCTCACCCCACTAGGTCCCTCTCTTGGTATGTGCTTATCAGCCTTCCTTCACCTCCTAGCAAATATAACTCTTTTGGGTTTCTATACCCCAAGTGCATTACCCTACACTGCTTCACATTAAATATTAGACCATCCTAATTTTTAGATCACTTTTCATGTTGTCCGCTTCCTCCGGGGTGTCCATTCTGTTGCAAATGTTTGTGTAATCCTTCTAACCTATAAGCAATGTCCCTCACAAATATATTGAATCCTTGAGGCACTCCACTACTCATATTTCTTTTCTCTGAGTAAATTTCAGTCATCACCACCCTCTGTCTTTTGTCAATCAACCAGTTTCTAATCCAGTTCACCATTTTGGGTTCTAACTTCAGTCCATTCAAAAAGTATTGCCATATTGGGACAGACCAAAGGTCCATCAAGCCCATCATCCTGTTTTCAACAGTGGCCAATCCTAGGCACAAATACCTGGAAAGATCCCCAAAAAAGTACAAAACATTTTATACTGCTTATCCCAGAAATATTTTCTCCAAGTCCAATTTAATAACAGTCTATGGACTTTTCCTTTAGGAAGCCATCCAAACCTTTTTTTAAAACTCTGCTAAGCTAACCGCCTTTACCACATTTTATGGCAACGAATTCCAGAGTTGAATTACACATTGAGTGAAGAAAGATGTTCTCCAATTTATTTTAAATTTACTACCTTGTAGCTTCATTGCATTCCCCCTAGTCCTAATATTTTTGGTAAGCGTAAACAGATGCTTCACGTCTACCCGTTCAACTCCACTCATTATTTTATAGACCTCTATCATATCTCCTCTCAGCCGTCTTTTCTCCAAGCTGAAGAGCCCTAGCCACTTTAGCCTGCACCCCCTTGCTGCCTGCACCTGGGACAGACCCCCCCCCCCCCCCCCCCCCCCCACACACACACACACACTGCCTCACCCTTGGTAGGCCACTGCTCTCTACATATCCTTTCTCACAATTCCATTTCTAGTCTTCCTCCTTTTAGCCCACTGCTCAAACCATTTGGCTACTCTTCAACTCCTGATATAGGTGTCTGCTACTCAGGCTCCTGTCCTGATGCCTACATTCTTTCACAATCTTTCATCCATGACTGCTTTAAGAGTGGCAATATCATCAGAAGAAGGCTGCTAGGTGAGCTTACCACACCCATTCATAACCTTTAATCACCAAATTGCTCTTTCTCTCCCCACAGATGACTCCTTCCATGTGCAACAACCAGCCCAGTGAGCCATTAAACTAGACTAACTGGCACTCCTTGCTGATGACAGAGGCTATCCTCTCAGGACATCGCTCAAGGGACTAGCAGAAGTGGGATATAATGAGACACACAGAAAGACCAGGGCTGTCATTGACCAGACATTTTGAATGTTGAAATCCCACTTCAGGTGCCTGGACAAGTCAGTGAAAGAAATACTGTACACCCTCGGTATTGTGTATGACATCTTCCTGGCCTTCTGCATACTATACAACCTTGTCATCACATCCTAGCTAGCCAAGACAGTGATGAGGAGGGAGAGGCTGTGCAGCTCAGAGAACTGACACTACCACAGGCCTACCATCATACAATGACAGTGAGGAATGAAATCATCCATACATATTTCTTGTGCATAAGTAAACACATTTATTAAATGAGCTCCTATGAACATAACAAACTAACTAGTGTGTTGAATGGTGCTGATGCAATCCTTAGTATAGCCCTCCCTCCCCCATGTGTGTAAAGTGTAAAGGAGATCTACTCAGAAAGGGGAAAATTTTCGAGGGGAAAGTTCTTCAGGAGGAGGGGAAACTAGGAAGGCTAATTTAAGGTGTCACCCAGGAGCATCAGGCTACGGCTTTGCGTGTCTGATGCTCCTGGGCTGAAAAGTACCATCAGCATTTTGTTAGTGGTATTTTTCCAGAAATAACATGGCTTGCGATGTTCCCTGTCTCATTACTATGCAACCAGCGGTAGATTAAACTAACCTGCACTATGGTAATATAACTAGAATTAGTGCCCTTTAACATGCGTTAAGGAGCAAATAATGTGTGCTATGGCTAGAATACACCTTGATAATTACCCCCTTAGTTGGTTAATACCTAATAATATCTAGTTAACTAACTATCCCCCCCCCCCCCCCCGTTTACTAAGCTGTGCAACAATACCGATACAGCCCATTCAAAGTGAATGGGCTGTGTCGGCATTCCCACACTGACCGCTGCTAGCGCGGCTTAGTAAACAGGGGGTAATATTTGAAAAGCCCATCAGAAGCGCATCTCAGCCCAGTTCCTTATTTGTCTGACTAACTCTATGGGCACAGCAATTGTGCACAGAGAAAATGTTCCCATAACACAGGAGGCAATTTTTAACTCTTAATTGTAACCACCTAAATCTATTCCATGAAAGAGTATTTTCTTAGATTCCTCCTAAGCCTATTTCCTCTTAACTTCATTCTAAGCCCTCGGTGGCAATAATATACAGGAGGTGAGCCTTCATTTGAAAAAGGTTCACCTCCTGTATATTAATGCCACTGACGTATTTAAATGTCTCTATCATATCCCCTCTCTCTGCCCGTCTTCCAGCATGTACATGTTGAGGGTTTATAAGCCTGTTCCTATATGTTTTATGACAGAGACCGCTTACCAGTTTTGTAGACGCCCTCTGGACTGACTCCAACCTGTCTTTCTTGTGTTTCAAATGTTTTAAAATATCTAATATCACCTAGTGATGTGTTTGTGATTGCTTTTTTTCTATAAAGAGAGCCTAAAACCACAATTGCTTGCATGAGTTAAAAAATCCCTTTGGCCCAATAAGCTATTACTGTTTGAAGACAGAGCTGAATTTTAAATAAAAAAAAAATCAATAACTGTGATTTTCAAGGGGCATGCAGCAGTTGTGAGACTAATTCAATGGCTCAGAGGAAACAAACCGTGCCTGTCAAGGATTCTGCTTCAAGCAATGGAGAACTGAGTGAAAAAAGTATATTTCGGTTAGTTTCAATTTGAGTGAAGTAGTTGCTTGGTAAAGTAGTCTTAAAATTTGTCAAATGGCTCAGTACACTAAAATTCCTTTTGTTCACTAGAGAGCAAAGGAAATAGTTGAGTTTGGCCATAATAGCAGCTGTCGTCAAAGAGAATAGCACATTAAGGGGCCCTTTTATAACACCGCAGGAGAGCTACCGCAGTGTTTCCACACGCTAATTTGGCATTACCACTGGCCTACTGCAGGAGCCCGTGTACTGTCACTCCCACATGCTAATTCAGCATTACCACCGGCCTACTGCAGGAGCCCGTGTAGTGTCACTCCCACACGCTAATTCAGCATTACCACCGGCCTAATGCAGGAGCCCGTGTAGTGTCACTCCCACACCCTAATTCAGCATTACCACCGGCCAACTGCAGGAGCCCGTGTAGTGTCACTCCCACACGCTAATTCAGCATTACCACTGGCCTACTGCAGGAGCCCATGTAGTGTCACTCCCACACCCTAATTCAGCATTACCACCGGCCTAATGCAGGAGCCCGTGTAGTGTCACTTCCACACGCTAATTGCAGCCTGGTTACCACAGAGTTAGTGCAGGAGCCCTAACTACCTCCTAGGTAAGGGGAAATGGGACTTGATATACCGCCTTTCTGAGGTTTTTGCAACTACGTTCAAAGCGGTTTACATATATTCAGGTACTTATATTTTGTACCAGGAGCAATGGAGTGTTAAGTAACTTGCCAAGAGTCACAAGGAGCTGCAGTGGGAATTGAACTCAGCTCCCCAGGATCAAAATCCACTGCACTAACCACTAGGCTAGTCCTCCACTCAGAGGATAAGGCCAATAAGAGGCGGTAAGGGCCCAGGATATGGGTGTGCAGCAAATGTGTACCTACGGATAGCTATTTCCTTTTTTTCTGCCTTTTACCTTGAATTACTTTTATGAAAATATTTTAAATTTTTCAACAAAATTATTCTATAAAAATAGGGAGGAAAAGCCTCAACAGACTCCTTCGTGATTGAACATTTTCTAGGCACAAAAGCCGTTAGCTCTTAGGAGTGCTTTCTGTCATCATAGGCAGAAAAGCCTCCCCAATTACTTTAATTTCAAAGTCCAAACAAAATATCAAAAACTTATCTATTGAAGATGCACAGACTTTTCCTGCTGTCCACTGCCGACAGTGGCCAAAGTTTCGGTGACTTCATCAGGGTCTTTGGTGCATCAATTCACTCTACGGCTGTCTGGCTGTTAAAAAATTTAAAATATTTTCCTAAAAGTAATTCAAGTGAATTAAGAGTCTCAGCTCAGTAATATTCATGGGAAGAGGATTATTTTTGAGCTGCTTAAAAGTTCACCATTTTATCAGCAAATTTGAGGAGAAATATATAGATATATTAAAATGGCAACATAACATTTTTGTCGCTATAATTCAGAGGGTCTTTTACAAAGGGCCCAGGATATGGGTGTGCAGCAAATGGGTACCTACGGACAGCTATTTCCTTTTTTCTGCCTTTTACCTTGAATTACTTTTATGAAAGTAATGGAGGAGTGGCCTAGTGGTTAGGGTGGTGGACTTTGGTCCTGAGGAACTGAGTTCAATTCCCACTTCAGGCACAGGCAGCTCCTTGTGACTCTGGGCAAGTCACTTAACCCTCCATTGCCCCATGTAAGCCGCATTGAGCCTGCCATGAGTGGGAAAGCGCGGGGTACAAATGTAACAAAAAAAAAAAGTGTGCTAGCGTTTCTAGCTAAATGTTACAGATACCTAAAGGAATATATGGGCGTCTCTAGCATTTAGTGCACGCATATTTAATGAAAATGCTATTGCACCTTTGCAAAATGACCCCTCAGTAACAAAGTAAAGAATAAAAATGAATAGCATTCAGGAAATACAGACACAGAAGAAGGGATAAGCAAAACTAGTAGGACAAAAGACAGGAGTTAGGAAGGACAATTAATGAAGCAGAAGCTGAAACATAGGGGTATATCGCCCATCAGTGATTGGAGCAGATAAAACTTTCTTCAAGTAGCTAATTTGAAAGGCAAAGACCAAAAAGGGCAATGTCATGAATTATGTAGGAGGACAGGTTTTGTAAAGAGGAGGATGAATGGAAAGAATTTTGCTAAGTAAAGGGGTCATTTACTAAAGGTTTGCACACATTAACCCCCTAATTCTATATATGGTGTGCATCCAATTCATGTGCACAATTTAATTGCCAAACAAGCTTAGTGCCAATAGTTGGGTGTTAATAATCAATTATCAGTGCTAATTGGCATTATTTTAAATTTATGTGCACATCTTTAGATGCCGGGATCTGTGCATCCATTTTACCCATGGATCTGAAAAGGGGGCACAGCCATGGGAGACGCATGGGCTGCAGGGGTATTCCTGGAATTTGCTCACAGTGTTACAGAATAAAGGAGATCCGCGCCTTATTTAGGCTCAAGAATTTACACCAGGTTTTGGTTGGCGTAAATACTCATACCCAAAATTGGGCACGGATCTTGGCACCAAATGCTAGCCTAGAAGCAGCGCCCAAATCCGAGTGCCATATATAGAATAGTGCTTAGTGCTAATTTTTATCTGCAATATATACAAAATTTAGTCCTAAACGTGTGCTCCTACGTATGCTGGCTCCAGTGTCAAAATGGTTGCTGCAATCTTTGGCGGACTGCCACTGGAAGTCACAGCATTTGTTTTGATAATGGAGCAGGCAGGGGCAGAAGCTAGTCGGGATTGCTCCTGCCCTAATTGCACCAGTGGACCACCAAAGCATGTAAGCAGTGATGTAGCTACGGGGGGCCTTGGGGGCCTGGGCCCCCTCAACTTGGGTTTGGGTTTCCCAAATTTGCTGGTTTGGCAGGCGAGGGTTCCCAAGCACTGCCAGCAGAAGCTTCCCTGCAGCAATATAGGACCACTGTGCTGCCTGTCCTGCTTCCCCCTCCCTCACACACATGCTCAGTTTTAGTGCCAGGGCGGGAAAGCAGGGCAGGCAATGCGGCACCGAGTATCGCTACAGGAAGGCTTCTGCTGGTGGGGCTGAGGGACCCTCACCAGTCAAACCAGAAGGGGCTCAGGCCCCTAAGGCTCCCCATAGCTACATCACTGCCTATGTAACCCTTTGTTATATTGGAGCCCTGGGTGGGAAGAACCCAGCAGGGAAAAGTCATGAGTCCATCTAACACTTGAGAATGCCCTGATTTGTGGGATCTCAGTGTGGAGTGGAGCTGATAATTATTTTATAAGTGAGGTCAATATTGTAGAATTTATCCTTGGTAGCCTGTGATTGAGGATTTCTATACCCCCGCCAAGTGACCTGCTATGCCAACCCTGACATTGGAGTGGGATCAGGGTCATTGTTGTTAATATCCTTAGACAACAGGGGAGCCGACCTGTGGGCTGAGATTCGGGAGTCTTGTCGCAAACCGAGCTTAAGCTATCTGCCCGCAGCTGGTGATTTCTTTTACGGTAAATCCCTGAAAGGCTTAGACAGTTAATGCCGGATCCAAATCTCTGATGGTAATGGTGTTATTCTGAGAAATTGATTGTGGGGATGTCATCTGGCTACAGGTCAGGTGAAAGGGGGTTTGCACAAGTACATAACCCACGAAGGAAAGTTATCTGCTCTTGTGACTTTATAAAATTGAGCCTGAGATGCCAGGGTTCAATTCAGAGGGAACCTGAAGTGAGTAATGCATACCCGGTCTCCCAAACCCCAAGGTCAGATAGCTTAATCATGCTAAGTGAGAGGAGTGGGTTACACTTACATGCATTGGTGGTCCACTGGTGTAGTCGGGGCAGGAACAATCGAGGTCTGACTACACCTCTGCTTGTAAGACAGGCCCAGAGGGGGCATACAGGTGGTGGTGGAGGGCTGTGAACGGGGCTGCTTTTGACATACAAACATAAGTACATAAGTAATGCCACACTGGGAAAAGACCAAGGGTCCATCGAGCCCAGCATCCTGTCCACGACAGCGGCCAATCCAGGCCAAGGGCACCTGGCGAGCTTCCCAAACGTACAAACATTCTATACATGTTATTCCTGGAATTGTGGATTTTTCCCAAGTCCATTTAGTAGTGGTTTATGAACTTGTCCTTTAGGAAACCGTCTAATCCCTTTTTAAACTCTGCTAAGCTAACCACCTAACATACACACACATTCTTTCATTCTTCAGACACATGTACACACACTCTTTCTGTTCAGTCACAAACATGCACTTTCTTGCTGTTCAGATATACACACTCACTCCCAGTCTTACTGTTCAGACATACACATCTGCATTCTCTTGTTCGGTAGACACACACAAACACATATTCATTCTTCAGAAATATAGATACTCTTCATGTGTTGGGCTGCTACCTGCTGCTCATGTGCTCATTCAGTGATGCCCTCCTCCCCCTCCCCCAACTAGCTCTGCCCATCATTGTGTAAAGTACTTGCAGCAATCCCTGTACACTTCACTCCCATTCTTACATCTTCTCTGCCCTCCCTCCCCCCCTATCAAGGACATTCGCTGGTTCTAATGTAGAGAGCTGCATGGGAATGGGGATAGCGGGATTCCCGTGGATACTGCAGGAATCCCGCAGGGATCCCCTCCAGGACCGTGGGGATCCTGTGGGGATCCCGTGGGGATGGACCAAGGTCCACGGGGATCCTATGGGGATGGACTCGGATCCTACGGGGTTCCCATGGAGCGGAACGGAGGAGCAAAGGAAAAGCAGAGACTACCCTATTTTCAATTCCCTCCCTCCCACACTCCCATTCACCTCTCCTCCAGCGTGGATCAGCGGCAGTGGGCAGGAAAGTGTGGGGACCTTTCCTGCCCAGAAGCAAGCCACTAGACCAGCAGGGTAATGTGAGGTTTGTGTGGGGAGGACATCCGGGCTGGAAGAGAGGTGGATGGGAGGGAGGGAGGGAGGGAAAGAGTGTAATTAAACTCTGGAATTCGTTGCCAGAGAATGTGGTAAAGGCGGTTAGCTTAGCGGAGTTTAAAAAAGGTTTGGACGGCTTCCTAAAGGAAAAGTCCATAGACCGTTATTAAATGGACTTGGAGAAAATCCACTATTTCTGGGATAAGCAGTATAAAATGTTTTGTACATTTTGGGGATCTTGCCAGGTATTTGTGATCTGGATTGGCCACTGTTGGATTGGAAACAGGATGCTGGGCTTGATGGACCATTGCTCTTTCCCAGTATGGCAATACTTATGTACTTAGATTGTAAGCTCTTTTGAGCAGGGACTGTCTCTTTGTATCAGGTGTTCAGTGCTGAGTGCATCTGGTAGCGCTATACAAATGCTAATAATAATAATAATATTTATGTTCTTATGAGTAGTCTCTGTTTCCCCTTCCTTGCCTAGCCGTCATTGTTGTACACTAAAAACAAAGCAAAAACCTATGAGCTGCTGCATTCATGTTGTTCTTTATTGTTGGTAGCATTTTTATTTAATCTCACTTATATTTTCAAACATACTGACTTGTGTAGCATATGGATGTACACAGAAGTATAATAATGAATTTATTTTTCGTAGGTAGAGTAGTAATTTTTTTATATATTATAATCAGTGTGTCATTTGGAGGAGTTGTTTAAAGGGACACCGTAACACTGTTACATTCGTGCAGATATTTTTTTTCTCTCCTGGTAATGGGCCACTAAAACAGATATCACGTTATGAGAATCAGGTGCTCAACATTCAGACTTGCTATCCATCTATTTATTTATTTATTTACTTATTTATTACGTTTATATCCTACATTAATCATGAATTAGGTTGAAACCTGACATGCATTTAAAATCTTCTTTTTTTCCTGTGCCTACATTAAAAGAAAAAGATTGCATGTGAGAATTTGCTCCTTTTGTTCTGTGGATTGCAGTGGTATATTATAAAAATGTACTTGACTTTTTTATTACTACTATTTCACAGAGAGGTATTGAATAATGAGGGAAGGTTTCCTTCATACAGAAGTTCTGTCCAATGTAAGTCTAAATGTGCCAACATTGTCCAGCTCAGCACAATATTAGCCACCAGGTTTATATATATAAAGTTAATTATGTTCAGTGGAAAGTAAATCTGTTGCCTCAAGCTGCTTGCTATGTGAATATTCTATCACTGTTTCATTATTGTTACCAATTACATATTAAGGGCATTTGCTTTAAACTTTCCTTTTAATTCATTTATCCAGTCCTTACATGCACGTGGTTTTGCTTTTTAAAACCAAAGGTGATTCCAAAGGGTGGTTGAACAATTAAGTATAAACTGTGTTATTTCTGACTTTACTTGTTTTGGACCGCTTTGGGTCCTGCTAATCTGTACATCTGCTGTCTTAGCAGAGTATAGAAGAAAATGATTTATGTTAGTTTTACTAGAATTTTTACTGCTTATAGTATCTGGCTTTCTTGGGGGGGGGGGGGGTCAAAGTGACTGCAGCACGGCGAAGGCTGGGCAGGCCGGGAGCTGGGATGGAGGAGATTACTTGCAGTGGAGATGGGTGGGGATGGGTTAGAATCCTGCGGGGATGGGCGTGGACAGGTTAAATTCTCCATGGGGATGGGCGGGGACGGGTTAGATTTCTGTCCCCGTGCAACTCTCTATTCTGTCTGTCTCCAAGTACATCTCAGTACTCAGTGTAGAGATTGGTCCCCTGCCCCCCCCCCCCCCCCCCAACACACACACAGACTCACTTGTGCAGTGCAGAAAACTTTCCCTTGTTTGACCCCTCTGTTTCTTCAACTGGAGCTGCCTCCCAGTGCTGCACTGTCTCCCCATTGGCTGGATCCTACCTACAGTCTCTTCTGTTAGTGATACTGTCTAGAAGCAGGTAGAGTACACTCGCTCATGCAAGGGAAGGGTCAAGGAGTTGCAGATGCAAGGCTAAACTCTGAAAAATATCCAGATACTGTGGCCATCCTTCTGACTTCCAGACATTAATGTGAAAAAAACTGTACAGTCCTGGAAAAATCCAGACAGTTGGCAGTCAGAAAGTGCTGAATGCTGAACACATTTGGCATTTTTTCAACTACATGCACCTAAATTGCCTAAGCCTTGATCTAGCCCTGCCATCATCCCACTGGCTGGAGGCTTTCTTAGGGCAGGATTTGAGTACTTTGACAAGAAACATAGGGATCGTTTAAATTGCTTCTGAATGGCTTTCCAGTGATATTCACCACATAATGCTGCTGAATATCCCCTCTAACCACCTATGCTGAAACCAGCTAGTTTGTGGGCAGTCCAAAGATGGAGTTAGGGCGGAGCAAAACTTAGCTGGCTAGCAGAGATTTTCAGTCCACTAACCGGGAAATGCAAAACAGCTACCCTGACTTTATGCAGAGTTAACCGGGCACCTGTCTGAATATTGGCAAGTGCCCTGTTTATGTCTGGGTCGCTACTCAGACTAAGATATTCCATGCCTGGAGCTGCACATATTCCAGCATTAAATATCTGGGTTTAAATTCAGCCCACAATTAGTAGTGGCTCGTTTGCCACTCTCAGCTGTGGACTGAATATTGACCTGAAATATGTTTAGTTATGGGTATCATGATTTTGTGTTTGTGTTTTAAATAAGTGATACCGAAACGGTCCATAATATTGAAGATTCCTTGAATGTGTTCCAACCTTTCCAGGGCTACATATTAAAATCTCAAATCTGATTCTCTGAAAAACCTATCCCTTATAGCAACCGCTCATGATGGGACTGATGCTTTAGTAATGCTTCTGATATTAATTCATTCATTTGCAGTTCTATCAGACATTTTTAAATTTGAAATTAACAAATTAAAATTATAGGCAAAATAAATGAATTAAATCAGGCAAATTGTATGAGGAAATTATAATCTCAGATCAATGGGATTTTAATGGTTTTAGGTTTAGAAAGCTATTATATTTTATCATCTCTTTCTAGTTTCTGATTGTACCACATTAAGAATTCCTTTCAGTCCATTTTACTGCTATCAAGAAATGTGTTTAAATGAGTTTCCAAAGAGTTAATTGCCTTGGCTAATTTTCAGAAAACACATTTTTCTGCTCCACTTGTCATTTACTAGAAAATAGCCTCATGCTAACATGTTCTGATTTGCAAGGTATCACACTGTACATTTTGTGGATATGCTGAGTGAAAAGAACATATCAGAAAACATTAATTGAGAAGAATATTTACCATAGTGTGTCAGTGCATTTCAAACACTTCGAATAACACAAATGCCTAGTGTAACCTTCTCCTCTCACTTAGCTGGGTTAGGCTCACGGGTCTACTCTGAGAGCTGATCTTGGGGTGCTGGAGAGTGGGTGTGTACTACTCACTTCAGGTTCCCTCCGAATCCAACTCAGGAACCACACAGTAGTCAGGAGAGTCAAGAAAATTAACTGAACTTTATTTAACAACTGGAACTCAACATTGTTTATAATGAAAGTCCTCAGCATACCGCTATGATGGTAACCCAAGCTGTTCTTACAAAGTCACAAGAGCATATAACCTTTCCTTCTTGGGTTATGCACATATGCAAAACCCCTTACATCTGACCTGTAGCTAATTGACACCCTGCAACCAATTCCTCCAATATAGCACCATTCCCAACGGAGATTTGGATCCAGCATTAACTGTCCAAGTCTTTCAGAGGTTTACCCTGAAAGAAATCACCAGTCGCGGTCACACAGCGTCCTACCCTCGAGCCTGGTTTGCGGCGAGATGCCCCAATCTCAGCCCACAGGTTGGCTTCTCTATTTGGCTCAGGAGATTAACAGTAATGACCCTGATCCTGCTCCTCTTTCAGGGTTGGCTCAGTAGGTACCCCTCTTTCTTTCCACCGGGTCACTTGGTGGGTGTTATAAAATTCTTAAACACATGCTACCAATGACAAATCTTACAGTACTGTCCTTCCTTATATAGTAATCATCAGCTCCACCCCTCACTGAGATTCCACGAATCAGGACATCCTCAAGTGCGAGAGGGACTCATAACTTTCTTCCATGCTGGGCTCCTCCCACTCAGGGCTCCAATATAGCAAAAGGGTTACACTAGCACATATTAAATCAATGTTTCCACACCCATATTAATTCTAACAAAACCTGAATTAGTTTAATGCAAGTACATAAACTATTGAAGTGCTGAGATGCAAATTATGCAAATCATCTCCATATCAGTTAGTGTGAGAATCCTAATCCAGTCTAAATAGCTTCAATAACATAAAAATCGTAACTACACTTCCAAATAAGTAACTCCTTTTTCCATAAAATGCATAACATAAAATAGGGATACATTAAAGCATACAACTTTTCTGAGAGCACGGAACTATACTTCCACAGGTGGAGCTTTAAAGTGTGCCATAGCAAAATGCGAAAGATGTGTTTATGTTGAAGAGAGACTGGAGAATAGTTTCTATTCTAAAGTATTTAGAGAGGCATTTTCGATATGACATCCAAACGACGAAATAAACTTCTATTGGAAAACGTTTAAAAACTGAAGTCCATAAAGAGGAAAAAAAACTAAACATTTTCGGATATTCAAAAATGCACACCAAAAAAAAAGTTTTAAAAGAAGAGGTACCGAAAACTTCCTAGATGTTCAGAGATAAAAGTTTTTGCCAAATAAAAATACACTACGCAAAACGTGCAAGGCAATACTGGCTGCCCGTCAAAAAACTGTCTGCAGCAACGGCAGGATTTTCCCTTCACATGCAAAACATGCATGGAGGAATGTTCCTCAGAGTGCCCAGCTATGTCTCTAAGAAGGGAGCCAAATTTCTCTGTGGAGAGGACAGAGCTACAGGTCCTCCTGTGACCAATATTGAAACACTACCACCACCTGCCTCCACACAACATCTCTATGAGGACATGGAGATCTATAAGGTGCATAAGTACATAAGTAATGCCACACTGGGAAAAGACCAAAGGTCCATCGAGCCCAGCATCCTGTCCATGACAGTGGCCAATCCAGGCCAAGGGCAGCCTAGAAAGCTGAGTGTGAAGCATTGTTCCCCAGGATCACAGCACCATTCATGTGCAAGCACCATATATAGGCAGGGTCACATGCATTGAGGTCCCTTTCTTGTTGCAATACATGCTATTGCTTTTTAATATGAAAAACAAAATCACACATTGCTGAAATTGGAATGTACAGAATATCCAATGACAACTAATTATGCTCATCCTCCACTAATCATGCAAATGCTAAAATGAGAGGCTGCACATATCTGGACCCCACCTCCCACTCCCCACATCCTGGCCCATGCCTAAATACTGACTGCAGCAGCTCACTAAAGTAAATTGAGCTGGCCAAAGCCACCCGTGCTTTACCCCACTGTCCATCCACACCTCCCGGCAACAATGCACATGCTCCACAGAAAGGCCACTATGCCATCCTCTGTCCCCATGGCCACCTCAGCTCACACAGTGCCTGTGTCTGTGTAATGCATACCCACCCACTTAGCCACCACCACCACCACCACCACCAGTCTGCCTGTTACCATCTAACACAGGCTATATGAGGAGCATTGCGCGTGTTCTAAAAACTGTGATGCCAAGAAGGCCCGTCACCTGAATCCTGTCTCCACCAACTTGTGTTTTACTGACACTTTGGAATTCACTGGGACATCGAGTCGCTCAGGAGCTGGAATAGGGTATGTCTAGTGTGAGGACCCTGCACTAATCTGGTGCATGCAGGAGAGCCTCAGGCATGACTAAAATTACCACAGACATATCGCCACTATAACAGCTCTGTCCATGATCAAAGCATGGCCACCGCTGCACACTGGGCAGAGGATTTCAGCATATTGTCTACAAGTACACCTAGATCTTTTTCTAGGGTGCTAACTCCCAAAGTGGACCCTAGCATCGGGTACCTATGATTTGGGTTATTCTTCCCAATGTGCATCACTTTGCATTTTGTCCACATTAAATTTCACCTGCCATTTGGATGCTCAGTCTTCCAATTTCCTAAGGTCTTCCTGCAATTTTTCACAGTCCACATGTGTTTTAACAACCTTGAATAGTTTTGTGTCATCTGCAAGTTTAATCACCTCACTTGTCATTTCAACTTCCAAATCATTTATAAATATGTTGAATAGCACTGGTCCCAGTACAGATTCCTGTGGCACTCCACTATTCACCCTCCTTCATTGAGAGAAATGAGCATTTAACTGTACCCTCAGTTTTCTGTTCAATAATCAATTCCTAATCCACAACTAGAATATGTTGCAGCCAACCCCCAAGATTTGAGATGACATGAAACGGAAGGGAAGAGGAGTGCTATTACAGCATTAGTTGTCTCCCAAATGGATGTTCTCTCATGCCTCCTAACCCACACTCATCAGATATACCATTGTCTGTGCCAAACGTCGGTATGTTGCCCTGTGAGACATCCCTCAAGGCCAAAGCTGGGGATGACTGAAATCTCTACATCATAGTGGGCCCCCAACCCATGCTATGGAAACTCTCACCTATGTGTACACTTCCCTTCCTCCCGGGCATGATGGGGTGATGTGCAACCACTGCCATCAGTGAGGGTCCTAAAACAGCTAGCATTAGTACCCCACAGACAGATGCCCCCAAATCTAGGTTTCCCACCTTGATGTCTAGAAACTGCCTTTCTCCTAGGGTTCCCAACAGAGGTGACCAGAAGGATGGGTGCTGACGAAAGGGTCCCCTGCTATCTTCCAGTCAGCTATAGGACACATAGGCATGAGAAATACATACACCCACATCCCTGACAAAAACAGAAACAAAGGCCCCATCCATGCAACAGCGCAGCGCCATACTACCTTCCAGCCAGTGCCTGCTCACCCAGGGCCCTCCAGCAGGCCCAGAACACATCCTGTATGCCCATAGCCAAACCACCCTCTCAGGGGACAAACATCTCTGATATCATTGCCTCCACAGGTCCCTGCCATGTCATCTCAATGGTGCTACACCTCAGACATGTCCTCCAAGTAACAACAACTGACACCAGTTGTCCCTGTCCCTGCCTCCTGAGAGCTAGCTGCACCACTATGCAAGCCCTGTAGAATGTATAGATCTCAATTGCAAACACAGGGCACCCTCCAGCTGCTGGAGAGCCTACCCAGGACCAACCCGCCCCATCAGAGCCTGCCCAAGACCAGCCTGCCCCAGAAGGAACATGGGAAGAGTTTGAGATGGACCTTCCCCCAAAACCTGTGGAGGCCATGGAGGGAGAGGATCCCTTGAGGGACATGCCTCTAATGGAGGGGGAAGAAGGGGTGCAGGATCAACCCCCCCCCCCCCCCCCACATCTATGTTGGAGGGCACAGCTGCTGAGGACTGCCCTGAAAAGGCTGCTATGCCTGCTGGTTGGTTGACCCAAACAGCCTCCCAAATCTAACTCCTGCTGCAGAAAGTCTCAGCCATGCACAGAGGCTTGTTGCCGAAGCCTTAATACACGTCTTTCCCTCTTAGCAGTCAGCAGTAACTTATATATGCAGCCTGTAGTCAGCCCCAGAATCTTCCCTCTGCTGCATCCCGCCTCCTCTGATATAACTTCCTGTTTTCACGTGGGTGGGATGCGGTAGACCAGAGACTCTAGGGCCTACTGCAGGCTACGTATGTTGATCACTACAACAAGGAAAAGACATGTTTAAAAGTACACCGGGAAGGGGAAGATTGAGAGAGGGGGGAGCTGCCAGGCCCAGGGGCAGAGGGGGGGGGGAAGAGATGTCAGACAAGTGTGGGGGGGGACCATTAGACCACAGGAGGTGAGATGTGGGGATTTCTGAAGCAATGATGTCAGCGGCAGGGCATTTTGTCACCTTTTATGTGGAATGCCGTGTGCCAGCTCTGACTAAAATCTTTGCATTAGCCTATGTTTACATATGATTTTAATGCAGCTTAAACTCTTGATTTCTGTTTTCTCGTCTTCAACTTTTTTTAACTTAATTCCCATAATCTTCAAGGAAATTTGGATACTTAAAAAATTTGTTTTTCCCTTAATCCTCATCTATGATACTCGACAAAAACTGTTAATTGGTAAAATGAATTTTTGGAAGCTGTCAAAATATTTTAATCATTATGTATAATACCAATGAGCTTGCAGAACAGTGTGAAATTAGGCAAGATATAAGTTTCTATTTAATGGGATACTCAAAGAAAGTAAAGTTTGTTCCTGAAAGTATGTCATTTCTGATAATTGAGTCACCCATTCTTTTAAAAGACAGAAGAAGGTGAGAGATTTTAAGAGGCCTTGAGAAGGCCTAGTAACGTTGTCTTAATTATTTTCCATTCCTTTAAGCCTTTTGCTGGTTTCAACCCCAGCTGTCAGGTATGTGTGCAGTCAACAGAAACTAACATCATTTCAAGATGATTTCCTAAGATTTCTAATAAGCAGAAGAGGTATAGCTCAAATAATATCTAATTTGGTTATTTTTAAAGGTAGTGAAGTTTTGCATCATTTTTTAGATCTTAGCACTGATTTCTACATATAATATATGATTCTATTTGGGTTTATTTTATTATTTCCACATTTATGGAGTGACCTTTACCAAGGCTTTTTTTTTTTAATTTTTTAATGCATTTACAATTTAATTCAAGTGCAATTCTTGAAAACAGAAAAGATGTCTATTTGTCATGACAAATTCTAAAACATTAATTAAGTCTACCATAATCATCCAATTACATGATCAATTTACTCATCTATAGTCCACAATTACGAGGCAATTCATAATATTAAGGAAATAGTAAAGAAAAAACTCTACAAAAAGGAATTATGCGACTGAATAGAGATTCCAGGATTACTAATTCTAATTACGGAGTAGAGGTGATTACAATTCTTGGTTGTGACATAGGTGATTCTGCTATCTTAGATTCTAAGAAAGAACTTAGTTGTTTAGAATCAAAAAATACATACTTAATTGAGTTTAACTTTATTACACATTTGCAGGCACAGTTTAACCAGAATAAATCACCCAGCCGTAATACTTTTGGGCGCAATTTAAGAAACTCATGTCGTTTCCTTTGGGTTGCCTTTGAGACATCTGGAAACATTCTTACTTTACAGTTTTAAAAAGTTTGTTCTCTATGGAGAATAAATTGCTTCAAAATCCAATCTCTGTCGGGCTGTAGTATAAAAGTTACTATCAGTGTTCCTGTTGTCAATCCCACTCTATCATCTTCAAACATTTGAGTTGTTCATATCCAGAGTCTCCGTTAGCACTTCCAATCCTACGTCTTGCACTAAATCTTTTTTTACAAAAGGTAGCAAATAGTACATTTTTGATATGGAAGGATGTGCCTGTTTTGGAATTTTCAGAATTTCAGTTAGATATTTTTTGAAAGTTATAAGAGGAGATATTGAAACCTGCTTAGGAAAGTTTATCAATCTCAATGTATTTGAACGTTGATAATTTTCCAGGATTTCAATCCTATTCTGAAAATATATGTTCTCTTTTATCAAACTAATTTGAATTTGTTGGCAATTTTATATTGTTTTAGAATTATTTCCAATCTCTTTGTCCAATGTGGTAATCTTTTTTTCTATTACAGGTATTTTTTTCGATAGAGTATTAGATTGTTGGCTTAAGGAAATAAACATTTGTGAGAAGAAAGTTTCCAGGCCCACTAAAACCTCCCAAATAGTGTCTAAAGTTATTGTATCAGGTTTTTTAGGTAAGAAGGACTTACTTAGTAAGCCAATCTCAGGTATAGGATCCCTTGACAACTGTCTCACCAATGTCACGCTGTTCTCATCAAGAACACTCTCTCCTCCTTCACCCGCCATTGCCATTGTGGAGATATCCGGTGTTACAGTACTCGAGTCGGCGCCCACGCCAGGAGACCCCATCGCTTGTTGGAGGCCCGGGGTTTCCTGGTCCTTTCTCGATGTATCCGCCGGCATAGGAAGAGGATTCCGCTGTTCAGGGCTGAGTGATGTCTCTGCTTCTGGCTGGGAGTGTAGCAGACCTCTCCTTACACTTACCAGCAACAAAGGCGATCCCGACAATGCTCCAGGAACAAAGAAGCGGTCCAACGCCCCCACCACGTGCGAAGCTAGCGCGTTGTCTGCCTCTCCTCTTAGGCATTAGGGATAAGGAAAAAGCTTTAATTCTCCAAAGTGGCAGAGGTAAGTTAGGAGCAACATTTCTCTGCTCTGTTCAAGCCGCCATCTTCTTCTTTTTTTTTTTTTTTTTTGAGGCAGTGAAGTCAACAAAGATAGCAGACAGTCCAGCTTATTTTCGAAAGAGAAAAAGGCCTATATTGCGACCCAAATCGGGAGATGGGCGTCTTTCTCCCGTGGGTGCCCAAATCGGTATAATCGAAAGCCGATTTTGGGCGTTTCCAACTGCAATCCGTCGCGGAAACGGGTAAAGTTGACGGGGGCGTATCGGAGGCGTGGTGAAGGCGGAACTGGGGCGTGGTTATCGGCCGAGGAGAGATGGGCGTCTTTAGCTGATAATCGAAAAAGAAAAAGGCGTTTTTACCGCGATTTTGGGTCACTTTTTTTGGACCCTTTTTTTCATGAACAGGTCCAAAAAAGTGCCCCAACTGACCAGATGACCACTGGAGGGAATCGGGGATCACCTCCCCGGACTCCCCCAGTGGTCACTAACCCCCCTCCCACCAAAAAAACCCATTTTAAAAACATTTTTTCCAGCCTCTATGCCAGCCTCAAATGCCGTACCCACCTCCATAAAACCAAAAAAAGTGCTCTACTTCGGTCTATTTCCAACATACCTTTATCATAGCTTACTGAGTTCAAAACCACAGTATTTATCTACATAGATATTTTTTATATATAGATATTTTTGTAAATAGATCTCTCAGATCAGCGCACCTTCCCCTAATAAGGCTAAATGAGCCTAGCATATGTCTAAAAGGGGCGTAGCGCAATCTTCATCGATCCTTCCATATTTTTATATATATATATCTTTTTTTCTTTTTAAATCATTTATCTCTATTTTCAGTCAATGTATCCAAAAGTTTCACCAAGTTAAACAATATTTTCAGGTACTTAGCTTATCCGATTTTCTCATATCCGGTATTCACTTATTTTTATTTTCAAAGACTGGAGACCAGATGTCACACCGACACAGATCCATGTTTCGCGTTATAAAACGCTGTTTCAAGGTAGTCTCCACGCTATTGTCAAACTGTCTCCATCAGGTTTTGAACTCAATAAGCTATGATAAAGGTATGTTGGAAATAGACCGAAGTAGAGCACTTTTTTTGGTTATATGGTGAGCTCCCTTCAAGATAAATATATTGGTGCTTCATTGATTATTTGTACCCACCTCCATGACAGCAGAATGTGTTCGATCCTCTCACAGCCTTTCCCTGGGTCAGATGTGGCTCTCGGGTGCACTACATGGTCACATCAGCATTGCATTGTGGTGGGTGTAAGGTATTTGGCTCCGTGATTTCATTAGCTTGTGTTACAGTCTCACGATGTTGGTATATGGCAGGCTCTTCTCCCATGGTGCTTTTCCCTCTGCCTACTGGGTCAGAGTGTGCCCAGTTTTGTTTCCTGTTGAAGTCCATGCGGTAGTAGCCATTTTTGTAAGCTAGTTTTAGATTCCTTTCCTGTGTTAGCCACGTTACAGAACTTAGTTCTTACCTTAAATGTGGCTGAAAGAGGGCATTGTACAGCATTCTGCCAGCTCTGACCTACTGCTAATCTCAGTACCAGGGAGACTCGTTGCCAGTGGGGCACAACCTCTGATCTGCAGTTAACTGTGAGTAAAGGCGGTTATTCCAATAAAGGACATTTTCGGAGAGATTAGTCTTCAGGTGTCAACTGCTGTGCCAATGTTATACAGCAGCAACAAGTCCTAGAGGCCTGCGTGTATGCAGGTCCCTGGAGCACTTTTAGTGGGTACCGCAGTGCACTTCAGCCAGGTGGACCCAGCCCCATCCCCCCCTACCTGTAACACTTGTGCTGGTAAATGGGAGGCCTCCAAAACCCACTGTACCCACATGTAGGTGCCCCCTTCACCCCTAAGAGCTATGGTAGTGTTGTACATTTGTGGGAAGTGGGTTTTGGGGGAGGGAGGTTGGGGGCTCAGCACCCGTGGTAAGGGAGCTCTGCATGTGGGAGCATTGTCTGAAGTCCACCGCACTGACCTCTAGTTGGTGTCCTGGCATGTCATGGGGGCAAGTGTACTACGAATCGTGGCCCCTCCCATGACCAAATGGCTCGGATTAGGACGTTTTTGAGCTGGGCGCTTTTAGTTTCCATTATCGCTAAAAAAAAAAACGCCCAGCTCAAAAACGTCCATTTTTTCAAAAATACGGTTCGGCCCGCCCCTTCACGGACCCGTTCTCGGAGATAAACGCCCATGGAGATAGGCGTTTCCATTCGATTATGCCCCTCAGTATGTGCTAATAAAATTTCTGGTTCCAACATAGCAAATAATGGATTAACCAAGACCAAGCTTGAATAAATGTGCCTTTAATCTGTGCTGAAAGATATGTAGAACCTGAATTGTGAGGAAAGAGATATCTAGGTATGTGTACAGGAAAGCTGGATGCAATATTTTACAAAAGTAGTGGTGAATATGGAGGCCAATCTAAAGTATGTGTATTACCACTTCTTGCGCTAAGGCCATTTTTACTGCGGCATTAAAATGGCCAATTTTCCTTTTTTTTTTTTTTTGCATTAATGGCCATGTGCTAATGTCTTCAAACAAACCACTGTAGAGTATAATATATATTGCTAATAGATTCCCTTAAAAACAAAAAAAAAAGGAGGAAAAGACCTTGACAGACCAGGTTGCTCAAGTGAACAAACAAATTTGCAGCAAACTTGAAGAAGACAAAGCACATCTACTATCTCCCTTGAAAAAGTCAGAGGGCAAGACGGGTCCAAGTCGCTCTATTTATATTTTTGTTTTCTTTGTTTACATATTTGGATGAGCAGGATGTGATTTCTTCTTTTGAGTATCTAAAAAGTATAAAAATATATTTGCGTAGGGTTTTGGCCAATGATGATATAATGGCCCATTGAGTGCTGGGAGTACGTTAGTGACAAGTTCACTTGAGCACCTGGGTCTTTTCCTCCTTTTTTCATTTTTAAGGGAATCTATTAGCAATATATATTGTACTCTACAGTGGTTTGTTTGAAGGGATTTTGAAATTCTGTAGAAGTGTTATGGTATAAGCCAATTGTCAGAATTAAATATGTAGCAGTTATTGATTTTATCAATATAAAAATGCAGCTTTTAAAAGATGTATTGAAACTGCATTTCAATACCTTCTTTCCCCTTTTCCTTGGGAATTTCTGGTAGCAGGGTTAGTCAATTACAAACACTTAACAAAGACAAAAGAGAGATATATAGCTTCTTCTGCCCTCCCACCTAACAAAAGCTTGACTAAGGTGGGTACCTGGATGCTCATCAGGACATCTCTGAAAACCAAAGACCCAAGAGACCGAAAGTCTGGAGAACCCATTGAAAACAAAGAACTCAGAGGAAAAGCATAAACAAAACATTTGCCTGTCATCAGAGGTATACCTGCCCCTCCCATCAACTATCAGACAAATGGACGCCAGGACATCTGCAGATCATGTGAACAGACTACAATAACCATAATGCCTTGCAAGTTATCCAGTGCAAACCAGGAAGCAGGTGCTGGGACTCTGTGATCATATCCTCCTGCGGCTTGCAAGATATAAAAGCAAAAGCTGTTTCCCCAAGATTCAGATTCTCTCTTCAGCTGCAAGCAACTCAGATCCACTGACTGCAGAAGCCCTGCTCCTGTCCTGAACATGTGCTTACCTCATGCTGTTCATACTATGTAACAAGGACTTGTAAGTAACATAACTTTTGATCTAGACCTGCTACTTTACTTTACTTAAGCACAGATTATCTGTAAAGATCTCTTTAAAAAACCTACCTCTCGTGTGCAATTGTATATTAAATCAACCTTTTTGAAGCTAAAAATACGGTCTCTTTGTGTTCTGAGTATATGGTATCTTTTATATATACTTAATATATTTAATTTATTGCAATTATCACCTTTGGTGATTGGAGGAGAAATTAATATCCTAAAACTTATAAATACAGCGCCTGCTCTTAAATTATAAACAGTAGCGAGTGCTCTAGAGCTCTTTCCCCCAAGATAAATCATTTCTTGTGACAGAAGAGTTTTTCAGTTTTGAAGTGATCATGTGCTAATGTCACTATTAACATACAGCTATTTAAAAAATTACCACGTTAGTACTTACTGACACCTATTTTGTAGGTAATAAGGGCTCACGCGGTAATGCCGTGGTAATCAGCAAGCTGTAATTTAGCTGTGGTAACGGAACAGCACAGAAACACCCACTCTGTGCCCCAGACACGTTCTCTCCACAATAAAATACAACATATTTCTAGCACGCCGTTGACGCGAACAAATCAGGAAATGACCACAGGACGCCTGAGCGTGTCCCGCAGTGAGCCATATTAAGTTGTGGTACTGCAGCTTAGTAAAAAGACCTCTTTTTGTTTGGCTTCCACCAAATTTTTAAAGGGCAATAGTCAAAGAATATATGCCCCTAACTCTAGGCTCCTATACTGATTTCTTTGAAAATTTACTAGAGTTCAGTTCCTCAATTTATACTCCAAATTTCTCTAAACTCCTAAATTTAGGAACCTAAAAAGCAGGTGGCAACAGGATAGATTTAGGACAGGAAAATATTTTAGAAGCTTAGCACTAATCAATTTAGGCTCATAAATCTATGCAAATGAAAGTCAGGCCTAAATTTAGAAGTATAACTTAAGCACCTAAAGTTAGGTGAATTTTCTGCAAAAAATTGAATCCCCTGTTTACTAAGCATGAATGGGCTGTGCCGGCATTAGCAGACCGGCAGCCACCTGTGTGGCTTAGTAAATAAGAGGATTAGGTTGCTATGGGGTCCTTTAACTAAGCTTCAGTAAAACAAGGCCTGACATGTGCTGAGGCCCCCTTTTACCACAGCGTGTAAAAGGCTGCCTTTTTTTGAGGAAAAGAAATGCCATACGGTAAGTGAAACACTTAACGTGTGGCCATTTTAAGAGCAGCCCTTACCACCACCCATTGAGATGGCAGTAAGGACTCTCGCGCTAACCTGGTAGTAACTGGGCAGCATACTTCGTTGCCTGGTTGCTGCCAGTTAAGTTCCAGCATTACAAAAATAGATCCTAGTTTTGTAGCACCGGAAATGGCGTGTGCTAGAGGTGGGAACTAATGCCGGACTCCATTCAAGTTTGGCGCGTGGTAAGCCCACGGTGGGCTTACTACTGCTTAGTTAAAACGGTCCCTATGTTTGTCTGAAAATAAGGAAAATATATTGGACTTAGAAGCCTATATTTAGGAGCACAGCTATTGTTGAATATTGGATCCTCAGCAACTTAGAATTGGATATTTTAAATACCAGAGAGCCTAAACTGTCACAGTAACAGTCAAACCTCTATGTTAACTAATGGAGACATTCCTTGGATCTTACCATACAGTTAACCCAGAAAAAAAAGTTCTTTACGAGGTGGTAATTGTATGAGGAGCTGCTTAGTTTTAGGTGGTAAGAACACATGTAAATGCCAGTATTTTAGTCATATAAGTGGCTACTTACACATATATGTGAAAATATTGACTGGTGTGAACGTACACATCTGAGCTTCACAGCACATACTTTCACTGTAGACATGCAAAGAAGGGGAGTGCAGGCAGAGTCCGCATTTACACACAAAGATTATAGCAGGGGTGGGCAACCATGGTCCTCAAGAGCCACGACCCAGTTGGGTTTTCAGGCTTTCCAGAAAGAATATGCATGAGATCTGTTTGCGTACAATGAAATCAGTACATGCAAATCAATCTCATGCATATTCTTTGTAGAAATCTTAAAACTCTGACTGGGTTGTGTGGCCCTCGAAGACCATGGTTGCCCATCCCTGGATTCTAGATTTTCTTAATTTATATGCTTCCTTGTTGAAAATATGCATTATCATTTACACCAGCCCTCAAGCTGGTACAAGTCGCTGGTGTCTGTAGGTAGATGTGTTCTTTTGTGCCTACACCATAGGTGTTGCTATGGAGTATCACAGAAATTGGCTTGCCTCCCCCCCCCCCCCCCTTTGCCACCCCAGCCAACCCTGTGTAGTTCAAACATCATCTGTTTCAGCTGCAAAGGCACACGTTTGAAACAGATGATGTTTGACCTGCACAAGTCTCCATAGATTTGGTTCACAATGAGTGGGCTGGAATTGTACAATTTGGCTGCTCTTCAAAGGAGGAAGGAGCTGCCTGTAATGAAATCTGTTGCTGTCACCAGAACTGCAGCCAGATCCAAGCCAGGCTATCTTAAGTGCTGAGCTAAGAAGGGGAAAAGAGAAGTTGGATTCAACTACGGGATGGGGGGAGAAGAGGAACAGAGCAGAAGATGAATGAGACTTGGGGTGGGTGGGGGTAGGGGGGAGAGAAGGGGAGCTGAGAAGAACTGAATGGGACTTGGTGATTGAGTGGACCAGTGTTGTGGTGGTGGGGGCTAGGGAGGGCCAGAGCAAAAAATTATGGATGGGAGATACTGAGTGGGAATTTGGAGAGCATGGTGAAGACCTGGCAGTTGGTAGGTGTCAGTGGGAATGTGTTGAAGGGTTGGGAGAATGAGTGAGAGTGTGAAACAGGGAGTAAGAGAAAGGGGATGAAGTACGTGAAAAGCTGAGACATAATGTGAATGACTTGAAAGACTGGAGAGAGGATCAGAAGCATTAAAAGGGATGGGGGTACTATGGAGCGGTATGAAAGAGGAAGGGTTAAAAGGATGGTGAAAGCAAGGCAGGAGAAACAGAAATGGAGCTGGAGATGGTGAGGGCATGAGAGGCAGTGGAGGATAGATGAGGGCTGAGAGAATGAATGCATGGGATGGAAATGGGGAACTAGGGAGTGAGTAAAAGATAGAGGGGGATAGAAAACTGCAGGAGAGACAGAGAGGGGTAATGGGAGTGCTGGAGAGGGGATGGAAGGGAGATGAGAGAAGCTGGTAGGTAGATGAGAGGTGAAAAGAAGGATATTAAGGACTAGAGGGTGACAGAAAGAGAAGAATGAGTGGTAAAATCACAAATGGGTGGAATAGAGACAGAGAAGAGGAAAGTGAAAAATTAATGTAAAAAAAAAAAAGATTAGTGCTAGACAGATGTAGAGAAGGAAGAGAAGACAACAGAAGAGAACAAATGGAAAGGCCAACCTTGAAAACAATTTAGAAGTGGGAAAACAGACTGGAACCAGCCCAGTTATAAAAATAAAATGCCCACACAATAAAGGTAGAAAAGAAAAAAATATTTTTAAAATAATCTTTAAGGATTGGAATGTGTCTGCTTTGGGAAATGTACATATTTTCTAATTTTCTACTTAGCAGAGTACAGGAGAAAATGTATATCTATTTCTCTTTCACTAGTATTACACTGCTTATAAAGCCTGGCTTTCCGGCGGGGGGGGGGGGGGGGGGGGCTTAATGCGGGCTCCATTTCAGTTTTTGTCTGCATGTTTTTTGTGGTTCCCTATTCTGTATCAAGTAAGGGTCTGTCTATGTTCTGCATGTGCCACTGAGGTGAAGGATCCTGCCAGAATGTAGAGTCTGTGTAGGAATCTGAAACAGTCCAGCTTATTCCAGTTTCCCAGTAGCAGGTATATTAATAGTATCTGTTCTGTTTTCTAGGTATATTGATGCTCTTGGGCTCAGTGTAAAATTTATAGCTCTGTATTTTCATGGATGGGTTAGGGCTGTAATTTATTTATTTATTTTCTGGGATTTATTTACTGCCTTTTTGAAGGAATTCATTCAAGGCAGTGTACAGCGAGAACAAATCAAACATAAGCTATAGACAATTACAGCAGTAAAAATATTCAAACAACAATACAAAGTATGGCATAGGGCTGCTATGGTTTTGAAAATTTCCTATATAGGTTTTGGTTGTCTTTTTACAAGGTTTTGTGCTATTTTGCAAAATGTCTGACCCTATTTGACAATAAACTCTGAAGCAAGGGCTGCTAATGGCAGCCCTTGCCACCCAACATAAAAATGCTCTCCACATCCTGTAGAATCACCACACAAACAAGAAACCATTTGCTTTCAACAAAGTGTCTGGCAGTGGAAGAAACGTGTGCTGTTGTTGAGGTGATGATCAAAATTTGACTTTGTATGGTGAGTCATAGGGGATAGCTCCTTTGCTGGACAATATGGAGTCTGTGATACAGAACTAGAGCTTCAGGGTTTATTTTGAGATTCAGACCGTTCTTGTAGAGAATCCGGACTGCACTCCCATACAGAAAAAGTTGTTGAATGATGTTATTGATTATAATGGTGGTTTCACGCATAGCTGAAACTGGTTGGAGGGGGAGGGTTTCTTTTTTGCGTAGAAGACCATGGAGGGAGGAAAGGGAGTATGAAAAATGGATCGGTGCGCATCCAAAACCTGTGCCTACACTACCACAAGCCATTTTTCAGCGCACCTTAGTAAAAGTACCCCTATCTGTCTCATTAACAGTTAATACACAGTAACTACCTCTGCATTACTTCTATGACGCCATCTCTACCTATCCTTCCACCCGTCCTTCCACCCTATTCCACAATAGCTATGAACATGGAACTTACCACATATTAATTACTAAGGCATCATGCTGCTTACACATTGCCCATGTTAGCACATGCGAACTGCCACATTAACTGCTAATACAGCTTAGTAACTAGGCCCCCCAGAATTAATACATTTTATTACTGATGTTGACAAGATAGTTTTCTGCCAAAATCTTTTCCAAGTTGCAAATTTGGGTGACCTGAGCTCACTATGCTTGAATAATAAAAGTATTTCCTTTTGTATCACATGAATTGTCAACAACAGTTTTTAAGGATTCCAAAAACATAATTAGTTGAGCAAATTAACGTTTTTGTCTTTAGAGCTAACATCATTTAGGATCACATTCTTTACCAGCGACTGATATTATAATTCCTGCTTTAGCAATAGAAATATAGCTGGTGCTGTATATGGTAGAGCTATGGACCTTGAAGAAAGCAAATGAATATTGGCTTGCAGTGATGGAGGTGGCATGTCTCCGGGGGATCTCTGGTGTTAGCAGAAGACTGAAACTGAGAAGTAATGACACCAGAAACATGCTGTGAATGAAAAGAAGCTGTAGGCTGTCAAGACAGAATAGAAATTGTTGCTAAATGGAAGGAGCATTTATAGTGCCTTTCATGCCAGAGTGGAAAAGGAGTTATTTTCATAGGAATCATTGTGGAGCTGGGACACTATAATAAATATTTAGCTGTTTCATCTTGCTTGCTCGTTTTATGTCACATTGCTTAGGAAACCATTTATTATCCATAAAGAACCAAAGTTTCAAACCAAACTCTGAAGTTTTCAGTTTTGCATGAAAGAACAATTGTCCAATTTTTTTTCTATGTAATATAATTCTACAGCATGCCCATAGCAGTTTCTCAAATTGAGGTTGCCTTAAGAATAATACTTAACCTAGATTAACGACATTATCATTTACCCTGATCGAATTTATCAGTTATAATTTGAAATATGTCATGCAAAGTACATTTTATCGAAGTTTACAGATGTCAGAGCATATATTTCAATTAGGCTCCATGACGGCAGGATTAGACATACAAAAATGTTAACAGGCCCCTTCACCATGTGATGAATGAACTCTTTAGTATTACTAAACACTTCATATTGATTTATTTTGAGCAAGAACAAGAGAGACCTTATGAGAACATGAGAATAGCCATATTGGGTCAGACTAATGGTCCATCTAGCCCATTATCTTGCTTCAAACAGTGACCAGTCCAGGTCACAAGTACCAGGCAGAAATAGTAGCAATTTGAGCATCTGTTGAAGGTGAAGAGGTTGTGTAATGTTACTCTGAATCACCATAAGCAAAGTACTAAGTCTGGTGGATTTGAAGCAGTGGTTCTCAGAAATGTTTTGGCACTTATAAACCAGTCTAATTTTCAGGATCCCCCCGAGTGTCTTTGCAAAGGGTCATTGAAGCCGGCTTGGAAAGATCATGACCACGTGAATTTAGAGGAGGATAAGATGGTGACTCCCGTGGTTGGGGCCATAACACAATTTACAGAGGCAGCCCTGTCATACTTACAACATGAACTTGAACAAACATTGGGTCCATGACTGGAGAGTTTATTGGGTCAGATCACTTGTTGAGAAACCTTACTGACTGAAACCAATAAGTAAACCACAGAACTAGAGATGTGAGTGTCAGACCTGGAGAACAGAGCAAATGGGCTGCTGCTGACATAAAATCTCTCCAGGATATGATGTAGGCCCACGTAGCTAAATTGGAAGACCAAGAGAACAGGTCCCAATGTGGTAATTTGCATTTCTTGGGAACCCTGAATCAGTCCTAGAGCAGCACTTGATGTCAGAATTGGAGAGCTGGATGGAGAAAATGTTGCCTCTACAGAAAGGACTGAGCCTGGAGCGTGCACACAGAGTGGGCCAAAAGTTAGCAGGAGAGAATTGGCCTCGAATTGTTATTGTTACCCAGGATATCCACAATGAATATACATGAACTTGATTTGAATACACTGCCTCCATTATATACAAATCTCTTTCATTCGTGTTCATTGTGGATATCCTGAAAACCTGACTGGCAAGGGGTACTCCGGGACTGGACTTGGAAAACACTGGTATAAAGCACGTCGTGATACCTTGACCTATGAGGGGGTCCCAGTGAGTGTGTTCCAAGAGTATTCTGCGGCCTTGCTCGAGAAGAGGAAAGAATTTTACCTCTTGTGTGCTGTTCTGTCAGAGGGTAAGTTACGCTTTATTTTTTTGTATCCTACTGTCCTGAAGATCTACCACAATGGCAAGTGGTATATTTATGAGTCTTTTGCAGTGGAATAGGACTTTGTTAACATGCTGGATATTGAGACAGTCTCTGGTCCTTGATGATACTTGAAGCAGCTGAAGTTTTTTTTTTTTTAACACTGGGTGAGATGGCAATTGTAGCATTGTAACTATACATTCCCACAATTCTGAGCACATGGTAGACATGCTGCATCATTCTACAGTTTACAGGAATACTTTTACATATGTTGGTGTCCCAGTCAGGGTTTTTCATATTTATTCAGCAGATCTGCTAGAAAACTGAAAGCAGTTTCACTGGTTGCATGCCAATTTCTCAAAGCAAATGTGAGCACTCCAAAACCCACCGGAAACCCACTGTACCCACATCTAGGTGCCCCCCTTCATCCCTAAGGGCTATGGTAGTGGTGTCTAGTTGTGGGGAGTGGAATTTGGGGGGCTCAGCACCGAAGGTAAGGGAGCTATGCACCTGGGAGCTTTTTCTGAAGTCCACTGCAGTACCCCCTAGGGTGCCTGGTTGGTGTCCTGGCATGTCAGGGGGACCAGTACACTACGAATGCTGACTCCTCCCATGACCAAATGGCTTGCATTTGGTCGTTTCTGAGATGGGCGTCCTCAGATTCCATTATCGCCGAAAATCGGGGACGACCATCTCTAGGGATAACCATCTCTAAGGTCGACAAAATGTGGAGGTTTGGACATCCCCGACCGTATTATCGAAATGAAAGATGGCCACTCATCTTGTTTCGATAATACGGGTTTCCCCACCCCTTCGCGGGGACGTCCTGCGAGGACGCCCTCAGGAAAACTTGGGCACCCCGTTCAATTATGCTCCTCTTTATGTTCTTATACCCAGAGATTTTGACAGGATCAATGGCACGTCTACATTTCCTTTCTCGAAGTGTGGGACATTATTAATATCATAGAAGTTGCAGAATCTTATGCTCTTTGATGCATCACCTCCCTTGAGAGCACTTGTTAAATGACCCTTTGTCAGGGATGTCCCATTGATATTTTTGACAATTATTATTGTTTTTTCTTCAGAGACCTTCATTTCTATTGTTGGGTTTTTGGCATCTTTTTATAGCCAGTGGATAGGACGCATTGTGGTGGAGCCCTGGATAGCATCAGCAACATGATCTACTACATCTGTTCCTGATGGAAGGTGGAATGTTGGCATGTTTCCTACTATTGGTTTGATGGGGTTTAGGGTTTGTTTGGTTTTTTTTTTTTACAGAACTATAGCCCACATATACCGATACAGTTCACACGAGGGTTACGAAAAATAAGAATGAACACAATGTTCAGAATATAACATCAGTACATTATTCCACCAGATACAATAAAAGCCCCTAGTTTAAACCTCAATTTGAAAATCCCACCACATGTTTTTTAAACAAGAAACTCTTAAGCAGCCCTCGAAAAGTAATAAAATCTCCACTTGTCCTCAATTCCAACAAGAGTGTATTCCAAAAATGAGGGGCCTGGTAAGAAAGTGAGGATGTCAGAAATCTAGTATACTTAAGCTGCTGAACTGCTGGGAAGGATAATAGACATTTACTAAGCAGCCGGTCAGATTTACCACCTTAAAAAGGCATTCATCACTACCATTAAATAAAAAGGTGCCTCTCCCTGCATTATCTTAAAAATTGTACTTCCCAACTTAAAATAGATCCGAGCCTCTACCAGAAGCCAATGTAGCTTCATAAAATAAACTGACAGTGGCACAAACCTACTTAAGGAAAAAAAATCAAGTGAATGGTTGTATTTTTGAACAACTTGTAACTCTCTTAAAGAGGATTTAGTACAACCAACATACATTATGTTACAATAATCTAAAAGAGACAAAATTAAAGTCTGTACTATAAGCCTAAAAACAGGAACATCAAAATATTTCTTTAAACAGTGAAGTTTTTTAATTTGATAAAAAGATTTGTTCACCAGAGAATTAATCCGTGGTTTCATACAAAGAGTGCTATTGATTTCTATTCCCAACAATCTAGACATGATTTCCACGGACAAAGGGTGTGGAAGAGGGGATAGGGGTTGGGAGGGAAGAGTGTCAACAAGAGTGTGAAACAGGTTTGTATTTTATACTGATGTACGGTTTTATTTTTATTTGTGCTCTGGTTTTATTTTGGTTGTTTATCGCAGCTACCTGTCTATGTATTACCCTTGTACTGGAATCTTCTGGGGTGAGGGCTGGGCACCCTGGGAGCTGTCTATTTTTGAACACTGGATAAACATTATTGACTGGTCTGGGATCTAAACAGGGTGTCCGTGTGTTATCTTGGAATGTCTCAAGCATCACATCCCCAATCAAGTGCAGTGAAATTCTTACCCAGCCTAATCGTCATCAGGCAGATATTATACGTTTACAGGAAACAAAATTGACTGATTTGGAAAACCAGAAGCTTGTTCGGGGATGGGTCGGAGGGGTGTATTACTCTTCCTCTCACCGTAGGAGGGCAGGAGTTGCTATCCTTATTAGAAAATCACTGATGTGTAAAGTTGAACCTATTTTGAAAGATGAATATGGATGATATCTCATGCTAAAAATTATTTTGACGGGCTTTACTTTCTACCTTTTGGCTGTATATGCACCAAATCAATATGAGCATGCTTTTTTAAACAGGTTAGTTCAATTGGGTATGACAGAACTGTCAGTGCCTTTGCTCTTGGTGGGAGATTTGAATCAAGTGATGCACCCCACTATGGATCACACTGTGGGTTCTAGTGGTCCAAGAGTTGGGGTGGATCGTGAACTGAACCTGTGCACATCATTGGTCTTAGTGGATGCTTGGAGACTTTACCACCCCACAGAGCGAGACTACACCCATGTTTCCAAAGCACATGGCACACTCTCACACATTGATTATATTTTGTTTCCTCACTCTACTTTTACCAATGTAATCAGGGTGGAGATCGGACCCACTTTGCTGACTGGCCATGCTATGCTTTGGGAGGATTTAGAAGTAGGATCACGAAGTCAAGGGGGCACAAACTGCATCTTCCCTACCTTTATGAGGATGCACATGTTCAACAATATTTGCAACAAAATGGGAGGCTTTTGTAGGGTTACCACGGGCCCATTCTGGGAGACAGCCACTGTAGCTCGTAACATAATCTCTTATGTTGCTGCACAAACCCGACGAGTATCTAGAAAAGAAACATGCTTTAGCAAATAGGGCTTTTATACAGGGTCCTACATCATCAGCAAAAGAGGCCCTTACAGCTACACAGGTAGCTCTTAATGCCTTTATCCATGAGTGCACAAAAAAGATGCTCTTTCATAGGAAATTCTAATATTATTAATATGTTAATAAATCATGCAAACTATTGGCACATCTTACTATTGGAGGAGTGACCTAGTGGTTAGCGTGGTGGACTCTGGTCCAGGGGAACTGAGTTCAATTCCCACTGCAGGCACAGGCAGCTCCTTGTGACTCTGGGCAAGTCACTTAACCCTCCATTGCCCCAGGTACAAATAAGTACCTGTATATAATATGTAAGCCGCATTGAGCCTATGTAACACATAAAAACAAATGTTGGATAGGCTCCAGATACATTTCCGGTGTAATTGATAATCAAGGGTAACTTCAGCATGATCTATCTGCCATAGCCAATATCTTTTAAAACTATTTTAAAACTTTTTATGCAGGAGAGTCCCACAAGGAAGGCCCTGATGTTTTGGACTATCTAGTGGACTCAGATATCTCACAGTTGCCCCCAGAAGCATGTGACTGTCTGAATACTCCCCTTACTGCTAAGGAACTACAAAAGGCCATTAAATCCACAAAGAATTGTATGACCCCGGGATCTGATGGGTATACCCCTGAGTTCTACAAGATATTAATTACTGAATTATGTAGCCCTCAAGCAAATGAGACCTTGTTACCTTGATCTCTAAACCTGGGAAGTCAGGTGTTCACCCAGACTCATTTTCTTATTAAATGTGGGCCTAAGATATTAGGGGCATTCAAATGGAAGCCCATGATATTCTACTTACATTATCTAACCCACAGTCTTCTTTGCAGAGACTGTTGAGTATTGTCGAATTTAGCTACTATTTTGGTTTTAAGCTCAACTTGCGGAAATCTACCACTTTGCAATTACAAGACTCAGTAAGAACTACATGGAGAAGGGCGTTTCCTCTCACGTGGGTGGATAGTTTTATCAAATATTTAGGTGTTTTAATGCTTCAAGATCTTGCCATATTATATGCTAGGAATTTGGATCCCCTTTTTGTTGACACCAAGAGTAAATTGTGGGCGTGGCAAACATACCCACTGTCTTTAATGGGGAAAGTCATGTTATATAATATGATATTGTTGCTTCGCTGGCTATATGTGTGTCAACTGCTTCCTGTTGTACTTAGTGTAACTCAGGATAAACAGCTTAACAAACTTATTAGCATTATTTATGGAATGGGAAATGAGCCAGGCATACTTCCCAAGGGATCGTGAGGGTTTGGGATTACTGTTGGTGCATCTGTTGTCTTTGGCTTGTGGCATGTGACACATAAATGTTTGGTACCGTAAGGTGTAACATTTCTCTTATAAATATTTCCCATCTTTACATTTTAGTGTTGTGTTGCATGCTAGGGCCAATCAGCTGGGACAATTTTGGTGTACTTACCCTATTTTCCAACCCTTATATATCACCTGGAAATGGGCTTGTAAAGAACTTTCCACTGGAGATGTCTGTAGCTCGTTTCCAATTCTGGCACCAGCAAGGTCTTTCCTATCTCTTTCAGGTAGTCACAAACACTGGCAAAATGCGGCTTTTTACTTCTTTGTATACTGGGTTTCGATTGGATCATAGAGATATGTTTTCGTATTTGCAATTACAGCATTATATGAACTCTTTACCGTCCACAGATTTAACAGCAGAGACAAATGAACCTTTAATGGAAGCCTTTAATATTAAGGCTCAATTACAAGTTCCTTTGCACTGTTTTCATAAATATTTGTTGGATATCTTGCCATCTTTCAATTTCGCCCCATTGGCTCAGCAGTGGTCGACAGATTTGTTGACATAAGTCATGGAACAGCATCTTCTAAAGAGTCTTAAATTGTATCACACTTTAATGTGTTAAACTGGGAGCTCAATGTAAACCCAGAAGAGCACCAATCTACACACGCTCAAAATCACACAGAACACAGTGAAGATGACACAAAAATATAGTCTTGTGTCCAAATTTATTTGTGTAGCTCAAACAACTTGACACGGCCATGTTTCAGCCAACTGGCCTGCCTCAGGAGTCTTTGTAGTCTAAATAAAACACATAAATAGCTTAAAATACAAAAGTAGATGAAAGACACAATCAGATATTCATCTAATGTCAAAATCATTCAACAAATAAAATTATTCAACAAATAAAAACAAATCATTAAACATATACGATAATACAAATATAAGAATGTCAAATTATAGGTACCACTGTAAAACATTAGCACAATTGTCGATAAATATCAAAAGAGAACACAAATTATAAGTTAAAAAACTAAGCTGCGGTAAAAAGGGCTGCAGCGAGTGGCAAACATGTCCTCCGCCACTAGCGCAGGGCCCTTTTACCACAGCTTAGTAAAAGGGCCTCTAAATGCAGCAATTACACATGTAACTGACAGTATTCTGTAAGGTTAGCATAAACTAGGCACACCCCTTATCTGCATATGCCCCTTCCACGTTCATGCCCCTTGCAGTTTTGTGCTATAGATTTTGCACACTAAGACATGTGTAACTGCAAATTAGTGCCAATTTGCACAAACCAGCTCCACTTATTACCAAGTATTGGTTATTAACACCAATAAGCACCTAATTGGCATGCATTTCACCAGTATTTTATAACAAAAATGTGCACGAAGATTATAGATTTGGGGGGGGGGGGGGCAGCCAACAAAAGGAGAACTCCAACTCCAACAATTCTGCTAGTGGTTGATTCAGAAAGGCCTTTGATAGAGTTAATTGAAGCTACAATATTATTTTGCTCCAAAGAACAGGATTGGGGTCAATTTTATTTCACAGATAACTAAATTATATACTACCTCAGGGCATCTGTGCAGGTAAACAAGAGCTGTTCTGAAGCCTTTGTGTTGGGAAGAGGGATGTGACATAGGTGTTCCTGATCTCCTCTGCTGTTTCCCTTGACCATGGAGCATGGCCTTCCTGAGGACCAGTGCGAGTAATGCGGTCGCAGAGAGCATGAGGAAGACAGGAGTGCAAAAATGGCTCCTTATCTGCTGTCTCCCCTATGGTGGCTGCAGTGCAGTGGGTGGGGCAGGTGTGCTGGGGTCATACAGCAAAGGGTGTGATTTTCTCTGTCAGACACTCGTGAAATGGAGCATCTAACAGAAAGAATTTATTTTATTTATTTTATTTATGCATTCTTGTATCCCACTATTATCCAAAAACAAATTTCGGTTCAAAGTGGCTTACAATTTACATTTTGGTGGGGTTACAATGATGCTGTGCAAAGTGGAGAAGGCATCTATAGTTTGTGTGGTTATTTATAGGGTTTTTGAAGAGATAGATTTGACGAGGAAAAGTAGAGGTAGCTTTTATGTTCAGTTGTAGAGTTTTGGTTGTTTATTCATGTAAACAACCCAAACTCTACAACTGAACATAAAAGCTTTTAGAGGTAGCTTTTGTGTTTAGTTGTAGAGTTTTTGTGATATTTATTCATATAGTTTTGAAGAGATAGATTTGAGGGAAGGCGGCAATGTCTTAAACTAAATGATATTGAGGAGGCTGTAATAGTGCAGGAAAATCATAAAATCATCATATTTGCCCATGACTTTGGCTGAATATAACTTAGCCCCAGCTATCTTAAAAGGTGGTCCAGTTAAAAGTGAATATGGACAAAGCAGAAGTGTTAAACATCAGTTTCAATGCCTTGTTGGAATACAATCTGAGGCAAAACTTTACCTTTATGTGGGCTAAAGATTCCTTAAAATATTAAAGGGTTAAAATAACATGAGAGGTGCACAAATTATATAATATAAACTACCAATCTTTTTTCTGTAGTATTTCTACAGAGCCGCTTAAGTTTTGATCATGATGGGTGTCCTAGTTTGGGATAATTGCATCAGTCAAGACGATTACTTTATTTAGCCAGGGCCGCTGAGAGACTGGACCGGGCCCGGGGCCCGGGGCCCTGCCCCCACCGCCCCCCTCCCCTCCCGAGGTCGCAGCTGCCGCTGCTCCCCCCCCCCTCCACCTGCTCTCCTCCGTCTGCCACCGGGCCAGGCCTCCTGCATTGAAATCAAAGCACCTCTCACCTCCATGTGAAAGCACTGCAGGCAGCAGGGTAGCAGATCGCCTCCCTTCGGCCATCCTTCCCTTGTATCCTGCCCTCGCGGAAGTTACGTCAAACAAGGGCAGGAGACAGGGAGGGAGGGAAGGATCTGCTGCCCTGCTGCCTGCAGCACTTTCACACGGAGGTGAGAGGCGGTGTGATTTCAATGCAGGGGGCCCGGCCCGGTGGCAGAAGGTCGACGACGGAGGGCGGGTGGGACTGCGGCACCAAGCCCAGGGAATTTTGTCCCCCCTGCCCCCCTCTCAGCGGCTATGTATTTAACCTTTTATATCTGTACCAAGCGCTCCCCATAAGAATCCTGGGGGAAGCACATGTTAAGTTGCAGGGGAATATTAACCATTTAGTTTGGAATGGGAATCCACTATAGGTGTCATATAACATGCTATGACAAGAAAGAAAGCAGGGTGACCTTGCCATGCTTATTAATTAAAGGTTAAGTTAAAGAATATTTGGGTCTGGCAAAGGGACCCTCAGAGGATGATGCCCTGCGTACAAATAAAACAAATTTGTCACCTGGCTGTCCACTGGGGTGCTTAAAACACGAAGTATACAAAATCCGTTTATTAAACACTTGCTCCATTTTTGGGAAAGGGGGGAGGGTGAGGCGATATTCTCTACTAGTTCTCATGTGCTGTAACCAGATTTTCCTCCAGATAAAAAGAAAAGAGTCTTCAGTAGGTGGGAGCAAGAAGCCTGGAAAAGAGTGGGGGAGTAGCCTACTGGTTAGTATAGCAGCCTGAGCACCAGGTCCAATTCCCACTGCAGTTCCTTATGACTCTGGGTAAAGTTTCTTATTCCTCCATTGGCCGAGGTACAAAATAAGTACCTGTATATAATATATAGATTTCTTTGATTGTAACCACAGAAAGGCAGTACATTAAATCCCTTCCTTAGTATCAGTTTTCCCAAAGTGGGTTGCTCCATACCTTTAGTGAGTTACAAAAGGATTATAATCTCCTTCTAAAGCATTTCTGTCAGGTTATTCAAGTAAGACATTGCTTTTCGAAAAAAGGGGCACATCACTTGATTGCAAAAGGATACATCCACTTCAGCAGTTGTGGCACTCTCTACGAGGGTCTAATGGAGCCATAACAAATCTGTATGCAATGTTGTGGGGAAATGAATTCAGTCAATTCAAGAAATATGGGATGGGAAGAGGATCTGAGAAAGGAAGTGGAGAGAATCAGTAGGACGTTACGCATTGTAGCATGTGGCACATGAGGGAACATAGTTATAAAACATCAGTAGTGCTGGTCACCAAGCAGGATGAGGCTAGTTATGCAAATGCAACTGGTTTCCGTTGGAGGGGTTGTGGAGATAAGGGATCCTTTTCCCACTTATGGTGAGACCATCCTAACGTTGGCAATAATGGGAACAAAATAAAGAGCTAGATAGGCCAACCCTAAATAATGTAGGGGCCCTTTAACTAAACTGCAATAAAAAGTGGCCTTAGCATGCCCTTCCCATTAGCGAATGACCATTAAAAAAATTGGCTTGTGTACACTTCCTGCCACCCATTTTGTAGGTGGTAAGGGCCCACGTGCTATTCCTGCTCTAACCTGTGCGCGGTAATATAGCTGCGCTAACTGATTAGTGCAGGAATGCCCCCTCTGCCCCCATACATGCCCCCTCAAAAAATTGTAAAAATATTTTTTAGTGTCCAGTTAGAGCATGCGCGTTCTGCACTTACCGCAAGACGCCTGAGCACATACCATGGCACACCATTTTATCCTGTGCTTATTAGGATCACTTCTGAAATGTGTCACTAGCTGAGGACCTTTTTACTAACATGTGCTAAAATCTAGGCTTAGCGTATTTTAATGCGGGACTTTGCCACACGGTAAGCCCATATTTTACATGACAGTATATTAAGGGTTTATCATTTTCTGTTTTCTTTTTTTTTTTTTGTAGATCCTGTGTTAATTTTTCTATTAGCAAGCAAGACTTGCAAAAAAAATAATGCCGGATCACTTACCACCTCCTCTTTAAGAGACACTATGGGGCAGATGATCAGAAGTAAATGCAGGTGCTGGAGGCCATGAGCGCCGGACTAGTGCCTGCACTTATCTGTGCTTTATGATCAGCCACCCAGAGTGCGTTGGAGGCAAAAACGCATATTAGGTATATTAAAATCAAGACGCCAGCAAAAGAATCGGTTGGACTGTTAGACGACCGAGGGGGAAAAGGGGCAATCGGGGAAGACAAAGCCATAGCGGAGAGATTAAATGAATTCTCTGCTTCGGTCTTCACCGAGGAAGATTTGGGAGAGATAGGAGCCAACTTTTCCACACTATTGGGGGTGCTACACCCAATGGAAATTACCTTTCCCTGAACACAGTCAATGCGTTTGTTCAATATTGGGGGACTCCTATAGTTGGTTTGAGAATTTAGATCTGTTGGCTTTATTTTGCACTGTACAGAAGGACATGCATTTCTTTCTGTTTCTCTGGTGTTGCACGACATGCAAAATCCTGCATTTCTGCTTTCAGTTTTTGTCTGCATGATTTTTGCAGTTCCCTATTTTGTATCAAGTGAGAGTCATGATGGTGGTCCTGAGGTGAAGGATTCTACTGGTATGTGGTGTCTGTGTAGAAATTTGTAACAGTCCATTTTGTTCCAGTTTTCCAGTAGTAGGTATATTGGTGCTCTAAAGTATTTCAGTAGCATAATTAAAAGAAATAACTACTTCTGAAGATAACAGGTACAGGTGGGGATGGAGGAGATTACTTGCGGGGATGGGTAGGGATGGAATGGATCTTAGCGGGGACAGGCGAGTATGGGTTAGGTTTCAGTGGTGTGCCTTTACAATTTTTGCACCTTTTAAGTGTGCCGCAAGATCAAAAAGATTCAAAATTACTGGTATAATGGAGCATGTTTAGTTAAGAGCCTTGCTAAACTCCTAAATTGAAAAGAAAGGCTTACGGGGAGGGAGGATTGGGGGTGGTTAGGAATTCACTACCAGTGCTATATTGTTATTTAAGACTGTGGATGTTCTCATATCTTGGGTTGTGTATTGTTCCCTTTGTATGAGGTAAATAAAAGTGTTTAAAAAAAATAAAAATAAAGGCTTGAAATACCTATCTATTTGGACTTCTCACAAAGGCATCCTATTACAAAATCAGGCCCTTGGAGTCCATGTTAGCAGAGCTTAACAAAATTGTGAGACATGACTGAGGACTGTTGCTGCGATGACTGGGCTCAGTTGGGAAAGGATAAGGGGTCTGATTGGCTTAAGATAATTGTTCACCTATGTTATGTACACCTTGGGTAGGGAGCTACAAGAATATAGGGCCTAGGTAGGTCCATACTTTGGAGATCATTATTATGAACACACTCCTAAGATTCCTAGCTTACTAAATCATCAGTGTAGGGAATTGCTGTAATGGCAATGTATATGTATGCTCCTTATATGCAATATTCAGGAGGGGAGGGTGGGAGGATGGGGGGAGGGGAGGAGGGGGTACTGTTGTTTATTAATAATTCTTGATTAATATAGTAAACTGATACGATTTGATGTAAAAGGTATTTATGAAACACTGGAAAGTTGATGATGGATTGACCTTTGTTATAATTGTATATTGGCTCACATTGTTGACTATGGTACTGTGATTTGTCATCATTAAAAAATATTGATTATAAATAAAGAATTGTCTTTGGAGAAAAAAAATAAAAATATAGATTTAAAAAAATGCATAGCTGCAAATTAAGGGCCCCGTTTACTAAGGTGCACTAGCGTTTTTAGCGCATGCACAAAATTAACGCACGCTGTGTAGGCGTCAATAGGAATATTGTGGGCACCTACACAGTACAGGCTAATGGTTAGCGCACGCTAAAAACGCTAATGCACCTCTAGCGTGGCTTAGTAAACAGGGCCCTAAGATTTCTATCAAAGAAGCCAATCAGGGGCAGACTCACCACTGAAACAATAGGGTAGTGCCCAATGGCCCACAGCAGTAGGGGGCCTTACCTCAGTGTAGTTTAACCAGCTTTGACAGAGGATTAGGGACCCATGAACCTTATTGCCTGGAGGCCTAGATCACTATCAGTCTGCCCCTGATCCCAATAAAGGCTGACTGTGCTGAGCGGTAAGCCCAAAGTACAAGAAAAATGCTTAGCCAAAAATATAATATTCTTGAAAAAGTTACTAGTGATTAGTAAATGATTGTAGGGTTCCTTTTTAATAGCACATTGATAAAGAAAGCAATCTAATGCCTTGTGAAATAATAAGAGCTTCAGATATAAATAAAATCCAAACTATTTTTCAGAATGCATCATATTTTTAAACAAGATATTCTTTCTTTGTTTAGCTTCTCAATAGAGTAATAGTTCAAGAAACAATAAATATAATTGCATTCAAAGTAACCATCATATATTTACTTGTGGGAATTACTTATAATTTCATTGAAAAACAATATCCCAAATAATATGATTTGACTTTAAATGCCAAAAAAGGACAATGTGAGATAAATGTGCTTCTTACATGAACATATGGAAAACTGATTAATATACAATTATTCTGAAGAGCTACGGTGGCTATGACTACGAATGAGAATGCCCAGCACTTTGTTTTTCAATCTTGTTCCTAGTGGGGTAAACTTTTAGCCAGAATCAACACATGCAGTCTAAGAAGTTACAGGTAGACAGGATGAATCTACGCCAATGTATTTTACTTAGGGAGTAGAAATGTATTTTACTTAGGGAGTAGAAATCCAAGAGAGGCGTATGTGTTAGGCGGTGAGAGTCTGCTAGGTACGGATGGGGAGAGGGCTCTTGGGGTGATAGTATCTGAGGATCTGAAGGCGATGAAACAGTGTGACAAGGCGGTGGCCGTAGCTAGAAGGTTACTAGGCTGTATAGAGAGAGGTGTGACCAGCAGAAGAAAAGAGGTGTTGATGCCCCTGTACAAGTTGTTGGTGAGGCCCCACCTGGAGTATTGTGTTCAGTTTTGGAGGCCGTATCTTGCTAAGGATGTAAAAAGAATTAAAGCGGTGCAAAGAAAAGCTACAAGGATGGTATGGGATTTGCGTTACAAGACATATGAGGAGAGACTTGCGGACCTGAACATGTATACCCTGGAGGAAAGGAGGAACAGGGGTGATATGATACAGACGTTCAAATATTTGAAAGGTATTAATCCGCAAACGAACCTTTTCCGGAGATGGGAAGGCGGTAGAACGAGAGGGCATGAAATGAGATTGAAGGGGGGCAGACTCAAGAAGAATGTCAGGAAGTATTTTTTCACGTAGAGGGTGGTGGATGCTTGGAATGCCCTCCCGCGGGAGGTGGTGGAGATGAAAACGGTAACAGAATTCAAACATGCGTGGGATAAACATAAAGGAATCCTGTGCAGAAGAAAGGGATCCTCAGGAGCTTAGCCTAGAATGGGTGGCAGAGCTGGTGGTTGGGAGGCGGGGCTAGTGTGGGCAGACATATACGGTCTGTGCTGGGGCTGGTGGTTGGGAGGCGGGACTAGTGCTGGGCAGACTTATACGGTCTGTGCCGGGGCTGGTGGTTGGGCGGCGGGGATAGTGCTGGGCAGACTTATACGGTCTGTGCCAGAGCTGGTGGTTGGGAGGCAGGGTTGGTGGTTGGAGGCGGGGATAGTGCTGGGCAGACTTATACGGTCTGTGCCAGAGCTGGTGGTTGGAAGGCGGGGTTGGTGGTTAGGAGGCGGGGATAGGTCTGGCCAGACTTATACGGTCTGTGCACTGAAGAGGACAGTACAAATAAAAAAAGTAGCACATATGAATTTATCTTCTTGGGCAGACTGGATGGACCGTGCAGGTCTTTTTCTGCCGTCATCTATGTTACTGTTACTATGTTACTTTTTCAGCTTACCGAATCCGAGTTTGTACTTTTAGCTGGCTGGGTATTTCTAAACCACATGTACATTTGATTTTCAAAAATGCATACGTGTAATTTGGCATGCTGTAAATGCACACATTTTCAGGGCAATTCTGTAAAGTATGATTGAACAATTACGCAGTGGTGTTCCTAGGTCGGCTGCCACCCGACCTAGGACTGATCACCGCTGCCCCCAGTGCATCACTCCTCAGCACATCACACCCCCCCCCCCCCCAGTGAATCACCCCGCAGGTGACTCACAACACCCCTGGCACATCACCTTCACCCCCCAAGCGCATCGCTCTTACCTCCTGGGGCTGAAGAGAGCAGTCGCACGGCTGTCGGCTCCTCTGGTTCCCTGCCCGGAACAGGAAGTAACGTCAGAGGAAGCAGGGAACCAGCGGAGCCAAGAGCCACACAGTTGCTCCCTGCACCCCCTTGCAGCGTGCACCCGGGGAGGACCACCCCACCTTTGGTACGCCACTGCAGTTATGCACCAATTACTTGAGTAGGACATTAGAATAATGGCATATAAATGTATATATGCACATATACAAATGTATACCAAAATTCTGCTTAAGTGCTATTCTGTACATTTGCGTGAATCATAGATGTATGCATATTTTACAGGTAGACATACACATAGGCAGAGTTTGGTCAGAGCGTGGGTGAGGCACAAACATACGTGCATATCATATAGAATACTATAAGTCACATGCAAATCCCCAGCCCTCGAGTGCAGACACATACTCCAGCTTGTGCCTAAATTATAGGTGCGTATTTTTGTGGTTACACTAGTATTCTATAAAGGAAAGTAGGCACATCCCTTTAAGGAATAAGCTCCTATCAGGCATCTTCTGGTTGCCTATAGGTGCCTAGTTACACCCTTTGGGGTACTTTTCTAAAGGTTTTTTCATACAAATACTATTTTATGCATGTAAGAGGCCTGTTATAAAAAATTATTTCATGCATATAAGTACATGATATGACCCAGGAGTACACGTGTTCATAGAAGGAGTTCTGGTGGAACTTAGGTGGATTTATCGGAATTGTTTTTACTACAAGACTCGACAAATCCTGAGTGCCAGGTCGCCCTGAGGGTCAGGATTTGTTTTTTCTACAGCTGCCTCAAAGTTTATGGGGCTCTTTTACAAAGTGGCAATAAGCACTAACCAATACGCTAACCACTGTTACTTCATCTTCCAACAACGAGTTCCAGAGCTTAACTATTCTTTGAGTGAAAAACTACTACTACTACTACTTAACATTTCTAGAGCGCTACTAGGGTTATGCAGCGCTGTACAGTTTAACAATGAAGGACAGTCCCTGCTCAAAGGAGCTTACAATCTAAAGGACGAAATGTCCTCCTATTTGTTTTAAAAGTATTGCCATGTAATTTCATTGAGTGTCCGTCCCCTGGTATTTGTACATTTTGAAAGAGTGAAAAATCGATTCACTCTTACTCATTCTACACCATGCAGGATTTTGTAGCCCTCAATCATATCCCCCCTCAGCCGTCTCCTTTCCAAGATGAAGAGCCCTAATCTCTTTAGACTTTCCTCATATGAGAGGAGTTCCATCCCCTTTATTATTTTGGTCACTCTTCTGTGAATCTTTTCTAATTCCGCTATTTTTTGTTTTTTGAGATATGGCGACCAGAATTGAACACAAAACTCAAGGTGAGGTCACACCATGGAGCGATACAGAGGTATTATTTATTTATTTATTGCATTTGTATCCCACATTTTCCAACCTTTTTGCAGGCTCAATGTGGCTTAATCAGTTCATTTCGGCGTGAGAAATAAGGTGGTAGTGTGCTAACGTTCATTAGTGATAGAGTTAATGAAGCAGTCAGGTATAGAGAGTTCAGTTTTGTCTAGTTCTGGTATTTAGGATGGATCATTGTGGTATGCCTTTTTGAACAGGTTGGTTTTTGGTAATTTTTGGAAGTTTGTTAGGTCGTGCGTTGTTTTTATGGCATTTGGTAATGCATTCCATAGTTGCATGCTAATGTAGGAAAAGCTGGATGCATATGTTGATTTATATTTAAGTCCTTTGCAACTGGGGTAGTGGAGATTCAGGAATATGCATGCTGACCTTTTTGTGTTCCTGGTTGGTAAGTCTATGAGGTCTGACATATACACCGGGGCCTCACCGTGAATGATTTTATGGACCAGGGTACAGATTTTGAACGCAATTTGTTCTTTTAGTAGGAGCCAGTGCAGTTTTTCTCTTGGGGGTTTGGCACTTTCTTATTTCGCTTTTCCAAATATGAGTCTGGCTGCTGTGTTTTGGGCAGTTTGGAGTTTCTTAATGATTTGTTCTTGGTTATGATATTCTTGGTCTTATTTTGCATTCCTTTCCTAATAATTCCTAGCATCCTGGGCAGAAGATTTCAGTATATTGTCCACAATGACACCTAGCTTTTTTCCTTGAACGCTGACCCCCAAGGTGGACCCTAGCATCAGGTAACTATGATTCGGATTATTCTTCCCAATGTGCATCACTTTGCATTTGTCCACATTAAATTTCATCTGCTATTTGGTCGATATTCAGCCAGAACCTGCATAACTGTCTTATGCGGGCCCTGGCTGAATATTGGCTGGGACCCACATAGTCTCTGGCAGTCATTCCCACCAAATTTAGTCCCCAATATTCAGTGCCAGTACCCAGACATGGTTCAGCACTAAATATCTGGGGCTAATCTAGCCAGTGATGATCAACATTTAAAAAAACACCAACCACTTCTGGAGTGGAGGAGTAGCCTAGTGGTTAGTGGACTTTGATCCTGGGGACCTGAGTTCTATTCCCACTGCAGCTCCTTGTGACTGTGGACAAATCACTTAACCCTCCATTGCCCCTGGTACAAAATAAGTGCCTGAATATATGTAAACCACTTTGCAAGGCAATATATCAAGTCCCATTTCCCCTTCCCTTGAATATTGGTCAGATGGGTTTGTATCAGATTGTAAACCATAAAATTCTACTGCTTTATCAATTTCTGATCACCCATCCAGCTTTCTCTCTGTTTTACCCCCATCCCATCCCTACATTTTCCCCTTGATCCAATTGTATATTCTAGCATTGTAATCTTTTCCTTGTAGTGTCTTGACCTGAGGAAGGAGGTAGACTCCAAAAGCTAGAGTCCAATAACAAAGTATATTTATATGTGTAAAACCAAATTATATATCTAAGAGGCAGAAAATCATTGGCATTGATACATTTGAATAGTTCTTCCTGTCTGTGAATGTGTAACTAATATGGGGGCCCATTTACTAAGGCATGTAAGCGCATAAAATTACAACTACCACCCAGTTACCACATGCCTGGGCGGTAATTCTAATTTTTACGCACGTCCAATACGCGTGGCAGAAAATATTTTTTATTTTCTACCTCATGGCGCTAACTGGGTGGTAATCGGCAGTGTATGTGCGCTGATGATTACTGCCCGGTTAATGCATGAGACCTTACCGCTAAGTCAATGGATGGCTGTAAGGTCTCATGCCTAAAATGGATATGCACCAATTTTTATTTTGCCACACGTCCATTTTCGGCCAAAAAAGGCCGTTTTGCAAACACGCTGAAAAATGGACTTGTGCGCACCCAATACACCCGCCTACTCCAGCACAGGCAATTTTTCGGCATGCCTTAATAAAAGGACCCCATACTGAGCTGGTTCTATGCATAAGAGGCATAGGTGAGAGGTGTATGCCATTTGTATATGGTAAGTGCCAGCAATTTTCCATTCTATACATGTGTAATTCTCATAGATGTTTTCAGTGCCTTTATACATATTTCGGAGGGGGGCAGACATATTTTACAAACAGATGAAAGGTTTTTCAAACTACTCTGCACATTTTAAATTTCTAAATTGGGTATCTCTTTATTGATCTAGATAGAAACTGGTTGAGTGAAAAGCCTTCAAATATTGTCTGTTTGTTTGTTTTTTAATTATTACATTCATCAGAGAATGGCATATTGCTGCTGTGCCTAGTGTTTTATCTTCCCAGTCCTCCTGTTTGGTTTCTACTTTCTACTGGGCAGTTGTCTGAAGTTGAACTTTTTTCTCTAGTTTTCTCACATGGACTTGAATATCCTTTAATTTCCCAATAACTACATATTCAGTATGAACCATCATTCTCCATTATTTCTCTGAGGTAATTTCAGCAGGAGGTACAAGCGCTTTGAAATTCAAATTATTCTCACACATCTGTTGAACAGATGTACTTCTATCAATGGGTGGCTCTATAGATGCTTAGCTCAGTTGCTAAGGACACCAAAAGGCCCAGAAGAGTGTCTTCTTTTTCAAATGATGCGGCCACTTTGGCCCAGTTTGGTAGTCAGGTGGTAAGTCTCCCACAGTGACAATGATCAGGGAGAAAAGAGTATATTGATCCTTTGTTGGTATCAAGCGAATGATCTCCCCAAACTGCAATTTGCCAAATAACCCAATTCTAGGAGGGAGATTTTTTAGCCACCCCCCATTCATATGCATTATAGAATCTGCAGCACTGATTTCCATGACTAGAATCTGGATTTACAAATATCACCATGCATCGGGATGTAAGTGGGAAACCAGTGTAGAAGGCAGCGATATGGTTTTCCTCGCATATTAATTATATTCAATGCAGGAATATTACGTGTTCTGAAACTGAGAAAACGACTTCAAGAAAGACAGAAGCATCTGCAGGAGCCCCAGAAATACATGGCACGCTGACCAACAGAAGACAGAAGAAAGATGGCATCAAGACTGCAGAGCCTAGCCAAGCTCAAAGCCATTCACTGATCTACTGGGGTCAATTTTCAAAGAAACATATATGTTTACCAGTGGCCAGTAAACATGTGAACGGCGCCTGCATTTGCACTCCCTCTTTGGGGGCAGAAAAGATCCCCACACGGTCCTGCTCGCTGCTGCTACTCTACCTAATGCTGCTGCATTTTCAAAATGGTTGCTGAGACTTCCCTGCAGCAGTCTGACGAGACTGCTGAGACCCACGAGGCTACCACAAGAAGTCTCGGCAGCCATTTTGAAAACACAGCAGCATCAAGCAGAGCAACAGAGGCAGACAGGAAAGCGTGGGGATCTCTCCTGCCCTGAAGAGGCCACTAAACCACCAGGGTCCTTCAAGGTAAGACCGGGGAGGGTGCACTAGCGTGCGGGTGCGGGAGGAGCAGCGGTATGTGGATGGGAAGGTGCAGGCAGTGCCCAGGGGAGCCCAATGACCCTTGCTGCCCACGGGCCCAGAGCACTGTCAGTCCGCCCCTGTCTAATATTAAGCTTATATACTGCATTCTTGGTCCATCATAAAACCATCAATGCAGTTTACAACAGTAAGAGGTATAGCACATAAATGCAAAGGGTTTACACACAGTTGGAGCATGGGCAGGACATAGGCGTGTCTGCCACTTACATGCATAACAGAATACTGTAAGTTACTCAGATCGCTGCTGCATTTACTGCAGGTACAATTCACCAGCTCTATGACTGATGAAGCTGCAGGTACATAAATATAAGGCCCCGAAACAAGGATTCTAGAAGAGAATCTGGGCACCGACATGCCATTATAAAATAGGGTCTCACCACATGGCATTGGGGTGCCTAAATGAAGGCCCGCAGATATAGAATTGCCCCTTACCCCCTAATTCTTTAAAAGTCACCAAAAATGTGCATGCACAAATTTCATCGTGTGCCCAAGTTGTACGCACAACTTACTTGAATAATGAGCTAATTAGTGTTAATAATTGGCTTTTTAACAAGCAATTATTGGCACTAATTAGATTTAATTGGCTAAAGTTAGACGCAATTTCCAGGCATAAGCGTTATTCTATAAACTACACCTAACTTTAAGCATGGCTTATAGGATAGCGCTTTTTTCAGCACCGGTTTTTTCAGTGCCATATATAAAATCTAACCCTTAATGTCTTCATTTGCAAACTATACAGATAGTGTGAAGGTGAAAATACATCGAATTGCCCCTATACTATTCATACATTGAAAAGACAAAGGGAAGATGGAGTGAGGACAACAACATAAGGTCATCCCCACAGCAGCAATATTCCGTCACAATACAGATCAGTTTTGGGAGCAATTCCATAAGCGAGCATCCACTTAAAGGTGCCCCAATGCCGCACAGTCAGAGCCTATTCTACAATGGCACCCGGATTCCATTATAGGATACTAGCGTAACCCAGCATTGGCGTACCTAAAATTTAGGATCTCACATTTAAGCCAGCCTAGAGTAACTGCAGGCAGCTAAAGGAGGCAAAGGTATGCAAAAATAGTGCCGCCGAGAGGGGGGACAAGGTTCCCCTGGGCCCAGCCTCCAAGGGGGGCCTGGCACCAGGATCTGTCTCTCTCCTGCAACTGATGGGACTCAGGTGATCATGTCCAGGAGAGAGAAAATTCCAGCACCAGGCCCCTTTTAGAGGCTGGAGAGGAGCAGACACAGGGCTTTGGGGATCCCCAAACCCCGCAATCAGAAACTTTCCTCCAGCGCTGCTGTCCACCGCACTGCCTGTCCTGTGGCTGCTTTTCATGAGGGGCAGAGAGGTGGGGCAAAATGTGTTCCCCCACTTTGGGCTCCGGTCCTCCTCCCCAATTTTTGTGGTGTGGCTATGTGGCGGTCCAGGGGGCAGCAGCGGTGATCCTTGGGTGGGCTGGCAGTGGCGGTGCAGAGGGGGCCCACCCTAGGAGCACCACTGCAAAGACAGCCCACAAACTTTGAGGGGGCTAGAGCCCAAAGTGGGGGGGCACATTTTGCTCCACCTCCTTGCCCCCCACCTGCTGCAACTCCACATACCTTGGTTGGCAAGGGTCCCCAAGCCCTGTCATCAGAAGCCATCCTCCAGCGTTGTTCTCCGGCGCATTGCCTGCCCTGCGGCTGCTTTTCGTGAGACATAAATGTCTCTCGGTGGCTAAATGTCAGCTTTGCTCATGCTCCTCCCACGTGAACATCCCCTTACATTTACTCACTTGGCCACTTACGCACACTCTTACAGAACAGCGCTTAATTGCTTACCCTTACCTCTCGAAAATTCTTGTATTCTGTACATTTACACTCTTAGGTGGTACATAAAGGCTAATGGCTTTATGGCCCAGATTCTATAAAGTGTGTCAAAAAGTAGGTGCTAGGAAAAATCTGGGCTCAGCACTATTCGATAAAGGGAGCTCTGGGATGAGCATCCTTTATTCAGTAGCACTTAGGGGCCCTTCTGCTCACTGTGCTGCTGCGGCTAAGAAAACAAATAGAATGTTAGGTATTATTAGGAAAGGAATGGGAAACAAAAATGAGGATGTTATAATGCCTTTGTATTGTTTCATGGTGCGACCGCACCTCGAATATTGTGTTCAATTCTGGTCTCCGCATCTCAAAAAAGATATAGTGGAATTAGAAAAGGTGCAGAGAAGGGCGACGAAAATGATAAAGGGGATTGGACGACTTCCCTATGAGGAAAGGCTAAAGCGGCTAGGGCTCTTCAGCTTGGAGAAAAGGCGGCTGAGGGAAGATATGATAGAGGTCTATAAAATAATGAGTGGAGTTGAACGGGTAGATGTGAAGCGTCTATTCACGCTTTCCAAAAATACTAGGACTAGGGGGCATGCGATGAAGCTACAATGTAGTAAATTTCAAACGAATCGGAGAAAATGTTTCTTCACTCAACGTGTAATTAAACTCTGGAATTCGTTGCCAGAGAATGTGGTAAAGACAGTTAGCTTAGCGGAGTTTTAAAAAGGTTTGGACGGCTTCCTAAAGGAAAAGTCCATAGACCGTTATTAAATGGACTTGGGGAAAATCCACTATTTCTGGGATAAGCAGTATAAAATGTTTTGTACTTTTTGGGGATCTTGCCAGGTATTTGTAATCTGGATTGATCACTGTTGGAAACAGGATGCTGGGCTTGATGGACCTTTGGTCTTTCCCAGTACGGCAATACTTATGTACTTATGTGACAACAGGCTTGCTATGCGCCAATCCGGAAATACTGCCGGGCTACCGCAGGAGCCCGGTGGTAGTTCCCACCCCCAGTGCACGCCATTTCCGGCGCTTCAGTAATTTTTTTGATTTTAGTACCGCTGAGTTAGTGCGCGGGAGCCCTTACCGCCATCTCAATGGGAGGCGGTAAGGGCTCTCCCACCAAAATGGCCATGCATTTCCCCCCAAATGGCCAGCCTTTTACGCGCTGAGGTAAAAGGGAACCTCAGCGTGCGTCAAAAACACACGCTGATGCTAGTGCAGGTCTTGTTTTACCACAGCTTAGTAAAAGGAACCCCTAGTGTGGATTTTTTTGACCAGCTTTGGGCAGGAAGGAGGGTTTCTACCTGCTGAAAGCAGCCGTCAATCCTAGCACACAAGTCGGGCGTGTGCGGATCTCTGTTATTCTATAACACTGTACCTAAATCTTGTGACCGCCCCTGACCCACCCATACCCCGCTCATGGCCATGCTCCCTTTTGAGTTGTGTGTGATCTAATTTAGACCACCCATTGTTATAGAATAACATGCAGTCAAATCCGTGAACAAACCGTAACCAATGCCAATTAAGTGCTTGTTAACTCAAATAATTAAATCATTGGAGCTCATTTGCATGCAGATCTGCGATTTGTGCCCAATTTTGGGCACCCAAATTTGGGTGACCTTTTTTAGAATCTGGGGACACATGTTGAGTTTAGCCTGCTGAATAGCAAGCCTAAACTAAACGGCTGGCAGCAGTGACAGTCACCATACTGCATGTATATTTTGCACGTGGAAGCAAACAAAAGAGCAGATCACTAGGTGGTATTAATAAGACTTTAATACCACCTAGTGATCTGCTCTTTTGTTTGCTTCCACGTTGGATTTTGCGGATCATCTGCCTTCTTGTTTTCTTGTATATTTTGCACTTCTGATTATAGCTGCAGTAGCACTGCATATATTAATTTAAATACAGCAGCCATCATTCAAATTAAAATGCTGACCACCACCACACAATACTCCCCCCCCCCCCCCCCCCCCACAATACCAAATAGTTTATGATTAAAACAATCTCCCTTGATGCCTATTCTCCTGCAAAGAACCCTAAAGAAAATATGGTAAATATTGCAAAATATATATGTTGTAATCATGTCTAGCTTGTAATCAGCTTTAAATAAAACTCTTCTGCACCTTAAACAGGGTCCATTTTTTTCCTTAATTTTCCAGTTATATTTGATTCATATGTCTTTTGTTGTGAAGGCTTTCCATGAAAAGTTACTGTATATTTTCCAGTGTACACAGTATATATAAATCCTCTAGCTGTAATTCCAAAACGTCTCCCTTCTGGAACTGCGAAACTTGGCAGCCCTGAAACTGCACCATCTGCTCCTCGAGGGCCCCAAACCGCTGTACAGCTCCTGCCAGTCAATCTCTCATCACAAAACTCACCATCTGCAAAGCAGAGATCTGCATCAGAACAGCCAAAAGAACAAAAGGTTCAGTCTTCCAAGGTTTTCACGTCTGTAGCAGTGTCTCAGAATCAGATAATTACCAGACTCCAACTACAGGCTGGAGGATAGGAATATCAGTTAAATATTGTACACGAGAAATTTGTCCATAAATATGAGTAAAGGTAAGTCTGTGGGAAGTTTGTACCAAGGACAAAGCATGCACAGATCTTCTGACTCTTTAATAGTGAATATGCTGATGTGAATATACAAACAAGGGTCAATTTTATAACATATTTTTCATATGAAAAGCATTTTAAAACATGCGGGGAAAGGCTGAATACTTGAGTATGAGTGTGTATGCCAAGAAGATGGCACCTACTTGCATGTTTGCTGTACGTAAGTGTTCCCAGGGGCATAGGCTGAGCAATGCAAAACAAAAATGAGGATGTTGTAATGCCTTTGTATCACTCCATGGTGCGACCGCACCTCGAATATTGTGTTCAATTCTGGTCGCCGCATCTCAAAAAAAGATATAGTGGAATTAGAAAAGGTGCACAGAAGGGCGATGAAAATGATAAAGGGGATGGGACGACTTCCCTATGAGGAAAGGCTAAAGCGGCTAGGGCTCTTCAGCTTGGAGAAAAGGCGGCTGAGGGGAGATATGATAGAGGTCTATAAAATAATGAATGGAGTTGAACGGGTAGATGTAAAGCGTCTGTTTACGCTTTCCAAAAATACTAGGACTAGGGGGTCATGCGATGAAGCTACAAAGTAGTAAATTTAAAATGAATCAGAGAAACTTTTTCTTCACTCAGCATGTAATTAAACTCTGGAATTCTTTGCCAAAGAATGTGGTAAATGCAGTTAGCTAAGAAGAGTTTAAAAAAGGTTTGGACGGCTTCCTAAAGGAAAAGTCCATAGACCGTTATTAAATGGACTGGGGAAAATCCACTATTTCTGGGATAAGCAGTATAAAATGTTTTGTACATTTTTGGGATCTTCCCAGGTATTTGTGACCTGGATTGGCCACTGTTGGAAACAGGATGCTGGGCTCAATGGACCTTTGGTCTTTCCCAGTATGGCAATACTTATGTACTTATGGACTTATCTACTGGAACCAAGGAAAACATATTATTGGCATAAGAGTAGAATTTCACCTCTAAAATAACCAGATATTTGAAGCCAAAGCCCAGACAGGACCCGGCTTTGAATATACGGGAATAACTCCATTGGTGGTAAGCAAAACGCTCATCACTGTCGGCAGAATATTGACCCCTATTGTGTTTATTAACAGATGACCAGTAAAGTCCCTTTAAATTTGTTTTTGACAAGAAACTATGAACTGAATTTTCCTTGAGTATTGTGAAAATAATATTGTGAAAATTTACCTTGAGTATTGTGAAAATAAAGTTGGATTTACAGGACATAAATTCTACAGTAATTAAACATGGTTATAGAAGCCATGAGTACCACTATCCACTACCGTGCATAGGGAATGATGTGTGAAGTTTCCATTTCACCAGAGTGGTAGTTTACGATCGCATGATTTGGGAAGATTTATTAAACTCCGTATTGTTTGCACCAACAACATTGAGAGGGATGGTGAAGAGTATCTGCTGTAAGTAAGTTCTATATTTATATAGTTCTGCTAACTGATTCATTCAAAGTAATCTAAAGTTCTCTAATTCCAAAAAACTTAGAAAACAAAATCAGTAAACTTTGGGGTCTGTTTACTAAAGCACAGCAAATGTTTGCAGTTACCATGTGTTAGTTGCAAAAATTAATGCACAATAACTGCAAAGCCCACATGGGCAGTGGCGTTCCTAGGGGGGGCGGTTGGTGCAGTCCGCCCCAGGTGCACGCCGCTGGGGGGGTGCCGCTCGCCTGTCCGCTACGTTCGTTCCGTGCTCCCTCTGCCCCGGAACAGGTTACTTCCTGTTCCGGGGCAGAGGGAGCATGGAAACGAACGAAGCGGACAGGCACGCGGCACCCCCCCTCAGCGGCATGCACCTGGGGGGGGTTCCTTCGTCGGGGGGTGTCCTTTCTCTGGGGGGAGGGTCACGCTGCACCCGGGGGGGCGCTGCACCCAGGGGGAGGGGCGCATCAGCGATCCGCCCCGGGTGTCAGCCCCCCTAGGAACGCCACTGCATACGGGAACTGTTGGGGGCATGGTCAGCATCTATCCCTGTGGTTACCAGACAGGGAAGACATTTACTGCACAGTAGCCCCATAATTCTATAAATCTGCCTGCCCAAATTTAGGCTTAGCGCTAATAGCTGCCCTACTATTACTAACTCTAGAAAACTTATTGAATGCTTAACAGAATATACTCTAAATTATTGAAAAGAGAGGACAAGATTCTGATACTACAGATTGTATTCTCTTGAGCCAACAGTTAGGCACAGGGCAAACACAAAAAGTTATGAGAGGAAAAAAAAGCAATAAAGCACTCAGGAAGGAAACTTCATCACCATGAGCCATAAATATAATCCCACAGAGCAATTCATATCAAGCAGTGATTCCAACAAAGTAATTACAAAAATTGTTTTTGAAGAAATATTTTTAAATTTTTAGTGTAGTGCACTCATATTTCTAGTGGGGATTACCACAGACCACGATGATCTTCAAGTATATCCACTTTGTTTTCAATCATTGCACACTTTTTAAAATATTTTTTGTACTTTTTAACCCAATCATGCTTATCACAACTAATCTCAATATAGAGAATGTAGGGGCCCTTTTACTAAGACGTGCCTAAAAGTGGCCTCTGCTGGTGTACATAAGTACATAAGTAATGCCACACTGGGAAAAGACCAAAGGTCCATCGAGCCCAGCATCCTGTCCACGACAGCGGCCAATCCAGGCCAAGGGCACCTGGCAAGCTTCCCAAACGTACAAACATTCTATACATGTTATTCCTGAAATTGTGGCTTTTTCCCAAATCCATTTAGTAGTGGTTTATGGACTTGTCCTTTAGGAAACCATCTAACCCTTTTTTAAACTCTGCTAAGCTAACCACCTTCACCACGTTCTCCAGCAACGAATTCCAGAGTTTAATTATGCGTTGGGTGAAGAAACATTTTCTGCGATTTGTTTTAAATTTATTACACTGTAGTTTCATCGCATGCCCCCTAGTCCTAGTATTTTTGGAAAGCGTGAACAGACGCTTCACATCCACCTGTTCCACTCCACTCATTATTTTATATACCTCTATCATTTCTCCCCTCAGCCGTCTCTTCTCCAAACTGAAAAGCCCTAGCCTCCTTAGTCTTTCTTCATAGGGAAGTTGTCCCATCCCCGCTATCATTTTAGTCGCCCTTCGCTGCACCTTTTCCAATTCTACTATATCTTTCTTGAGATGTGGCGACCAGAATTGAAAACAATACTCAAGGTGCGGTCGCTCCATGGAGCGATACAATGGCATTATAACATCCTCACACCTGTTTTTCATACCTTTCCTAATAATACCCAACATTCTATTAGCTTTCCTAGCCGCAGCAGCACACTGAGCAGAAGGTTTCAGTGTATTATCGACGACGACACCCAGATCCCTTTCTTGGTCCGTAACTCCTAACGTGGAACCTTGCATGATGTAGCTATAATTCAGGTACTTTTTTCCCACATGCATCACCTTGCACTTGCTCACATTAAATGTCACGTGTTTTGGACGAACGCTGGTCCATTTCCTCAGTGCCCTTGGAAAAAAAGGCTTTTTTTGTGTGCCAGAAAATGGAAGTGTGGCAAAATTAAAACCAGTGCGCATCCATTTTTGGCCTGATACCTTACTGCCACCCATTGACTTAGCGGTAAGGAATCACACGCTAACCAGGCGGTAAGCATTCAACGCGTATCAACTGCTGATTGCCCCTGGGTAAGTGCCACGTCGTAGAAAATAGAGAATATTTTCTACCACGTGTTTTGGGCACGTGCCAAAAATGGAATTACCACCTGGGGCATGTGGTAGTGCCAATCTGATGTGCATTGGACATGCGTAGGCCTTTGTAAAAGGGCCCCTAAGTTTGAAACTTATCTTCAGCTGTTGTCTTGCATCCCAACCAGGGGCGTAGCCAGACAACAGATTTTGGGTGGGCCTAGGCAAGAAGTGGGTGGGCACCAAGTGTTCTCCACACCACCACCACAAAAAAAAATATCTAAGCTGGCAGGAAAACGCTTCTTTCCACCTTGGCAGTCTGCAGGAGGCATGCGCTGAAAACTGAGCATGCGCAGGTTCCGGTATCCTTGAGAGTAGCGTTTTTGTTACTATTAGGCGGAAGTCTTCAGCTGACAGAGCTTTGGATCCCCACCCACTACCACTAAATGTGTGCTACTGTTGGATGGGCCTGAGCCCTAAGTGGGTGGGCCCTGGCCCACCCAGGCCCAACTCTGGCTATGCCACTGATCCCAACATGGACCATGTTTCACATGCCACTGTTTCAAGGTACCCTAATACAAGTTTTTAATGACTGTGTGAGCCCCTCATGGTACTGTTCTCTATTTCAAACTATAGTCTCTATATTTGAGATTAGTTGTGAAAAGAACGGTTGGGTTAAAAAGTACAAAAAATACAAAAAAGTGTGCAATGATTGGAAACAAAAGGCCAAATTCTATAAACGGCGCCTTAAAAATCGGTGCCAAAATACCACATGGTAAGCCTGACTCTATAAAGTATGCCCAAAGTTAGGCGTAGTTTATAGAATATGCTCACACATCATTTTTGTGACTAAAATTTAGGCACATCCATTAAGGCCACCAAAAACCAGGCCTAGATACCTGCTTCCATAATAGTGCACATAGGGCTTCTTTTACAAAGCCAAATTAGCACGCACAAGTTAAGATGCCATATATAGAATTTGGAGGAAAGTGGATATACTAGAAGATCATTGTGGACTGAGGTAGTCTAGCTAGAAATATGAGCGCACTACATTAAAAAATGTAGAAATATTTCTTCAAAAAATGTTTTTGCAATTACTTTGTTGGAATAACAGGCACAAACACTTACACCAGGACACAACTGTGGACTTAGGCTAGTATTCTATAATAGAATTCATGCTTAGTGTGCTTCATCCCGGTGCCTATATTTTGGCACTCTTTCTTGAATCTACCCCTATATACATGAACAGATAGTGCTGTAAGTGTATGCATGTTCTCTGCTGATGCAGTTACTGTGGCTCAATGTATTAAAACAAAGTGATCCCTGAACATTACCCCTACTCCCTATACCTGATCAGCAACAGCATAACCACTCAACCCTCCCACAACCCTCCAAAAAAGCATCTGAACCCCCTTGATAAGGCATCCAATTCCAAACCTCCCCCTACCCCCCCCCCCCCCCCAAAGATCCCTTGTTTGCCAATTTGACTCCTAGCAGTAATACCGCAAGACTATCACTAGGATCAGAACTACCATTTTAATCTGGGTCTGCAATGAGAAGAGAATATCTAGGGATCATTCCTGCTCCAACACTAACCCACCTGGGAAACCCCCACTAAGTGGGACTTCACACTATGCACCTGGGATCAATTTGTGAAGTCCACTGCAGTGCCCCCTACGGTGCCCAGTTGGTGTCCTGGCATGTGAGGAGGACCAGTGCACTAGAAATGCTGGCTCCTCCCACGACCAAATGCCTTAGATTTGGCCGGGTCGCCATTAGTTTCTTTTATCGGTGAAAACCAATAGCAGCCATCTCTAACGCCGGCTATCTCTAAGGGTGGCCCAAATGTTGAGATTTGGCCGGCCCTGACCGTATTATCGAAACGAAAGATGGCCGGCCTTCTTGTTTCAATAATACGGTCGGGTACGCCGGTTTACAGGGCCGTCATTAGAGATGGCTGCCCCGTTCGATTATGGCCATCCTCGTGGTTTAGTAAAAGGGCCCCAAACTATGCGGTAATTTGTTTTCATTTTTGTAACTTTTTGAGGGAGTGGAGAGTTGGCATTGGTGCACTAACCAGATAGCGCATCTACATTTCGGCATGCTAAATGATAGTACACGGTTAACGTGGGAGCCTGAATCGCCTCCTAAATAGGTGGCAGTAAGTGCTCCCACTGTAACTTTTTTTTTTTTAATGGCCACATTAAACATTAGCACAGGGACATATATTGAACAAAAAATTGAAAATAGCTCTTTATTACGGTCATGATAAAAATGGCGTTAGTGTGTGTGAAAAGCCCACGTAAAGGTGTGCTAAGCCCATTTCTCACCATAGCTTACTAAAAGGATCCTTTTGATTTGAAATATACTGACCACTTTCTATCAATAGCCTTGACATTTGGTATTATCTACTTGAAGCGAATTTCCTCTTAGATTCTTTGTTAATAGAAATGTCTGATTATGTCTTACAAGCACTGCTTCTTTACTTACAATTGAATCAAAAATTACCCTTTCCAAATCTGGGAATCAGCTTCCAGGATCATTAATAGCAAAAGCCCATTCTAACATAATAGCTTCTATATTGAGACTCGGGCCTTGATTATTCATTTCTATGTTTTGTAGATCGTTTGTAACTAGATTTTCTCTGCCAAGCTGTTTTATTTCTGATTCATCTATGTCAAAATCATCAATTGCACCCCGAGATCTGCCCATGCTCCACACCATGAATTTTTTCATTTAAATTTTCTTTGAGTTTGTATGGCCTGTGCTTGTTTTATCTCTTTTTCGCTTTCTTAGTTTCTGAATCTATTTCATTCTGTGCTTGTCATAATAACTTCAAATTTTAATATTTAACTTACTATGCTGTTACAGTCACAACATATTTTTCAAAGATCAATACTGCTATTGATATTGCTACATCAAAAATTAAAAATGTCCCAAAGCTAGAAGAACTTAATGCGGGGGCTATAATCACAGATGTACAGTGAAACCTCGGTTTTCGTCGATAATCCGTCCGAAAACAATTGGCGAAATCCGAAACCGACGAAAACCGAGGCAATTAACGAGGATGCCCAAAATCGGGAGAAGGACGTCCATCATCCGATACAAATTGGGAGATGGACGTCCTTCTTTTTCGACGAAATCCGAAACCGACGAAAACCGAGGCAATTAACGAGGACGCCCAAAATCGGGAGAAGGACGTCCATCATCCGATAAAAATTGGGAGATGGACGTCCTTCTTTTTCGACGAAATCCGAAACCGACGAAAACCGATGTCAACGAAAACCGAGGTTTCACTGTATATAAACAAAGCCCAGTGTAATGTCACAAAAGGTGTAGATAAGCAGAGGGAAACAAGGGACCTCGGCAGTGACTCATTTCATGTCGGGAGCACTGCCCAACAACTCAGTAGCATTGTCATCTGTCTCACGTTTCACAAAAACTTATATGTCATAGCACAAATATTTAATGAATTATTTTTATAGTTCAACATTTTTATTGGTGACAAAACGTAAAACACCACATGTCCAACATTAGCCATTTACATATTCAGCTAAACATGTACATCTTTAAAACTGAATGATACAATCTGTCAACCATCTTTTCATATTTTCTCCCCGCCCCACCCCTCTATTCCATCTCGTCAATTATTTATTGGGAATACTACTTATCCAGATATCTACTGGTTAAGGAACTCTGCTCCAAAGTTAACATGCGCTCCCTTACAAACAAACGGCTGTCATCAAACTTTTACCTTACACCTCTTCCCCTCCATTGTTATGCAATAATAAGTTTTAACGGCTCCTCCCATGTAGCTTAACTCCCCACATAGTATAACTCCCAAGATCAGACTTTGTTACCCACTGTGTATGATTCCTCTCCCCCCCCCCCCGTCCCCCCTCCCATTGTATTGCCTACTACCAAGAGAGTTCCCTCCTCCCCTCCCCACCTCCCCCCTCTCCTCCTTCCTCTCACTCCACATATGACTCCTCCTCTGTGGACGCTGTACTTCCTTCTTGTGGTCTCCTCATATCCACCATCCTATCAATGACATCCACATTCCACTATCTAAAAATCCCAAAGGAGAGAATATTGAAATAATAATAAATAAATAAATAATAAAAAAAATAAAAATAAAAATCATAGTCTATTCAGCAAAAAACTGCGGGTTCTGGATGATAACGATTGTATGTACAATTCCCAAATAACCAAGAAAGCCTTCCTTCTCTTTGGGGAGGATCCCACCACCCTCCTCTCCTGCAGAAGCAGATCATATAGGCGGTTTCTCCAATTCCAATAATCTGGCGGCTCCGCTGCCATCCAACTATTCAGGATAAGTTTCTTCCCTATTAAGCTGGCCTTTCGGATGAACTGCCGAGCCCCTTTTTGCGGAACTGCTAACATTTCATATTGATCGAGCAAGACCCCCAAAGGGGAAAACTGAATTTTATGTTTCAACACCTTTTCCAAGTATTGAGCTATTTGCCTCCAAAAAGTCTGTATCTTGTGACAGTCCCATAGATAATGAAACAACGTGCCCTCCCCCTGCCGACACCTAGTACACAACGGGTCCGGGACTCCTCCCATGTGAAACACCTGAGATTTGGCCATGTATGCTCTGTGTAAAATTCTATACTGACATTCTCTCAAACTAGCATTCCCTGACATGGAGGTTATTCGTGACACCAGCCTCCGGAAGTTAATTTGCAAATTAGGCTGTTTCAAATCTTGAGCCCACCTCTGCTGAATTTTCCCCATCTCCTTCCCTCCTCCCAGCTCCCACAAGGCTTTCTGCAGCCCTGAGACTGATAGCCTCTCCCCAGGCACGGAACCATAGAATTCTCTAACTCTACGCCCATGTCTACCTCCCAACCGTACTGGGTCCAAGGAGCGAACATAGTGAGCTAGCTGTCCATATGCAAATGTATGGCCATAATCTATACCTACTCCCAAGGCACCCAAGCCTAATAACTGTCCCCGAGAATCAAGGACATGCTCTAAACTTGTAATACCTAATTCTGCCCATCTAAGAAACACTTTATTTTCTGAGCCCGGTTTAAATTGAGGATTGCCCTGTAATGGTAAAAGATCTGACATCTCCACCTCTAGCCCCCAGCTCTTATTTAAATCCTTCCAAATCTCTCTAATGGCCTTAGCAACACGCTGTTGCCCACCGGACTAGGTAGAGCAGTCCCTGGGCATTGCAGCAAATAATATAGATGATAGGGCTTAAAGTATTCCTGTTCCAGTCTCCTAGGCGTGAAGTCCTGCCTGTCTAATAGCCAGTCTCCCAAGTGTCTCAACAAGCAAGCTTGGTTGTAGCGACGGAGGTCCGGAAGACCCATCCCCCCCTCCCTCCACGAGCCCATTAATATTTTCAAAGGAAGCTTAGGTTTGGAATCTCTCCAGACAAACTTCCTCACATACTTGTAAATCCGATTTAAGTCCTTATTCTTTAACTTCAAGGGCAGCACCTGAAAAGTATAGAGCCACCTTGGGAATTCTACCATTCTGAATAGGTGTATCCTCCCATGTAAAGTAATTGGTAAAGCTTTCCACCTCCCCAGTTGCCCCTTCATTGTGTCTACCAGCCTGGTGATGTTGGTCTGATATAGGGCCGTAGTGTGCATGGTGATCCGCACTCCTAGGTATCGAAGTGACTCCACAGCCCATTTCAAAGGAAATGTGCCCCCCATAGCCGTCTCACACTGTCGTTAGTCGTCAATGCCAAGGATTTTGAGTAATTGATCTTAAACCCTGAGAAATCTCCATACTCCTGGAAGAGTTCCAATAAAGCTTCTAAGGAGTGTTTGGGCTGAGTAAGGTGCACTAAAATGTCATCTGCGAAAGCAGAGACTTTAAATGATAGCGGACCCCACTTTACCCCTGTCACTTCAGGATGGGCACTAATCTCTCTGATCAGGGGATCTAGGACCAGGACAAAGAGCAGAGGAGACAGAGGACATCCCTGTCTTGTACCTCTCCTGATTGGGAATAAATCTGACTTCTCCCCATTTATCCACATATATGCCTGTGGATTAGAATACAATGCTCCCACCGCATTCCTAAATGCCCCCTCTATCCCCACTTTCTTCAATACCTCAAACATAAAGTTCCAAACTACTCGATCAAAGGCCTTCTCTGCATCAAAGCTGACCAGCACAGAAGGCCTTTTCTGTGCCTCCACTGTCTCCAGGGAAGCCAGTAGAGCTCTTATATTACTCGCCACTGACCTGCCTTTTACAAATCCTACCTGAGGGGAGGCTACCAAATCCGGGAGCACCCTAGCTAACCTATTGGCCAATATCTTTGCATAAATCTTTATATCACAATTCAACAGAGATATTGGCCTGTAGGACCCCACTTCCCTCTCATCCCTACCGGGTTTTAATAATACTATTACTTTCGCCTCATTTAACTGATCTGACAAGGTTCCTGATATTATCATATCATTGAAGAGGTTGATCAAAGGACTTGTCACTTGCTCCTGCAACAGCTTATAAAATGCCATGCTAAACCCGTCTGGTCCCGGCGCTTTATGAATTTTGCTTTGCTGCAATGCCAGCATCAGCTCCCCCTCCTCTATAGGGCTATTCAGTATTACCGATTGCTTCTCTGAAATCCTAGGTAACTCTTGGTTGGTCAAGTATACCTCGCTATCCGGAATTATATCTGATGGCTCCTCATATAATGCCTTATAATAGTCCCGAAATCTTCCTATGATCACTCCAGTCTCCCGGATTATCTGCCCTCCTCCATCTTTGATTTGCAGGATCCTAGAAGGCCCCTTCTGCCCCTTCACTAACCTACTCATCAAAGTACCCGCCTTTAATGAATTATTTTTAATATCAAATTCCATCTAAAAGTTTTTGCAGTCACTTATCTTAATCAACTAGATGAATATTTCACTGTCTCAGACTCACGTTACGCTAATATGACATGTTTCGCAATGCTGCATCAGGGCTTGGCCCTATATCGACGCTCTCAACATCTCTCAGAGCCCCTTTTACTAAGCCACGTAGGTGCCTCTGTGTACCCAACGCACGCCAAATTGGATTTACCACCCGGTTACCACGTGGCCCTTGCGGTAATTTCAATTTTGTCGTGCGTCTGAAAGATAATTTTTATTTTCTGGTGCATCTGATGCATGTAGATCATTACCGCCCAAATTCTTTACCACTAGGTCTATGGCTGGCGGTAAGGTCTCAGACCCAAAATGGATGCACATCCATTTTTGGCAAAAAAAGGCCTTTTTTACAGGTGCGCTGAAAAATGATTCTGCGCGCACCCAAAACCTGCACCTACACTACCGCAGGCCATTTTTCAGCGCGCCTTTGTAAAAGGACCCCTCAGTGAATTATATCTCAAAATTGCAGCAATAAAAAATTGATATTGCTACAGCAGGTGCACCAGCATTTTTAGAAAACACTAACAATAAGCATATGCTGAGACACCCATATAGGGTGTCTCTAGCATTTAGCACATGCTAAAAATGCTAGTGTGCCTTTGAAAAATACCCCCTGGTGAAAGACTGTGGGGCCCTTTTACTAAGCTGCAATAAGCACTAACGTGTGTTTATCACAGCAAAAAATGGCTTACCACAGGGCATGCTGAGAAGTCTCATAATAAAGGGATGAGTGCGTTCTACCCATGTGCTAAAAAATAAAATTTATGTTGCAGCACTGGGGTGGGTCTGGGACGCAGAGTAGGACGTGTTCTGTGTTAATCAGTTAATGCAGTTACATTGCCACATGCTAACTGATTAGCGTGGTTACGGTCTACATAATGTGCGGTGGTAGGGGCTTATGTGCTAATGGGAAATTAGGGTGTGGCCATTAATAGGGAAAATAGAAAAATCAGCCATTTTACCTTGGCAGTAACACTGGGCTTAGCACACTGGAACGACCCACATATGCTAAGGTCACTTTTGGGCTCATTTTCAAAAGAGAAGGACATCCATCTATCGACATAAATCGGAAGATGGACGTCCTTCTCCCTGAGACATCGAAATCGGTATAATCGAAAGCCAATTTAGGACGTCTCCAACTGCACTCTGTCGGAAGGATGGCCAAAGTTCAAGGGGGCGTGTTGGAGACATAAAGAAGGCGGGATTTGGGTGTGCCTAACACTTGGTTGTCCTTGACCCATAATCGAAAAAAAACAAGGACGTCCCTGATGAACACTTGGACGTTTTCACCCGGACTTATTTTTCTTACGACTAAGGCACAAAAAGGTGCCCGAAATGACCAAATGACAACTGGAGAGAATCAGGGATGACCTCCCGTTACTCCCCCAGTGGTCACTAACCCCCTCCCACCCTCAAAAAACATCGTTAAAAACATTTCGTGCCAGCCTCTATGCAAGGCTCAGATGTCATACTCAGGTCCATGACAGCGCATGCAGGTCCCTGGAGCAGTTTTAGTAGGTACTGCAGTGCACTTCAGACAGGCAGACCCAGGCCCATACCCCCCTACCTGTTACGTTTGTGGAGGAAACAGCGAGCCCTCCAAAACCCACCACAAACCCACTGTACCCACATCTAGGTGCCTATGGTAGTGGTGTACAGTTGTGGGTAGTGGGTTTTCCGAGGCTCTGCACACCAGGTAAGGGAGCTATGTACCTGGGAGCAATTTATAAAGTCCACTGCAGTGCCCCCTAGGGTGCCCGGTTGGTGTCCTGGCATGTCAGGGGGACCAGTGCACTACAAATGCTGGCTCCTCCCATGACCAAATGGCTTGTATTAGGACGTTTTTGACATGGACGTCTTTGGTTTTGAAAATCGCCAAAAGTCAGAAACATCCATGTCTAGGGACGACCAAATCTAGGGACATCCAAATCTAAGGATTTGGATGAACTGAAAGATGGACGTCCATCTTGTTTCGAAAATACAGGTTTTCCCACCCCTGGATTTTGCCATTTTGCAAGGACGTCCAAATCGCAACTTGGACGTCCCTTTTGAAAATGCCCCGCCACTTACCACAAATTAATTGGAGAGTGTGATGCAGCAAACAAGAAAGAGGAAAGCAAAGAGAAGCTTGGGTCATTTAGGGGGGGAGTTACCAATGTAGGCTACCATTATTTATTATGTCACAAGTTGTGCTATTTTAGCATAGGGTCCCATTTTATGCAATGAGACGCTGTGGTAAAATAACCCATCTTACTGGTAGCCCACTTTCATAACTTCCAGCCTTAGATTTTAAAATGATCATGATCTAGAAACATGGACAAAAAAACGGGCATTTTTGATATGACGTCTAAGTCAGACTTTGGACATTTTGCGTTAAATGTCTCAAAACCACAAAACATCTATCTTTTTTTTTCCCAAAAAAACATTTGTAACAAGTTTTTGTGCTCTGTACATTTATCTTTTCAGATCATTTTTGAAACAAAATGTACAGAGAAAAAACATAAAAAATCAAGACATTGGGATTTAGACGATGCCAGCATTTTTAGTAGACTGATCCCCCAGAAATCCCATGAGAGCAATGGGACACCCTAGGGGGCACTGCTGTGGATTTCATATAAATGCTCCCATGTACACATCTCACTGTTGTTCCCTTACCTTCTCTGTTGAGCCCTCCAAAGCCCACTACTCCCAACTGTACACCACTATATTAGACCTTATGGGTGAAGGGGGCACCTATATATGGCTATAGAGGGTTTCTGGTGAATTTTGAAGGGTTCACAGTTTCTAGCACAAGTGTTCGTTCTAAAAACAGGTCTAGACCAAAATGTTGAAGTTTCAGCCCTAGACATTTTCATTTTCTTTCATTATGGCTGTAAAACATCCAAGTGTTAGGAACCCCTAAGACCACCCATGAAACGCCCCAACATGCCCCCTTGTGATTTGGAACATTGCAGACAAATTACATAGGTAAACATCTGCAAAATAGGTTTCAAAAATACCAATTTGGACGTTTTGAAAAGAAATTCATCCAAATGCCGCTTTATGACACTTATGTTTTTTCTCTTTTGAAAATGAGCCCCATAGGTGTCTTCTTGCTCTCTTAAGCCTAACAACCAGTTATAAAATTACCCTCAAAGAGAGCTGCCATATCAGACTTGCCAACTTACTTATCAATAATGGGAATTCAAATGGCAGATGAAGTCTAATATGGACAAGTATAAAGTGATACACATACAGAAGAATAATGCAAAGTAAAGCAATGCAATGCTAGGATTCATAGATAACGCTAGATTCAATAAATGGCACCCAAACTCGGGCAGAAGTCGGGCCGTGGCCAGTGAATTACGACTACAGCTGTTGAGATAAGTGCATCTTAGAACCTTTAAGATAACAATCAGGTTCAAGGTTGAGTTATAACACCTAAGAGGTTTTTCAGCCTATGATGAATGAAAGGTGGCTCCCTTAAGTTGGGTGAGTAACAAAGGAGCTTTCCTTAGCATTTGAGGCTTTTCCTCGTTTAATTACAACACAATACATCACGTACACACTGTCATTGGATATCTTTGTATGCTTTATCGTGAACAGATATTGATGATAATCCAAACCTTAATTTGATATTTAGAGTTCCACAAAGTTATGTGCCTGGATGATCCTCGCTAAGCTAGTATTCTGTAAAGGGTGCTCGACATGGAGCGTCCTTTAAAGAATACTAGCTTAGTGTGTATTTTGCACTTAAATTTGGGCATCAGCATTTATACCTACCAAAGGCTTCTAAGATCTTAGAAGCCGTCACAGGAAAAAATCTGGAGACTACCTTGAGACAGCTATGAGCAAAACATGGATATTCGTGTCGGTGACATCTGGTCTCCAACTCCCTCCCCCTGTGAACAGCATTGCCCTTCTTTGTGTCCCTATCCCTCTTCCCATGTTCTGCATTTCCCCTATGTGTCACTATCTCCTCTCCATCCAGCATGACCCCCATGCATCCCTGTCCCTATGCTTTCTCTATATCCAGAATTTATTTTCTGTCTCTCTATCCCTCCCGTCTCTCTTCCCTTCATCAATACTCTGCACCCCCACCTTAGAGCCAATCTCTCTCTCTCTCTCTTTCCATCCCAACCTCACAGTTCATTATCTCCCCTCCCTTCTATCCAGTATCTTTCCCCCTCTCTTCTCCTCCCTTAGTCCAGTTTCTCTTTCCTTCCTCTCCCCCACTGGTCTAGCATCTATCCCTCCCCTTCCTCCTCCAGGGTCCAGCACCTCTTCCTGTCTGTTCATCCCTCCCATCCTACAGAGAAGCACTTCTCATTCCCAAGGTCCAGCATGCCACTTTCCCGCCTTTTCTCCTCTTATCCCCCCCCCCCCCCAGGGTCCAGCAGAGTAGCACTTCTCACATCTCACTCCCTAGATCCAACACCTTCTCTCTCTCTCTCTCTCTCTCTCTCTCTCTCTCTCTCTCCCTCTGTCCCTCAGGTGCAAATGTCTCTCCTTCTCCCTCCCCGCATCCTTTTACCTTGCCTACGATAGCAGCACTGCAACGTTTAAAGAAGGGCTGCCTCGGGCCTCGGTCTTGCCTGGGATGTTTCCCGCCTTCCTCTGGTATAACTTCCTGTTTCTGCAAGGGCAGGATGCATCCCAGGGAAGGCCGAGGCCACGAGGAAGCCCTGCTTTAATCGCTGTGATAGCTTTACTATAGGCAAGGTAGAAGGATCATGGAGAGAGAGGAGAAATGCCTGCATCAGGAGCAGCCCTGACAATGCTAAGTGAGATATGGGGAGGAGGAAGTGGACACACCAATCATTACAAAGACAGAAGATTTCTGGTTGCTTTGATGGGCTCTAGCGCCTGCAGGGGTTGATGCAGGGTTTGTTTGTTTTTTAATTTGTGGAGGTCACACTTGCATCTGGGGAGGCTTAGCCTCCCCAAGCCTCATACAGGATGCCTATGCTCTAAGGTACATTTTAAGGAGAGCTTGGAAAGGAAAACCATAGGAGAATGGACAGAAGGAGCAGGAGGAGAGCATACAGAATGGGGAGGGGAGAGAACAAAATATTAAAGGATAGGGAGAGAGAGCACAAAAATCTGGGAAAGGACTAGCAGAGACAGAAGAAAAAAAACTAAGGAAAGAACAGAGGGAAGCATTGACAAAAAGGAATAAACAGTGCCAAAGAAGAAAGAGAAACAAAGATGGAAGAAAATACCAGACAACAAAAAACAGAAATAGAACAGAGAATGAGAAAAAGGAGAGAAGTGGTAGAAAATAAAGTCAGAGACTCCAAACATTGGGGGGAAAATGGTACTGAGTAAAAGAGAAAATTATAAACTAATGAACAAAAAATCTCCTGGGACCTCATTTGGGGTATTATGACCAGTATGGATCTCCAGCACAGAGAATACACAATGAACAGAATTTGATTGATTTAGCTTTTTCAATGAGTAATTGCCTTGACTGCAGTAGATATATGTCACCCCAGGAGTATGCACAGAGAATCTAATATTTTGTGGTAATAAAATAATCTTAAATTATAAGTTTCTCAAGTACCAGGAAATTGCATGTTCTAAAACTGCTAATGTTTTCCCTGTGGGGACTCTCCTGGACCCATTAGAAACAAATCACTTGCTCTCTACTGGTATCAAAGAAAGAGTGCCTGAAATCTGTTCACTAGAAATATGATAACCTTACTTTTTGCAATAGCTAAAAGTAAACACACTGGGGTAATTCTGTAAATAAGGCACTAAATTTTCTGTACATAAATGATCGGCATATCTGTATATTACACATGAATGTGTGCACATATTTATGTAAATGCCAAAAATGCACTTAAGTACTATTCTGTAAATATGCATATATCTTACAAAGTGCATATTTGACAGATGGGTGCAGGGCCGGTCTTAGGCCGAGGCGACCAAGGCGGCTGCATATGGCCCCGCGCTTAGGGGGGCCCCGCGCGGCGCGCCTCAGTCAGCCTGGATCTAGTTCTGCCCGGGGATCGCCGCCGCTCATCCGAACTGCCCGCCCTCTTCTCTCCCCCATGATCGATCCCTTTCGCTTTTAAATTTACCTCCAGTCCGGCAGCATCAGTGAAAGTGCTCCCAGTAAAAGCGCTTCTCTTCGCTGTGTCCCGCCTTCTTCTGACGTCATGACGTCAGAAGAAGGCGGGACACAGCGAAGAGAAGCGCTTTTACTGGGAGCGCTTTCACTGACGCTGCCAGACTGGAGGTAAATTTAAAAGCAAAAAAGGAAAGGGATCGATCGTGGGGGAGAGAAGAGGGCGGGCAGGGGAAAGAGGGACATGGATGGGATGGCAGGGCTCAGGGAGAGAGGGGAATTGCTGGATACATGGGTGAATGGAGGGGGGCAGGGGAGAGAGGAACAGATGGGAGGGCAGGGCCCAGGGAGAGGAGAAATTGCTGGAAATGGAGGGGAAGGGAGAGGGGAGAATTACTGGATGTGGATGGAGGAGGGAAGGGCAGAGAGGGCCAAGGATGGACTTGGATGGGATGGCAGGACCCAGGGAGAGGAGAAATTGCTGGAAATGGAGGGGAGGGGAGAGAGGAGAATTGCTGGATGTGGATGGAGGAGGGAAGGGCAGAGAGGGCCAAGGATGGACTTGGATGGGATGGCAGGGCCCAGGGAGAGGAGAAATTGCTGGAAATGGAGGGGAGGGGAGAGAGGAGAATTGCTGGATGTGGATGGAGGGCAAATTGTTGAATGTAAGGGCTGGATCGGAACACTTTGAAGGCAGATGCTGAAACTGGAGAAAGGATAGGGACAGGGGGCTACAGATGGTAGACAGAACATATAAGAACACAGGAGGATGGTGGACATGGTGAGAGAAAAAATATCAAACGGAAAGAAGACACTGCATAAAACAGAAGACACTGGGACCAAAGCGAATAGAAAAACTAAATGATCAGACAACAAAGGTAGAAAAAAAGTATTTTATTCAGAATTTATTAATTGGAATATGTCAGCTTTTAGAAATGTGCATCTGTGATATTTTGCATGTAAGTTTCAATTTTTCTAGTATTGCTGCATGCTGAGTCTGACTTCTTGAGGTAACTTTCCATTCAGTATTTTGCCTTCATATTTGTTGTGTCATGTGTTTTTCATGTGTGATCAAGGTACAGTATCCTGCTAGCGTGTAGTATTTGCAGCCCTTTTTTTTCACAAGGTATTTGATTGGTGTTTTAGAGCCTGGTGTAATTACAGTTCTGCCTTTCCATGCATAAGGTTGTAGCTCGTCCTGTCCTTAGAATTAGTGCTGTTATGGTTTGGTAAGGTTCTGACTGTGCTTTTGCACAAGTTTGTGTATAGTGCTTTGCAGTGGAGAGATTGTGTGTCCGCACCTCTGACCCCCCGGGATTATGAGATTTGGAACTACTAATTGTGGACTTGAACTGAATAATTTCTTGGGAGGGGGGGTTTCATGATAGCATTGTGCTTATTATTTCAATCAGTTTTTCTGTACAAGTTTAGCTTCATTTGTCTTTATTTGAAATTTCATAAATAGAAAATTTTCTAAAAATTGAATAATCTTATCAATGGGTGGGGCGGGGGCGGGGCTAGGATGGGGCCCTACCAAATTGGTCTGCATAGGGCCCTGCACTTGCTAAGACCGGCCCTGGATGGGTGTACATACTAGTGGAGTCTAGGCAGAGTAAGGAGATTTAATTGACAGGAGATGGCGTCACATGACAAAACTGAAGCTGTAGCAGCCATCTTGATACACTGAAATCAAAGCAAACTATTGGTCCATGTCAAGTCACACATAGGCGGTCATTATTTCTAATAAGTATTGGCTGTTGTTTTGGGTGACTCAGTATGGTAGCAAGCTCCAGCTACTGGCTTCAAGGCCGAATAAAGGGCCAAGCATGCTCCCGCCATCTCCTGTCAATTAAACCTCCTTGCAGCAGAGAATGGGTAGGACTCACATACTTGTAACTCATAGAATACTGTAAGGTGCATGCATCTCACCACCATTTAGATCATGGGTTCACAACATGAGATAAATTTGCATACACTATTTCCATTGTATTCAAATTTCTCTCATTCATATTCATTATGAGTATCCTGAAAACCTGACTGGCTAGGTGTGTCCCAAGGACTGGGTTGAAAATCCCTGATTTAGATGCAAGTAGTTACACCAGTTCTATGGCTTGCATAAGTGCTTGCACTTAAATTACAGGTACCTGCTACTTCCTTTTACAGAATAGATGTCTTCTTGGTGCTTACAAATGCGTCTTCTCAGTGTTTACATGTAGTGCACTGTTATAGAATTGCTCTCACTATGAAACAGCTCACATATCTTTGACCAGTGAAGGAAGGATGTTTTTCAGCTTGAGGTTTCACTTACAGACCTAAGAACATAAGAATAGCTATACTGGGTCAGACCAATGGTCCATCTAGCCCAGTATCCTGCTTCCAACAGTGGCCAATCCAGGTCACAAGTACCTGGCAGAAATCCCAAATAGTAGCAACATTCCATGCTACCAATCCCGGAGCAAGCAGTGGCTTCCCCTATGTCCATCTCAATAGCAGATTATGGACGTTTCCTCCAGGAATTTGTCCAAACCTTTTTTAAAGCAGGGACTGTCCTTCCCCATGTTTAAACTTGTACAGCGTTGCGTAACCCTGGCAGCGCTATAGAAATGCTAAGTAGTAGTAGTAGTAGTAGTTTAAACTCAGATATGCTAACCGCTGTAACCACATCCTCTGGCAGCGAGTTCCAGAGCTTAACTATTCTTTGAGTGAAAAAATTATTTGTTTTAAAAGTATTTACATGTAATTTCATTCAGTGTCCCCTAGTCTTTGTACTTTTTGAAAGAGTGAAAAATTGGTTTGCTTCTACCTGTTCTACACCACTCAGGATTTTATAGACCTCAACCATATCCCTCCTCAGCCATCTTTTTTCCAAGCTGAAGAGCCTTAACCTCTTTAGCCTTTCCTCCTTTCCTCATATGGGAGGAGTTCCATCCCTTTTATCATTTTGGTTGCACTTCTTTGAGCCTTTTCTAATTCTGCTATATCTGTTTTGAGATACTGTGACCAGAATTGAATGTAATACTCAATGTGAGGTCACGCCATGGAGCAATACAGAGGCATTATAATATTCTTGGTCTTATTTTGCATCCCTTTCCTAATAATTCCTAGCATCCTATTTGCTTTTTTGGCTGCTGCTGCTGCACACTGCCAGAAGATTTCAGCTTATTGTCTACAATAACACTTAGAATTTTTTCTTGAGTGCTGACTTCTAAGGTGGATCCTAGCATCAAGTAACTATGATTTGGATTATTCTTCCCAAAGCGCTCACTTTGCATTTGTCCACATTAAATTTCATCTGTCATTTGGATGCCCAGTCTTCCTGCAATTTTTCACAATCCGCATTTGTTTTGACATCTTGGAATAGTTTTGTGTCATCTACAAATTTAATCGCCTCACTCATCCTTCCTATTTCCAGTTCATTTGTAAATACGTTAAATAGCACCGGTCACAGTACAGATCCCTGCGGCACTCCACTATTCACCCTCCTCCATTAAGAAAAATGACCATTTAGCCCTACCCTCTGTTTTCTGTCCATTAACCAATTCCTAATCCACAGAATGATATTGCCTCCTATCCCATGATTTTTTTAATTTTCTTAGGAGGAGTCTCATGAAGAACTTTGTCAAAAGCTTTCTGAAAATCTAGATAAGCTACATCAACTGGCTCACCTTTATCCACATGTTTATTTACGCCTTCAGAGAAATGAAGCAAATTGGTAAGGCAAGACTTTCCTTGGCTGAACCCATGCTGACTCTGTCCCATTAAACCATGTTTGTCTATGGATTCCATAATTTTATTCTCTATTATAGTTTCCACTATTTTACATAGCATTGCCACCAGGCTTACCAGTCTATTATTTCCCAGATCACCCCTGGAACCCTTTTAAAAAATCGGCGTTACATTGACCACCCTCCAAGCTTCAGGTACCATAGACACTTTTAATAACAGGCTACCACACTCCTCTACTTAATAACAGGCTACAGATTACTAATAGCAGATCAGCAATTTCATGTTTGAGTTCTTTCAGTAACCTGGGGTGTATGCCATCTGGTCCAGGTGATTTATCACTCTTTAACTTGTCAATTTGGATCAGTATGTCTTCCAGGTTAACTGAGATTTCTTTCAGTTTTTCCACATTGTCACCCTTGAAAACCATTCCCGGTACAGGTAGATCTCTTACATCTTCTTCCGTAAAGACCAAAACAAAGAATTCATTCAATCTCTCCACTATGGCCTTGACTTCCCTGCATGCCTCTGTTGCTCCTTCATGATCTAACGGTCCCACGGATCCTTTCACAGGCTTTCTGCTTCTGATATACCTCACAAAAGGTGTTACTATGAGTTTTTGTCTCCAAAGCAAGTTTTTCTTCATATTCTCTTTTAGTCTTCTCTATCAGTGCTTTGCATCTAGCTTGACACTGCTTATGTTGCTTTTTATTTTCTTCATTTAGATCCTTTTTCCATTCTTTTAAGGATGATCTTTGGCTCTAATAGCCTGTTTCACTTCACCTTTTAACTACACTGACTGTTGTTTGCTCTTCTTTCCAACTTTGGTAATCCGTGGAATACATCTGGTCTGGGCTTCCACGGTGGTATTTTGAAACATCCATGCCTAATTTAAAGTTCTAACCTTTGCGGCCAACCCTTTCAGCTTCTTTTTAACCATTTTCCTCATTTTGTCATAGTCACCCTTTTGAAAATTGAGTGCTGCTACACTAGATTTCTTTAATGACTTCATTCCAGATATCAGCTTAAATTTGATCATATATGATCACTGTTTCCCAGCAGATCTACAACACCATTACCTCTCATACCATACCCTGAATTCCACTAAGAAGTAGTTACTTGAGTAGCTTCCAGGAAAAGGAAAGGAAAAAAAGCCATTAAATACTTGAAGTAACATAATGCATAAGCCAAATGTAATTGTTTAATGGCAAAAAACGTTTGTACGCATATGACTACCACAAGATAACAAAGTATACAGGATCAGATTCAGTTTTCAAGAAAAGGAAAAATAAAATAGGCACGATATACTTTTTTATACTAGACCATTACTTATTCACAATTAAGATAGTAGTTAGGAATACTATGTAAGCAGTCTGGTCTGATTAGCTATGCATGCACTGGAACTGAATATTGCCAGTGCCCACTTAATTTCTAGGAATGCCCTGATATGGTTAATATTGACGTAGACCAAACACAAAAGAGTGGGAATGACCTCGCAATGGTGCTGGTCTAAGCTGCTATATCTGTCTTCATCCTGACTACTGTTTATACCTTCCTGACTAAGGGGTCCTTTTACTAAGCCGTGTTAGGGCCTATGCGTGCCACTACACATGCCAGAAAATAATTTTTATTTTCTGGCATGCGACACTACCAGGAGGTTAAAGGCATTTATTTATTTATTTGTAGCATTTGTATCCCACATTTTCCCACCAATTTGCAGGCTCAATGTGGCTTACATTTGCCATAATGGTGGTTGCCATTTCCGGTTAACACGATTACAGATGGTATTGCGTTAATGTGCATACATTCATGGTAACATACATGGAACATAATATATATGGAACAGATCATGGTATATATATATATATACCATGTGCGTACATCCATGGTAAAGAAGAATACATTATGGTATTGCAAGAAGGTTCCTGAGTAATAAATTGAGTTGTAACATACATTAGGTCATTGGCTATAGAGAGACCCTATTCGACATAAGGTTTAAAGTGGTAGTGCTTGATCATTAAAAGCAAAGACGTTAAGCAGTCAGGCGATAAAAGTTCGGTTTTGTATAGATCGTATATAATGGTATTGCTTAGTATTTAAGATGGATGTTGATGGTATGCCTTCTTGAAAAGATCTGTTTTCAGTAGCCTTCGGAAGATGGTTAGGTCTTGCGTTGTTTTTATGGCCTTCGGTAGAGCATTCCATAGCTGCGTGCAGATGTACGAGAAACTGGTCGCATATTTGGATTTGTATTTTAGCCCTTTACAATTAGGATAGTGGACATTGAGGAATGTGCGTGATGATCTTTTTGTGTTCCTAATAGGTGTCACGCTTCACACAAAACACTGAATAGTGAGCCCTTGGGCCACGGCCGAGGGACGGCAGCGGCAGGAGGAACACTCACCCCACACCAGCACAGGCAGAGCTGATGTACCTGGATTTGGCAAGGTCTCTTAGGCAGGCAGCAAGGCGAAGCAGAAGTCAGGTCCAGGCAAAAGTTCAAAAGGCAGGCGGCAAACAAAAGCAAAGTCAGGTCCAGGCAGAAGTCTCTATGCAGGCAGCAAGCAAAAGCAGTAGTCAGGTCCAGACAAAAGTTCAAAAGGCAGGCAGTGAGCAAAAGCAAAGTCAGAACCAGGCAAAAGTTCCAAAGGCAGGCGGCAAGCAAAGTCTAAGTCCAAGTCCAGGGGGCAAAGTTCCAAAAGCAGAATACTGAGGGTAGCAAAGGGAGTGCAGCAACAAACACTTGCAGAAGAAACACCTCTGAAGACCTCTGTTGCAAGGCAAACTAGGGAAGCTTCCAGGAGGTTAATAAAGGCCAAAAGCCAGGGAGTATACCAGGTACAAAAACAGCTCAGTTCCAAAAAGACTCAAGACCAACTGGCAGGCTAGAAAATCCAGACCGGACCGGCCTGACTTCTGAAACCGGGAAAGCCACAAACAGACAGTCCATTGCACCCACCAGGTCTGACCACTAGAGGGCGAGCTGAATGAGAGCATGCCACCGAGGCAGAGACATAACAATAGGCAAGTCTATAAGGTCTGACATGTAGGTCGGGGCTTCCCCGTAGACGATTTTGTGGACCAGGGTGCAGACTTTGAATGTAATTCGTTCTTTTAGTGGAAGCCAGTGTAGTTTTTCTCTTAGGGGTTTGGCGCTTTCATATTTTGCTTTCCCAAATATAAGTCTGGCTGCTGTATTTTGAGCGGTTTGAAGTTTCTTGATGATTTGTTCTTTGCATCCAGCATAAATGGCATTGCAGTAGTCTAGATAACTTAACACCATTGATTGTACTAGGCTGTGGAATACTTCCCTTGGGAAGAAAGGTTTGATTCTTTTGAGTTTCCACATTGAGTCGAACATTTTCTTTGCTGTATTTTTCGCATGTAGACCCTTACCGCTAAGTCAATGGGTGGCGGTAAGGTCTCAGACCCAAAATGGACGAACATCAATTTTCATTTTGCCGCACGTCCATTTTGGGTCAAAATTTTTAAAAAAGGCATTTTTACAGGTGCGCTGAAAATGGATCTGCGTGTGTCCATAACACGTGCCTACACTACTGCAGCCCATTTTTCAGCGCACCTTAGTAAAAGGACCCCTAAATGCTTATAACTTATAATTGCTCTTGCTGAAATTTGTTTTAAAGGTGCTATTTTTATTACTAGAACTGTTTTGTACCTGCATTCTATTGTAGAGCTGCCAGTGATTTCTAGCTAATCAATTTGGTTCAACTGTATCAGGTGACTCATAGTCTGTGTGCCATTAAGGGCGTGTCTGTAGAGCCATGTTCAGGATTTACCAGGAGCAGGGGCGGTCTGACCATTAGGCCACCTGAGGTGGGGGCCTCAGGCGGCACTCTTCAGGGGTGGCATCTCCCTACTCTTCTGGGAGCAGCCACCCTGTTTGCAGCGTTTACCTTTTTCGTTACATTCCAAACCCGGCAGCAGCAACGATTCCCATATGCTGCCCTTCCACAGGCACCAGTCTCTTCTCTTTATTGTGACAGCCTCTCTGATGTAACTTCCTGTTTCTTCAGAGGCTCAGGCAGCCACAGTAAAGGGAAGAGGCGGGTGCTGGAGGCAGGGCAGTGTATGGGAATCGTTAGCGCTGCTGGGTTTAGAACATGATGAAACAGGTAAACGCATCTCAGCCCGGGGGGGGGCAGCATCTCAGCCTGGGGCGGGGGAGGCATCTTAGCTCCGCCTCAGGTGGCATCTTGCCTTTGGCCGGCACTGACCAGGAGAACACCTCTACTTGGTCTCGTGCCTGCCAGAGAGCTAGCAGAGAATTATCAAAGTGTCTGGTTTGATTCAGCTTGTAATCTAATTTTACCTGCGTTTTCTTCTCTTAATATCTCCTATCTGCTGAATTTATCTTCATCTGTCCTTAAAAGAAAAAAAATTCTTTTCACTTGCAGGGGTGCTGGCCTCTAAGCTACTATATCCATCTTCATCCTGGATTTCAAACGTACTGATTTTGGTAAAATGGGGGAATACTTGAAGAAGGAGCTGACGGCAGGGGTAGGAAATGGAGAAATGGAAGTGCAGTGGTCCATGCTGAAAACTGTTGGGTAAAAAAGGCCCTATCTATGGTGGGCTATTAACTGCTGAGGTCTTTTCCTCATTTTTAATATCTAAATCATTATTGTTCTACATCACTTAGACATTATAGTTTTTTGCCTGTGCAAGTGAGTTGACTGATATGTGTCATTGCAGTCAGAGGGGATAAGCAGCGGTACTACCCAGTTAAGTGCTGCTAAAAATCCCCTCCTGATCTGCTCATCATGATTTAACTGGGCAGAAGCCTCTCCTGCCTGGTTAAATCATTTTGAATATTGGGCCCTAAATTTGTTTGTCCTGTTTGTCTGTCCTAATTAGATTGTAAGCTCTGTCGAGCAGAGACTGTCTCTTCATGTTCAAGTGTTCAGCGCTGCGTACGTCTAGTAGCGCTATAGAAATGATAAGTAGTAGTAGTAGATCACACAGAGTGGCAGTGGGATTTGAACCGTGGCTTTCCTGGTTCTAAGCCCACTACACTAACCATTTCGCTACTCTTTCGTACCCAAATTACTTTTTAAATGATTTAAATTGCTGATTTTTGTTAAAGTGCGCTAGAAAATCTGTACGAAACTATCTGTCAGAAAGCACAACTGTATGTACCCTACAGTACCAAGATCTATTAATTGGTCACTACCCATGACAGGATTGCTTCTAAACCGAAGTTGTGATTTAACATCAGTAAAATAATAGCTCCTATTTAACTCACTTAACATGATATATCACAGACCACACTGCAAATCACTTTTAAATGCCAGTTAATGCACGGTGCTGCTAAAACATGCCTCTGAAATCCATTTAATCCCATATACCATATCACCGCAGCGTTCAGTCTTTCTGCTTAGCTCTCATCAGTAGCTCTAAGAAGCACATCCAAAACACCGGCATCTGTTTAAAGATATGACCAAGACATGAGTCACACTTACACATTTCTTAGAATTAATTAATTTGCCTCTTACTTGTCCCCTAAACACCCACTATTGATTTAGTATTTACAGATGTACATGTGTAAAAGTTTGATTTCAGTACATTTTTTAATCATTTGTTCCTACATTTGGTTTTGGATTCTGAAAGTCTTTTGTTTCATTTGTTTAATTCAATTCCTTTAAGGTCAATGGGAAAGCCGCTTTGCTCTCTGGCAATGAGGTTTTCCAACAATCTTTAATGAAACTTGCTTAAAATTTGCTGGCAGGTAGCAGTAACAGGTGCAACAGCATTTCGAGACACTAAGACAAGCAGGTACACTCCAGACACCAAAAGAGGGGCAAAGCACACTAACAGTGGCATGAAGAACCCAAACCACCCTGAGAGGGGCAAAATGGTACTGTGGAACCAACAACTCAAAGCACCGGGAGAGGGGCAAAACAGCATTAACATTGGCAGGAACACTTCATATCCTCTAGATCACTGTTTCCACTAAGCTGTGCAGGAGTCCTCCACCTACAGTTCTGCCTGTGGGTGGTGCTGTTTCACTATCACATTTTCAATGGTAAGGGACAGGCAAGCTCTGCAGAACTCCAGGGAACCTGCCTGTCCCTAGTGATTGAAAACACAATATCGAAGCACTGCCCCCTTCTGGCAGCAATGCAATTGGAGGAATCCCACCCAGCTTAGAGGGAAAAGTACTCTGGATGTGGGACAAAAAAGAACCAATAGAGTTAGGTTAGGGCAAGGCCTTTGTGGGGAAATCAGCTTGTTGGAGGGATATATGAAAGAGAATCTGAGTATCTCCACAGACAAATGTGCCCAGGAGGATTTGAAGGCACGAGTTTGCTTTCTGTTGCACTGTTAAAAAGATCATATAGAGTCCCTACTTCAGTGGCGTACCAAGGGGGGGGCGGTGGGAGCGGTCCGCCCTGGGTGCACGCCACTGGGGGGTGCCGTGGCGCGCGCCTATGGGCTCCATGTTTGCTACGCTAACTTCGCTGGTTCGCTGCAGCTCCCTCCCTCTGCCCCGGAACAGGTTACTTCCTGTTCCGGGGCAGAGGGAGCTGCATGGAACCAGCGAAGTTAGCTTAGCGAAATCAGAGCCCACAGGCACGTGCCGCAGCACCCCCCCAGCGGCGTGCACCCGGGGGGTGTCATTTCGCCAGGGGGAGGTGTCATTTCAAGGGGGGGGCACGCTGCACCCGGGGGGGGGGGTGCATCGGCGATCCGCCCCGGGTGTCATCGAGTCTAGGAACGCCACAGCCCTACTTTGAAACAAAGAACAGAATGCAGCCTAAAGGTTCATCTGTATCATTCCAGTGTGTGGTAGTGTGGATTAGTAGCTAGCTGCAGGTCCTCACAAGCTACAGCACACAGAGGTTGCAGGTAAAAGTAAAAAAAACTTTATGTACACAAAGAAAAATAGCCAGCCCTGTTTCCTTCACAGGCTTTGTACTTCTAATAAAGTCTCTCACCGCAGTCATAGTTTCAGCAGCCTGACCACAGCTCCACAGTCCTTCCTTCTAGTAAAATCTCTTAAAGCACAGTTACAGTTTCAGCAGACTGTCCTCGACACAGCTCCACAGTCCAATATGTAATAACTTTCTCAAGCATAATCACAGTTCCAACAGCCTGTCCCAGAGATGGCTCCACAGTTCCAACAGACAAGGGGTAATTGGCCTGCCATGGCTGTTTTCAGTTACCTCAGGTACAATCCCTGGAGGTTTGCAGGATTCTTTACAACACAGGATGCAATCATCTCAGCTAGGGTCACTCCTCTTCCCTGAAACTTCCCTCAGGTACTGCAGCCAAGCCAGAACACCCTGGAAGGATCCTCACTCGGGGTCTCCCTGTTCTGTTCCACTGTAGTGCTTTCTGTGGGAGGCCCACCCTTCTGACTCAGCAGGCTAACTAAATTATTCCCTGCCTTAAGGTAGCTACTACTAATAATAATCATTTCTATAGCGGTACTAGACATAAGCAGTGCTGTACACTAAACACTCAGCCAGCCTTCGTGAGGGATTGTCCTTAAAGAAATCCTGTCTTGTACCACCCCCTCACACCCTGTCACAAAGGAGCAAAGATATGGACTGAGATATGAGTGTCATCCATCACCTCAGTGTGCAACACAATTCACTTATACCCAGCTGCTGATGTATACACAGTGAATGCCTGCATCACCCATCTCTCCCCTGTCTGTACTGTTGAGATTCTTTTTCTCTCTGCCTATGGGGTTCATCTGGACCCACAGAATCTCAGAGAATTTTAAAAGTGACTTGTCCCTGATGCTGGCACAGAAAGAATCAGTGATTGATTGCCTGTCTCTCTGTCAGAGCCCTGCCTGTGTCCTTTTGACTTCAACAAACTAGCTTTCTGAAGTCAGTATTTTTCTAATCACTCCTTCTCTCTAAAAATACAAGAGAGAAAATGGTGTTGGACTGCGGCGTTATCAGTGTCATACTGACTTCATTAGGATTTGAAAGAAGTGAGACTGGGATAGGCTTCTTTGGCTGCTTGTCAACAGTTTCAACATGATAGGCCAAGAAACTCCTACCTGCATTTTCCCTCCCTAGTGCACCTCTGATGTCTCCAAGTAATGATGTTTTGCTAGTTCCATAGACTATAATGGTACTGAAAAAAGGTGTTTTTCAGCTCATTTGTGATCCCTTGTCATCAGGTTCATTTAAAAGGAAGGAAATAATTTAAAATGACATGGAAAATATCATTTCACATCATTTTTATCTGAAATAACAGGAAAATGCCTGAATGTTGTTTTTTTTTCTGTGCTATTGTGCATAGTATTGCACAATAGTGCAGCCCTATTACTCCATAAAATGCACTATTACTCAATTTATCAATAGGTTCACTATTAAAGAGTACTATATACTATTGCTTAATGGTGTGCACTGTTTAAGAGACAGGGCTCACTATTGGGCCATAGGATACATTATTTGAGCAGTAGAGCCCCTGACTTAGAAAGAACATTGTTATTGTAAAACACTTTAATGCTCTGTTGTGATAAGCAGTAAATAAAGTCTATAAATCATCATCATAATTTCCCTTCAAGTTCAGCCCTCCTTTGCTCAGAAGTTGCTAGTACTTAAAGCACAACCCCATGGTATTCCTCTCCGAGATAGTACAAACACAAGAGTCAGGAATGTGGTCAATCAAGCCAGATCATTCAAGATTGAGATAAATGAAGTCTTTTAATTATGAGCAAGACTCGACACGGGCCGTGTTTCGGTGCACCAGCACCTGCCTCAGGGGTCCAGAGTCACTTTATTCAAATAGAGTCAATAGAATCCAAACGGCACGTGGTATATCTTCTAAAGAGAAGTGAATGTGGGAGTCCACCCTTGTGGAGAAAGATGCCTTCAGAAAAAAAATGCTGTGCTTTTTTTTCTCTTTGAGTATTTACATTTATGTACTGTCTTACCCTCTCTTTTTGTTGCCCAATCAAGCCACATCAACACCACAGAATCAGGAACAGTTCAAACTCAGCAGACAGAATTGTGGTCAGCTATCAGCACTAGTAAAGATTTGCCAGCTGAGGACAGACAGAAGTAGTAATGCATCCAGGAACTCATATTTGTGACTTATCAAAGGACAAGGCAGATTGGGATTTCTTGGGTTTGAATAGTTTTAGGGAACCAATCAGAACAAGTTACATCATCAGGGGACCAATCAGAGTAAGTTGTGTCATCAGGGAACCAATCAAAGCAAGTTGCGCAACTTGGGATGATTTAAAAGGTGGAAGAAAGCCAAGGTTCACTTCTAAAGTGAGGCAGGTATCATGGGCAATAAATAAGTAACAATTATTTGACTTCAAATACAGAAAGTTGTTCTAAGGGATTGTTCTAATTTTAACAGTCTTCGCCCCTCAATGCTGTAAAGTCCACAGTTTATAAAGACCAAAGTTATAGTTAACAGCAAGATAGGAAGACTATATTTTCTCTTGTAAAAATAGGAGAGAAACAACCACTCAGAGCAACTTTGTTCATTTAAGCTAAGTAATATTGGGGTGCACATGCACTACAAGTGAATATGACTGTATTTGCCCATGCTTACGTGCACATATGCACAACTTTAATTGCATGAAAAATTATGAACATTTATACGGATTTTTGTCACTGGGACTGATGATTATAAACCTTGTTTGGTCTGGGTGAATATTCCTCCTTATCCTTTTGCTTCTGCGTGCCCCTAAAATCTATTACAGCATAGTTCAGCTTAAATTGCATGCATTTTAATAAAAATTTGAACTACCACCTCTTTGCATGTTTGTTTAACTTTGGAGATGAATTTGCTGGGTTTATTTCTTCAACCTTATCTTCTCTCTCTTAATCCCCTGAAGATCCCAAGTCTTTCTAGTCCTCCTGAGCACTGTAAATGCTCTATGCACCTTCCAATTTCATCACTCTTCCTTGACACCCCCCCCCCCCCCCAATCTCTTGCATATCTTTCCAGTTAGTTTGTAAGTAGGCTTAACAAGCTACTGCTGTAAAATTAAAACTAAACTTTAGTAACATATATAGAACGTATCAGTTTGGTTCTGTTAACGTAATACTATATTAAGTAAGTGTCTGGTCCCTTGCTAACTAGTTAAATATTTTATAAGGCAGAAATCAAAAGGCCCTCTGGACCTGGATTATTGCCATCAACAGCACTTGAAAACATCAGATATTGCTGTGCATCAGCTGTGCCTGATCAGCACTAATATCGTTCATTGAACTACAATGTCACAGCAATAAATACAGAGTTGAATAGAAATACACTTGTGCCAGCCTCTGATCAATCCATAGCATATCAGTGTAAACTCTCTGATAGCATTAATAATGCAAAGTTAGCAGAGAGCAAGCCTTGGCACAATCTTCCATGTGCATTAGGTAAGGCCATAAAGACGAGCCAAGTTAAATTTGTCCATATGAATCGACAGTCTGCATGGATTTCTGGTACCCTTTTCCATCACCTCAAGGGCTTCATGAATAAAGATAAGGTAGACAAATGCTTTCCATCTTTTTGAGGTGCTATTGTGTAGGCACATTTAATAAACTTTCTTATCTATACTTGCAAAAATGACCTCAAAGATTCAACAGAAACCCTAAAGTTTTAAAATATCTAAACAATAAGGAGGCATATAGCTGTCAGAAGTTAGATCAACACAAACCTATCTTGGAGACAACGTGATCTGCATTAAAGTTCAAGACTGTAGCTCCACTGGGAAATAAATAATAATGTAGCTTTAACCTTTGCTGCTGGCATTTTTTTCTATCCCTTCTGATAAAAATGGATGACAATTAATAAAAAGGAAAAAAAAATGTTGAAAAGAAGGCATACTTTATAATTTCAAAGATACACCATTAAAACTGTCAGTACTTCAAGTATGAATGGGGCTCTGCATATTTTCAGTCACTGATATGATTTGAATAACAAAAAAAGAATTTATAAATTCTGGCTATAATACCTCAAGCCCTTCTATTAAACTGCCATAAAATCTGGGTTTAACGCATTGTAATGCAGGACTTTCCCACACACTACATTGATTCTACACTTCACATACCTAAAATAATAGCAATATAGCTCTTCAAGAACGTGTAACAGTGTCTTTATGTCCCTTGTTACAAATGAGTCTGACCAATAACTCTCCTGGGAGCCCTTTTGCTAAAGTTTAGCATGCACTAACAGAACTGACACATGACATACCATTTCGCGTGTGCTAATTCTGATGGCATACGCTAGGTTTTAGTAAAAGGGCCCCCTAGTGAGTAAAGTTAGAATTGCTAAGGCAAAATGTATTTATAATGGGCCACTTTTACCAAGCTACCGGAAAAGAGACTGGCATAGCATCAGAGCGTGTTTTACACGCGCGCTGAAGCCCCCTTTTACCACAGCCGGTAAAAGGGAAGTCTCGCTTTCCTACAGGAAATATCCAGGTGGCAAGTAAAGCACTTGCCGTGTGGCCATTTTGAGGGGGGAGCCCTTACTGCCACCCATTGAGTTGGCGGTAAGGGCTCCCACGTTAACATGGCAGTAACTGGGCAGCACGCAGCACTGCCCAATTACTGCCAGGTACACTGCGGCGCTACAAAAATAAATACATTTTTGTAGCATCAGAAATTACAGCACACTATGGATAGGAAGTACTGCCAGGCTGCTGCGGTCGCTCGGCGGTACTTCCTGTATAACGAGCAGTAAGGTCATGTTGGGCTTCGGTCTGACCCAGGATAGCAATTCTTATGTTCTTATGACTTAATACACTACTAGATCATCATCCAGTCTATTATATACATATACTTTTTGGTAAATCCCCATGCCTAAATTAGGCACAGATCCCCCAAATTCTATAACAGTGCATGCATCTTAACTGAATGACCCTCCCGTGGCCACGCCTACTTTTTAGTTGCATGCTAAAGAATGTGTGCACTCCTCTTTACAGAGTAGCGCTTAGCAAGAGGCGTGCGTAAATCCAAACTGTAGTCAGTTAGCCCCAGTAATTGATAGCACCCAGTTATTGGCCCTGATAGGCTCGCTACTTGTGCATGCACATTGGGCACACATACACACTTGCGTACATAGTTTTAAGCGCCATTTATAGAATTCCCCTGTGCATGTATTATGCATCTAAGGGGCACACTCCAAATCGAAGATATAACTTGAAACATCTGACTTGGACAATGCAGGTTATACACAAATATACAGCTGTGCTTCCTTAATGAGTAGGTATGGTGGTAGTTAGTCAATTTATGTATTCTGATATTGTCATCTTTGACCCATACTACCTGACCTGGGGGAGGAGGTTTTGGCCTTTGAAAGCTAGTCCAATAAAAAGATATCACCTTATTTTCCATTACTTGTTTAGTTCCTCTGAATAGTGTTGCTGAGCCATATGTATGAATTGAGAACATCCAAGTTGCACTGCAGCTGAATACTGGCCTCTGCATGATCTTTAATTATTTAAAATGTATAATAGCCATGCTGGGTTAGGCCAACACTGACCAGTGTGAGTTGTTTGAAAGTATCCGTCGGATCCCAATAGGAACGTTCCATTTTGCTCCTTCCTGGAAGTAAAATGTTGGAGGCTTTCCAGTCTGTCTGGCTGACGATTATTCTTGGACCTCTCTTCCAGTAACTTGTCCAGACCTTTTTGTGGTGGTCTTAACTCAGCTATTTTATAAGTCTTGACCACATTTCTAGCAGAATTAATTCTGGAGTTTGCATGTTGGCTCAAAACATGATTTCCTAAATATACTGCTGGATAGTTTCATTGGAGCATCTTCTAGTCTTAGTACTGTTTGATAGTATAAATAACTTGTTCACACCATACAGAATTTTATAGACCTCTGTTGGTATCAGCTGTCACTTATTTCTTCTCCTAACCAGTTGAGCCTTTCTTTTTATAAGAGGACTGATCAGCCCTATAATCGTTTTTGTCATCATTCTGCTGTTTTGAGGTGCAGCTACCCAGAACTGCTTGCAGTACTTAAGTTGTGGCTTCATCATAAATTTTCCCGAGGAGTCTTTCATGTTGCCAAGTGCCTTCTGAAAATCCATATAAAATATATTGACCGTCTTGCTTTAAGTTTTTTATTTACACATCTTACTGGAATATTACTGCCCCATCCTTGACCATCTTTAAATCTAAATTGAAAGCCCACCTCTTTAACATTGCTTTTGACTTGTAACCACTCCCCCACATTAATTGATTTGCTTGCTTTATTTTTGTCTATTAGATTGTAAGCTCTTTGAGCAGGGACTGTCTTTCTTCTATGTTTGTGAAGCGCTGCGTATGCTTTGTAGCGCTATAGAAATGCTAAATAGTAGTAGTAGTAATAGTAATTCCATAAAATTTTACATTTCACATTTTATTTGATACTGCAAATAAAAACATAGGGGTAAATATTCAGCTGATGGTAGTCAGTGATTTTTTCGCTGCCACCAGCTTTATGCCCAAATATTCAATGCCAGGCTATGTGTCGGCACAGGCGTTGAATATCCAGGTATGTGTGGACATATTAAGCAGGACTGTAGCAAGCTATTTGCGGTCAGTGCAGCCATTGGCTTTCCTTGTGCTGACATCACAAAGTGGGTGGGGAAGGAGCACACCACATCAGTTGGCGGTATGTAGCACAGGGCACATTTGGCGCTTACAACACTCCTGGGGTTAAATGCTGATATTCAGCTTTAACTGATTAAGTTAAACCAGCCAACGACAGGACTGCTATTTGGCTGGCTAAACTTAACTGGTTAAGGGCTGAATATCAGCATGTAACAGGTTAAGTGGTGGCTCTACCCTTGGACCGCCCACTGAATAGCCAGTTTTGGCTTAGGCAGTTATGCCCAGATGATCAAAAACCCCACACAGTTCCAAACAGCACTCTAAAAATTGCACTGGAACAGCGTGGGGCTTTACTGCCCCTATGATCATAGATAATAGCATACAAATTTATGTGCACTATTATCTCTGATCACAGGGTAAAGTGTGGGAGGATTGTGGACATTAGATAATACCTGATTCAGTTCAATCCATTGAGGGCATTCAATCCATTGAGGGCTTTTTTAACACTGGCAGAACAATAGTCTTCTTTAAAGAAGAGGGAAAATTTTTCATCTTCATGGAAGCCTAAACTGTATCAGTCAAGGCATCTCCAAGCTCATTCTTTGCGCCTTTTCAGTCCAGTGAAATAAGGATCCAAGGTGCATTCACTGTTCCCTCTGAGTGGGACTCTTCTACCTATAGCTCTGCCAGTAAGGGGTGCTGTCTCCCTATCACATTTTAATAGTGGGGGGGGCAGGTAAGCTCTGCAGAACTCCAGGGAATCTGCCTGTACCTAACGACTGAAGACACAATATTGAAGCAGCACCCCCTACTGGCAGCAATGCAGTTGGAGGATTCCCGCTCAGCTTAGAGGGAACGGTGCATAGGGTATTGCTCATTCAAGCTAATAAATCATAGATCTCTGTTTTAGTGACTGGCAAAAAGGAATTCTATCCCACAGAGGTGCTCTCGTTAAAATTTCCCCATCTCTAGAGGACGCTGAGCATCAAATGGAGAAGAATCCAAAGTATTGATTCCTGATGAAAAACAATCAGTTAATGGTAAATTGACCTCATGACATGGTCTAATAATTGAAAATTGAGCTGACCTGTTATTTTGTTACAGATACATGACCTTAGGGATCTGAACAAGTGGCTTATGGAACTTTGGAAGGCTAAGTGCTTTGAAAATATGCCTCTTTGTCAGAATTATGCCCTGTAGGTTTCTCCCTTTCTCATTGTCATATAATAAGAATGAGAGAAGTGAAGGGGGCCTGTGTCTATAAAGAGTGGATAACAATAACCAGATTTCTAATATGGTGCTCTATTAATTTTGAAGCTTTTTATATTAGGATTAATGCTGTGACACTGTTGGATGTCCATGCACTACCCTTTTGGATTTATGGTAATTAAAAGCACCCCTCACTTCTGCTAGATCATTGTTAAGAGATAATGCACAGGAAGATATTAACCAGAAAAAGCCAACAGGAAGTCTTATGCGGCTTCTAAATTGTCCCACTCATTCAGCAAGCTGCTTCTAATATTTGCATTTTTGTTTTTATCTTTTTAAATCAGTTTCAAGACCCCGTGGGAGGTGGTGGAGATGAAAACAGTAACAGAATTCAAACATGTGTGGGATAGACACAAAGGAATCCTGTTTAGAAGGAATGGATCCACGGAATCTTAGCGTAGATTGGGTGGCAACACCGGTATTTGGGAAGCAAAACTAGTGCTGGGCAGATTTCTGTGGTCTGTGCCCTGATTGTGACAGAATAGATATGGATAGGCTGGAGTGTAAATTTTAAGGGGCTCGACGTTAACTTCAGAAATTTTAGTAGAAAAACAAAGCTGGACCGACTTCTATGGTCTGTGCCCTGAAAATGGCAAAGACAAATCAAACTCGGGTACACATATAAAGTATCGTATACCATATATAACGAGTTTATCTTGTTGGGCAGACTGGATGGACTGTACAGGTCTTTATCTGCTATCATTTACTATGTTACTAAGTGTGGACTGAAACTAGACTATTATCCCAACCATTTTCTTTTGCTTATTCTTTAGTTCTCGGAAGTCCAGCCTAAAAATTGGACTGGAAGAACTAGGGGCCCTTTTACTAAGCTGCACTAACACATGATCTTAATACCTCCTTAAGTGGGTCTTTCCTATATTGGGCCAGATTCTATATAAGGTACCTAAAAAAATCCATGTGGTAAACATTTCCAGCTAAGCGTATTCTATAAGTGGCACCTAGATTTAAGAGTGGTATATAGAATACGCTTAGTTGATAGCCCAGCGCCTAAAACTATGTGTTTCCATTTACACCAATGAAAACGTGGTGCAAATCCCTGCAAATAGATGTACGTGCACTGGGCCACATTCTATACGCGCATACATTTTGGAACGACCATGAAACGTCGATTTCCCTCCCTGTAACCGCGCCCCTTTTGAACTGCATGCAATAGAATTTAGGTGCAGTTCATTACAGAATACGCTTAGTGAGCTGAGTGCATAAATTCTAATTATTGCAAGTTAGTGCTCATTGTTGACTGTTAAGTGCTATTATCAACACTACTTAGCTTGTTAAGCCACTTAGGAGCCCTTTTACTAAGCCACGTGGAGGGGCATAATCGAAAGGGGCGCCCAAGTTTTCCTGAGGACGTCCTTACAGGTGTCCCCGCGAAGGGGCGGGGAAACCTGTATTATCGGAACAAGATGGGCGTCCATCTTTCGTTTCGATAACACAGTCGAGGATGCCCAAATTGCGAAATTCAGGTCGACCTTAGAGATGGTCGCCCTTAGAGATGGTCGTCCCCGATTTTCGGCGATAATGGAAACCGAGGACGCCCATCTCAGAAACGACCAAATCCAAGCCATTTGGTTGTGGGAGAAGCCAGCATTCGTAGTGCACTGGTCCCCCTCACATGCCAGGACACCAACCGGGCACCCTAGGGGCACTACAGAAAGCAGTTTAGGACGCCCAAAATCGGCTTTCGATTATGCCGATTTGGGTGACCCTGGGAGAAGAACGCCCATCTCCCGATTTGTGTCGAAAGATGGGCGCCCTTCTCTTTCGAAAATAAGCCTGATAGGTGCCTACGCATGTCAAACACACGCCAAATTGCAGTTACCGCCCGGTTACCACATGGCCCCTGTGGTAGTTTCAATTATGGCACGCGTCCGCTGTCAGCGTCTAAAAAATATTTTTTCTTTTCTGATGCACAGTAGCTACGTGCATCAAGTGGAATTTGGCATGTTTAGACCATTACCACCTGGTTACTGCGTGAGACCTTACCACTAGGTCAATGGCTTGCGGTAATGTCTCAGACCCAAAATGGACATGCGGCAATTTTAATTTTGCCGCATGTCCATTTTCGGCAAAAATTTAAAAAAGACATTTTTTGTAGGTGCGCTAAAAAATAATTCTGCGCATGCCCAAAACACGCATCTACACTACCGGAGGCCATTTTTCAGCTCACTTTAGTAAAAGGACCCCTCTATTTATGTTGTTAATTTCAGGCCAGAACGCTAATTGTGCTATATAGAATCTGGGGGGATTGCACCCATTTTTAACGTGTCCATCAAAAAGGGCTGCTTTCCATTTGTTGACCATGCAATGTTAGCATTAGCACACAACTATTGAAAAAAAATTACTGATGGAGCACTTACTGCCTTCTATGTAGGAGACACTAAGGACTCCCATGTTATGGATGTGAAGTGGTAATGTCAGTGAACTAGCTGATTAGCGCATCCATGCCCATTCTCCGCTCCTGACAAATCTCCTCAAAAAGAAATAAATAAGTAAATACTGCATGGTGCTTAAAGGGCTAGATTCATTACATGATGCCCAAATTTGGGCGCTGGGAAAAATCAGCGCTTACTGCTGGATTCTATATAGCGCACCTAGAGTTTTGCGCCAAACTCCAAGTGGATTCTGTAACAATGTGTGCAACTTAATTGACTTAACAAGCTAATCAGCATTGTTAACAGCACTTAATAAGCAATAATGAGCACTAATTGGCAATAATTAGAATTTACACGCACAAATCCCTAAGAGTATTCTGTAACGCACTGCACCTAAATTCTAATGTATGCAGGCAAAAGTGGGCATGGTTATAGGTGGGGACATGGGCATTTTTGGGGGCATTCCAAAATTTACATGCACTATTATAGAATATAGCCTAGTGCGCATAAATCTACACACCAGGATTTACGCCATGTTTTTGTTGGTGTAAATAGGCGCATGTAGGTTATGCTCATAAATTTAGGAGTGTAAATTTAGGAGCATAGCCTTTATAGAATAAGGCCCTTAATGCTACTCTATGAAGGTCACTCTGGGATTAGCGTCCTTTATAGAATAGTGCGTAGCTCCGATTTCCATGACTAAATCCTGGCACACAAGTTGGGCACTCATCCCCCCAAAGTTTGTACCAATGCACATAACTTTTGGAAATGACCCATCCATGCCCCTCCCAAGGCCACGCTGCCTTTTGGGTTGCGCATGAGAGACTTTTGGCATAGTCCTTATAACCAGCCCCTCCAAATGACACAATGATTTACAATTTAGAACTAATTACTCAATACTTCTCCTGTGTACATCCGCATGCTACAAGCCGGCATGTTTGAAAATATAAGCGAGATCAAATAAATATGTTATCAACAATAAAGGACAACAACATGGAAAGCGCAGCTAATAGGTATTCTTGCTTTGTTTTGGGTGAACAGAGATGACTGACAGCTGCGTGGTGGAGAGGGAAAGAGAGACCAACCTAATTGGCTTCAGCTTTTTGATGTCTGTTCCGGCTCCCTGCACCGCTGTCCTTCACTATTCCCTACACAGCTCTCCTTCTTCAATTTTCTGGGCTGTTGACAGCGTCAGTGAGGTAAACACACTGTCTTTGGCGACCCAAGAAGCTCTACCTTTGTTGCAGCATCACACCTAGGCGGGACAGGAAATTGTAGCAGAGGGAAAGCTTCCAGTCTGCAGAGGGCAGTGTGTTTACCTCATTGATGCTGCCATTGGCCCAGAAAATTGAAGGACAACAGTGCAGGGTGTGGTGAAGGACAGCCATGCAGGGAGCCACGATAGCAGACGTCAAAAAGCTGAAGCCAATTAGGTTGGTCTCCCTTTCCCTCTCCTCCACACAGCTGTCAGTCATCCCCGTTCACCCAAAACTAAGCAAGCAAACCTATCAGCTGCTCTATCCGCGTTGTCCTTTATTGTTCATAACATTTGTATTTGATCTCACTCATATAGTTGTTATAGTACTGGAAAAATGTAAAATGGTACTGTGCTGTGTCTATTCTACTTGTTCTTTTCGCCTTTTAATAAAATTGTTTGAATAATTTAAAAACTAAGTTAACTAGATATTGGGTCACAAAATGTCAGCTTTGATGCTAACACTTCAATGGTCTGTTTTTTTATGAATGTTCAGGCCTATTCTTACTACTTTATTTGGCATTGCATTATGACGTCACTACTGTTTGATTGGTTTGCTGCACGATAGCATTCTTTTTTAAAGTGGGTGCCATTTTGTCTTTTTTTGCATAGCGAATAGAACCATTGCACAGCAACAGTATGTTTCTGTATACTTATGACAAATTTGTTTTCCTTTAGTGTTACATTTCATTGATTGAAGTCTTTTTGCAGGTGATCTCATGGTACTTTCTGCCACTCCCAACCTGTGAGTCGTGTGTTGTCCTCTACTTTTTGGGATGTCTGTGTGGCCAGTCTACTAAGAATGTTGGCTCCTCCTACATCCCAATGGCTTGATTTTGTACATTTTTCACTTGGACATATTTTTTTTTCAAAAATGATCCAAAAAGATAAATGCAGAGAGCACAAAAACATCTAGCAAGTGGCCATTTTTGGGGAAAAAAAAGATAGACATTTTGCTGCTTCAAAAATCGTTATATTTGCCACTTGGTTTCTGGATGTTTTAAGCAAAACATCCAAAGTCAGACTTAGACATCATACTGAAAATTGCCCTCTAAATATCCCAAAGTTTAACAATGAAAATATAACTAATGTGTATTTTTAAAAGTTTATTTCACTTTCACCATTTTCTAATATTTCAGCCATGGATTTCTCAAGCAACACTGAGTAACTCAGCTACTATCTTTTATTTCCAAATCCATCATCCTTCAGCTGACACATATATTTTAAAATACCTGCTATGGGTTTTTTTCTAAGTGATGAAAAGTTCAAAATGGCAAAACAGGTGAAGGAAAATATGCAAGTTGAATAGCCTATCTGATGAAGGCAAAGAATTTTCATTGTTTTTTGCAGATGACACGAAAATAGCCAATAGAGTGGATACCCTGGAGGGAGTAGACACAATGAGAAGGGATCTCTGAACGTTAGAAGAATGGTTGAAGGTCTTGCAGTTAATGCCAAGAAGTGTAGAGTGATGCACTTGGGGTGCAGAACCCCAAAAGAGAGATACTAGATAGGAGGGGAGAGATTAGTAAGCTCGATTCAGGAGAGAGACCTTGGGGTGTTGGTGTCCAAGGATCTAAAGGTGAAGAAACAATGTGACAATGGCAGTGGACAGAAGGATGCTAGGCTGCATAGAGAGGGATATAACCAGCAGAAGATAGGAGGTGTTGATGCCCCTCTACAAGTCGTTGGTGAGGCCCTGCTTGGAGTATTGTGTTCAGATTTGGAGGCTGTATCTTGCTAAGGATGTAAAAAGACTGGAAGCGGTGCAAAGAAAAGCTACAAAAATGGTATGGGATTTGCATTGCAAACCGTACGAGGAGAAACTTGCCGACCTGAACATGTATACCTTGGAGGAAAGGAGAAACAGCGGTGACATGGTACAGACGTTCAAATATTTGAAAGGTATTAATCCACAAGCAAACCTTTTCTGGAGACGGGAAGGCAGTAGAACTAGAGGACACGAATTGAGGTTGAAGAGGGGCAGACTCAGGAGTAATGTCAGGAAGTATTTTTTCACAGAGAGGGTGGTGGATACGTGGAATGCCCTCCCGCGGGAGGTGGTAGAGATGAAAACGGTAATGGAATTCAAACATGCGTAGGATAAACACGAATGGAGCCACAGAATCTTAGCGGAGATTGGGTGGCGACGCTGGTAATTGGGAAGCAAAACCGGCACTGGGCAGACTTCTACGGTCTGTGCCCTGAGAATGGCAAGGACAAATCAAACTCGGGTATGCATATGGTATGTGATACTTTATGTAAAATGAGTTTATCTTGTTGCACAGACTGGATGGACCCTACAGGTCTTTATCTGTCGTAATTTACTATGTTATGTTACTGTGTTATGGTTTTCATTGGAAACAGGATAATGGTCCATTTAGCCCAGTATCCTGTTTCCAAGCTCTTATAAGAATTTTGTCATGTGGATATCATCAGGAAATTAGACTTCAAGACAACAAACAGCTAGGGCCTGACCGTGAAAGGTGTGTTTAACAATATGTGGTTAATATAGGAAAAACCATACAATAGCATAATATTCTTTAAGTACATCCAAAGAGAGAAGCATATCCCTAAACTTTTTACATTAATTCCTTAGACTTGCTAATTCAAAACATTTACTAGAGTAGGCAAAACCATGCAGCAATTTCTCTGTAACTGCTGACTTCATCTTAAAATAATAAACTTCAATAAAATCAAATGCTGGACTACAGTTGAATGTCGATTACATATTCACGGGAATATACAGCTATATGCCACAAGAAATCAGTACTATAGTAAGTGTTATAAAGGCATAAATTAAATCATGACAAAAAATATATTATGTTCAGTTTCCAACCATCTGCAAATTTGTAGCAGTAATTCCAAAGTTACCATGTCTGGTAGATTGCTTCTTTACTTAAAAGAAGTTGGCTTAATTTTGTTTCATAGGCTCCTCAATTACTTTATACTATACATATTGCATTATATATACATGAATCAGGAGTGGAGGGGTAGGATAGTGGTTACTGCAGTACTGCAGTAAGCTAAGATCCTGAGGAACTGGGTTCAAATCTCACTCTAGCTCATTGTGATTCTGGGTAAGTCACTTAACCCTCCATTGCCCCAGATATAAAAAAAAAATCTACCTCTTGTTTACAAAGCCATGCTGGCACTGCCATGTGGCAATGCAACACAGCAGTATTACATAAGAATTGCCATACTGGGACAAACCAAAAGTCCATCAAGCTCAGTATCCTGTTTCCAACAGTGGCCAATCCAGGTTACAAGTACCTGGCAAGATCTCAGCAGTACAATACATTTTATGTTGCTTATCCTAGAAATAACCAGTCTATCTTAATAATGGTATATGGACTTTTCTTTTAGGAAGCTATCCAAACCTTTTTTTTTTTTTAAACCCTGCTAAGCGAACTGCTTTTACCACATTCTCTGGCAATGAATTCCACAGTTTAATTACACATTGAGCTTTAAATTTACTACTTGCTAACTTCATTGTGTGCCCTCTATTCCTAGTATTTTTTTGAAAGAGTAAACAAGCTATTTGTCTACCCATTCTACTCTACTCATTATTTTATAGACCTCTATCATATCTCCCCTCAGCCATCTCATCTCCAAGCTACTACTACTACTACTATTTAGCATTTCTATAGCGCTACAAGGCGTACGCAGCGCTGCACAAACATAGAAAAAAGACAGTCCCTGCTCAAAGAGCTTACAATCTAATAGACAAAAAAATAAATAAAGCAAATCAAATCAATTAATGTGAACGGGAAGGAAGAGAGGAGGGTAGGTGGAGGCGAGTGGTTACGAGTCAAAAGCAATATTAAAGAGGTGGGCTTTCAGTCTAGATTTAAAGGTGGCCAAGGATGGGGCAAGACGTAGGGGCTCAAGAAGTTTATTCCAGGCGTAGGGTGCAGCGAGACAGAAGGCGCGAAGTCTGGAGTTGGCAGTAGTGGAGAAGGGAACAGATAAGAAGGATTTATCCATGGAGCGGAGTGCATGGGAAGGGGTGTAGGGAAGGACGAGTGTGGAGAGATACTGGGGAGCAGCAGAGTGAGTACATTTATAGGTTAGTAGAAGAAGTTTGAACAGGATGCGAAAACGGATAGGGAGCCAGTGAAGGGTCTTGAGGAGAGGGGTAGTATGAGTAAAGCGACCCTGGCGGAAGACGAGACGGGCAGCAGAGTTTTGAACCGACTGGAGAGGGGAGAGGTGACTAAGTGGGAGGCCAGCAAGAAGCAGATTGCAGTAGTCTAAACGAGAGGTGACAAGGGTGTGGATGAGGGTTTTGGTAGAGTGCTCGGACAGAAAGGGGCGGATTTTACGGATGTTGTAAAGAAAGAAATGACAGGTCTTGGCAATCTGCTGGATATGAGCAGAGAAGGAGAGAGAAGAGTCAAAGATGACCCCAAGGTTTCGAGCTGAGGAGACAGGGAGAATGAGAGAGCCATCAACAGAAATAGAAGCTGAAGAACCGTAGCTGCTTTAGCCTTTCCTCATAGGGAAGTCATCCCATCCCCTTTATCATTTTTGTCGCCCTTCTCTGTACCTTTTCTAATTCCAGTATATCTTTTTTGAAATGCGGTGACCAGAATTGCATACAGTATTTGAGGTGTGGTTGCACCATGGAGCAATACAAAGGATGTATAACATCCTCAATTTTGTTTTCCATTCTTTTCCTAATAAAACCTAACATTCTATTTCCTTTCTTAGCCACCGCCACACACTGAGCATAGGGTTTCAATGTATCATCAGCAATGACACCTAGATCCCTTTCCTGGTCGGTGACCCCTAATGTGGAACCTTACACTATGTAACTATAGTTCGGGTTCCTCTTTCCCACATGCATCACTTTGCACTTACTCACATTAAATGTCATCTGCTAGTATGGCTTTGTAAACAGGGGGGTTAGATTGCGAGCAGACAAGGGACAGAGAAAGTACCTGCATATAGGGCTAGATTCCATATATATGGTACTGAAAAACATGCTATTCTATAAGCTGTGCTTAAAGTTAAGCACGGTTTATAGAATAGCGCTTATGCCCAGGAATTGTACCTAACTTTAGGTGCAGCCATTTGCACCAACTGAAACGTGGTGCAAATGTATGCGCCTACATTAGGCGTGTATCAATGTTATTCTATAACCATGCACTAATCTTAATAACACCCATGTTAAGTCCATGACCCTCCCATTTCCGTAGAAGCACCCGTGAAACGCCCATTTCCACGCCTATAACCATGACCCTTTTTGCCTGCGCATGTTAGAAGTTTGGCACCCATCGTTTCAGAATATGCTTAGTGAGTTGTGCACCTAAATTCTAATCAGTGCCAATTAGTGCTCATTATTGCTTGTTAAGTGCTGTTATCAGCGCTCATTAGCTTGTTAAGTTTTGCGCATTGTTATAGAACCCGCTCTGATTTTGGCACAGATCTCTAGGCGCACTATATAAAATCTAGAGGGAGAGTGGGTATATTCTATAACAACATGCATAGATTTTAGAAATGCCCATGCCCCACTTATGGCCATGCCCTCTTTTCAACTATCCTGCTTATTTTCGAAGGAGAAGGCTGGCCATCTTCCAACACAAATCGGGAGATGGTTGGCCTTCTCCTAAACCCGGCCAAATCGGTATAATCAAAAAACGATTTTGGCCGACTTCAACTGCTTTCCGTCGCAGGGCCGGCCAAAGTTAAAGGGGGCATGTTGGCAGGGTACCAAAGGCGGGACGGGGCGTGGTTACGAGATGGCTGGCTTTGGCCGATAATGGAATAAAGAAGGTCAGCTCTGACGAGCACTTGGCCGACTTTACTTGGTCCATTTATTTTTAGGACCAAGTCTCAAAAAAGTGCCCCAATTGACCAGATGACCACCGGAGGGAATCGGGGATCACTTCCCCTTACTCCCCCAGTGGTCACCAACCCCCTCCCACCCAAAAAAAAATATAAAAATTTTTGTGCTAGCCTCTATGCCAGCCTCAAATGTCATACCCAGCTCTATGCAGGTCCCTGGAGCAGTTTTTAGTGGGTACTGCAGTGCACTTCAGGCAGGTGAACCCAGGCCCACCTCCCCTACCTTACACTTGTGGTGGTAAATGGGAGCCCTCCAAAACCCACCACAAACCCACTGTACTCACATGTAGGTGCCCCCCGTTACCCTTTAAGGGATATGGTAGTGTTGTACAGTTGTGGGTGGTTGGGTTTGGGGGATTTTGGGGGGCTCAGCACACAAGGTAAGGGAGCTATGCACCTGGGATCAATTTGTGAAGTCCACTGCAGTGCCCCCTATGGTGCCTGGTTGATGTCCTGGCATGTGAGGGGGACCACTGCACTATAAATGCTGGCTCCTCCCATGACCAAATGGCTTGGATTTGGCCAGGTTTGAGATGGCCAACGTTAGTTTCCATTATCGTCAAAAACCAATGGCGGCCATCTCTAACGCCGGCGATCTCTAAGGCCATCCCAAATGTTGAGATTTGGCCGGCCCTGACCGTATTATTGAAACGAAAGATGGCCAGCCATCTTGTTTCGTTAATATGGTCGGGTATGCCGCTTTACAGGGCCGGCCTTCGAGATGGCCGCCCATATAGATGGCCGGCCCCGTTCGATTATGCCCCTCTATGTGACTTAGAATTTAGGCATACCACGTTGCAGACTACACTTAGCAAGTTGTGCCCATAAATCTTAATTCATTCCAATTAGTGCTGATAATTGCTTGTTAACATCCAATTAACAGTGCTACTTAGCCAATTAAGTTATGTGCATTGTTATAGAAGATGTTTCGATTTCCGTGTGGAAATTAAGGCACCATATATAGAATCCTGGGGTATATGCAGAATCTGGCTTCTTGGGGTTTCCAATTCAGGTCAGAAAGAGACAGAATGTGGCTGCTGGGAATTGGGGGGGTGGAGAGATTGCGAGAGAGAGAGAGAGAAATGTGGCAGCTGGGACATGGGAGGAAGAGATAGAATGTAACTGTTGGGAACAGGGAGGGAAGGGTGAATGAGACAGTATGTGACAGCCAGGGATGGTAAAGAAAAAGAGAGAGATATAGAATGTGACTGCAGTGGATGGAGAAGGAAAAGAGAGAGAGAGAGAGAGAGACGGAGAAAAATGGGACTTCTGGTAGAAATGAGGGGACTAATGCTGGTTGTGAAGACAAATAAGGAAACGATGTGTATGAGTTTCTCGTTTCCTGACAAAATTGCCAGTCTTGAATTATTTTGCGTAATATTTAAAAAGTAACATGCTACTTCTGCTTTGAAATGTTGCAGACCCCAGATTTGGGGATTATATAAATGGAGGGGAGCTAGGGGTTGGCTCAATTGTGTGGGGAGCTCTGGGGGATGTTTAAAATTGTTAACTCGAATAAATGTTTTTCTGTAGGTCAGGGATTCCCAAATCTGTTCTTGGAGAATCCCAGACAGTCAGGTTTTCTGGATATCCACAATGAATATTCATGAGATTGCTTTGCATGCACTGCCTCCTTGGCATGCACATTTTCATGCATGTTCATTATAGATATCCTGAAAACCTGACTGGATGGGGTTACCCCAGAACAGGTTTGGGAACCCCTGCTGTAGGTTAATGCTTACAGAATTGTAAACTGTTATTTTTATTATGTATATGTAACCCAGATCTCACCACACACACATTGCCCAGGCACCATAGTAACCTAGTAACATAGTAGATGACGGCAGAAAAAAAGACCTGCACGGTCCATCCAGTCTGCCCAACAAGTCAACTCATGTGTGCTACTTTTTGTGTATACCCTACTTTGATTTGTACCTGTGCTCTTCAGGGCACAGACCGTATAAGTCTGCCCAGCACTATCCCCGCCTCCCAACCACCAGCCCCTCCTCCCAACCACCGGCTCTGGCACAGATCGTATAAGTCTGCCCAGCACTATCCCTGCCTCCCAACCTCCAACCCCGCCTCCCACTACCGGCTCTGCTATCCAATCTCGGTTAAGCTCCTGAGGATCCATTCCTTCTGAACAGGATTCCTTTATGTTTCCTGCTCCTTTAAATGGAAGCTTAACCACCTAAAGAAGTCCAAAGTGTAGGGAAGGGACGCTGGCCAATCAGAAAAACAATATAATCCAGAGGTAAATTGCAATGGTTTTATTGGACAGATATCAAAGGCAATACAGACTCAACACAGAATGCCAGCATACCTCAGGAGTCAATGTATCCAGAAACATACAAACAAAATTCAAAACTGAGAATATGAACAAGAACATGTCATGAACTAATAACAAGGCAAATACATACATTGAGAATAAAAATATAAATAGATATAGATATATTTACAGAAAGGTCAAATCAATAAGATTAAATAAATAGGGAAAAGGTGACATAAAATAAATTATATATCAGATTTAAAGAAATAATATACATAAAAAATAATATATATAATATATAAAAACAATGTAATCAACCCATATCTAAAATGCTTAAGGGGTCTTTTACAAAGGTGTGCTAACGTTTTTATCATGCACTAATATAGTAACATAGTAACATAGTAGATGACGGCAGAAAAAGACCTGCACGGTCCATCTAGTCTGCCCAACAAGATAAACTCATATGTGCTACTTCTTGTGTATACCTTACCTTGATTTGTATCTGCCATTTTCAGGACACAGACCGTAGAAGTCTTGCCCAGAACTAGCCCCACCACCCAAACACCAGCCCCGCCTCCCAATCTCAGCTAAGCTTCTGAGGATCCATTCCTTCTGCACAGGATTCCTTTATGTTTATCCCACGCATGCTTGAATTCCGCTACCGTTTTCATCTCCACCACCTCCTGCGGGAGGGCATTCCAAGTATCTACCACTCTCTCCGTGAAAAAATACTTCCTGACATTTTTCTTGAGTCTGCCCCCCTTCACTCTTATATCATGTCCTCTCGTTCTACCACCCTCCCATCTCCGGAAAAGGTTTGCTTGCGGATTAATACCTTTCAAATATTTCAACGTCTGTATCATATCACCCCTGTTTCTCCTTTCTTCCAGGGTATACATGTTCAGGTCCGCAAGTCTCTCCTCATACGTCTTGTAATGCAAATCCCATACCATTCTCATAGCTTTTCTTTGCACCGCTTCCATTTTTTTAACATCCTTAGCAAGGTACGTACTCCAGAACTGAACACAATACTCCAGGTGGGGCCTCACCAACGACTTATACAGGGGCATCAACACCTCTTTTCTTCTGCTGGTCACACCTCTCTCTATACAGCCCAGCAACCTTCTGGCTATGGCCACCGCCTTGTCACACTGTTTCGTCGCCTTCAGATCCTCAGATACTATCACCCCAAGTTCCCCCCCCCCTCCGTAACTATCAGACTCTCCCCGCCTAACACATACTTCTCCCGTGGATTTCTACTCCCTAAGTGCATCACTTTGCATTTCTTCGCATTAAATTTTAATTGCCAAACCTTAGACCATTCTAGTTTCCGCAGATCCTTTTTCACGTTTTCCACTCCCTCCCCGGTGTCCACTCTATTGCAAATCTTAGTACCGTCCGCAAAAAGGCAAACTTTACCTTCTAACCCTTCGGCAATGTCACTCACAAATATATTGAACAGAATCGGCCCCAGCACCGATCCCTGAGGCACTCCACTACTCACCTTCCCCTCCTCCGAGCGAATTCCATTAACCACCACCCTCTGGTTTCTGCCCGTCAACCAGTTCCTAATCCAGTTCACCAGGTCCTATCTTCAGCCTGTCCAGTTTATTCAAGAGCCTCCTGTGGGGAACCGTGTCAAAAGCTTTGCTGAAATCTAAGTAGATTACATCCATAGCACGTCCTTGATTCAATTCAGCACATACTAAAAACTAGAGATGTCCATATACTGTGTTACTATACTATATCTGTATACTTTACCCACATTTCCAAGAGAAACAAACTGGGGAGTTTCAAAGAGAAAGGTACCTGAGTACCTTGCAAACCAAGCAGCTCCATTGAAAATTGTCCACTACAGATTAAGCACAGATCAGGAAGCTCTTTTAAGGCACAATTAAACAGAAGCTAAGGGTAAATGGATTATGGTCAACATGTACAGAAAACAAAGAATGCAATTAATTTACTCATTAGGTGGAAATTAACCTGATAAATTGGGTATTTATTTTGTAGATATTGGAATGGTTAATCAGACTGCCAGTAGGCACGTCAAAGGGTGTTACTATGAACTCAAGGTTTAATTGCAAAATATCACGTTTTAAAATTGCTTCTTTTCATTGAATGAGATGAAAACAGAAGCAGTATATGAAGTTTTTTTTCTCTCTATGGCGGTGTACATGAGTTCTATAATGATTATAGCATCTGTTAACATTGCGAAAGTACATAGGTGCATATGAAAATATTATAGGATACTGTAACTTCTAAGCTGAGCAGGAGTCCTCCACCTACAGTCCTGCTAGTGGGAGCTCTGCAGGACTCCAGGGAGCCTGCCTGTCCCTAATAATTGAAAACACGACACCCCCCCCCCCCCCCCCCCACCGGCAACCAGATAGAGGACTCCTGCTCAGCTCAGAGGGAAGTGTATAGGGGTTAATATTCAGTGGAACTTATCTGGGTAGGAATGACTCCTACCTGAATGAGTCTCACTCACCGAACCCATACCCAGTTTTTCAGGGTACAGCCAGGTGTTGAATATCCGGATATAAAAAAACCCGCAGTAGCTAGTATTTAAGAGAAATTCTACCACCATACACTGAATATTATCCCCTGGACAGTAATTCTATAAAGTGTGTGCTAACAGTCATGTACCAGCTATGCGCACAAATCATTGGAATAATGGCATATATACACATATGTGTGCATATGCCTGCATAAATGCCAGAATTCTGCCTAAGTACTATTCTGTAAATACTTGCTTATCTTAGAAAGCGCATATTTGCCTGGTGGGCATACACATGGGCAGAGGTGTGATAGAGCTTGGGTGGAACTTACACATCTCATTCATTTAATATCTCCTACCAACCTTCTTACCCTCCATGCTCGTCCCAACTTCTCCTTTATCGCCCCAACTCCTTACCTATCCCTATCCTTTCTCTCACACCTCTTCTATCCCATTTACTCCTTGTTCATTTGTCCCATCACATACCTCCTTTGTTGATTCTGATACTACAGATTGTATTCTCTTGTAACTATGTAAGTTGCATTGCGCCTGCAATGAGCGGGAAAGCGTGGGGTACAAATGTAATAAATAAATAAATAAATATAATATCTTACAGAATATTGTGCTATGCACACATCACCAGAACTTAGGCACTCACACGTCCGGCAACTTTATGGCTGGCATAATTGCTAGCTCTTCTGCTAGTATACAACAGTATAAAGAAAAGTAGGCACCTATATCGCAGCGGACGTTGATCCTGGCAAAATGGGTTCAATTCCCACTGCAGCTCCTTGTGACCTTGGGCAAGTAACTTTCGGGTCTTTTTACAAAGCTGTGCTGAAAAATGGCTTGCAGTAGTGTTGGTGCGGGTTTTGGGCGCACGCCTGATCCATTTTTTAGCGTGCCTGTAAAAAGGGCCTTTTTTTAACGAAAATAGACGTGCAGCAAAATCAAAATTGCCAAGTGTCCATTTTGGGTGTGAGACCTTACCACCAGCTATTGACCTAGCATTAAAGAATCCAGGCAATAGTGACCTACGCATGTCAAATGCCACTTGGCGTGTGTCCGTTACGCACGCCTGAAAATAAAAAAAATATTTTTCAGACACGCCTATTGTTACTATGTAAGACGCACTGAGCCGGTCATGTGTGGGAAAGTGAGGGGTACAAAAGTAATAAATAAATAAAAACTCAGAAGATATCCTTTAGAAACAATATCATATCAGTTCCTACTTCAGTTACTTCAACCCACTAAAGGGTTATTAAAATTAAATGCTTTCCAGCACTTTTCAGAATAAAATATTTCTTTTCAAATAGTTTTCTAATTATTCTTCACCTTAACAACTATCAATAAGTTCAAAATAAACCTGCGGAGCACAGCTTTTCTTTCTCAGGAGAGAAATCCGAACCTCTTAAATACAGTACAAACCTCTTTATAAACTTAGTATTCTCAGTTAAAGTATTGTCAATCACTCTTTTATTATTCCACTCAAGCTTTATCAATTATTCATTCCTTTCAGACCTCACACACAGACACATTAGGATGCAGGTCTTCTCTTATCAAGATCTTCCCTTGCTCTCTTCCCAACTGTCACTAGTTAGGTCCCTTACTAGAGTAGTGCAGCCAATCAGAAAGCTCCTTTTGAGAACAGATTTCCATATTGACATTCCATTGTACATTTTCAGTTAAAAACAGTATATAAAACCTTTGTTTTTGAACTTTAACTACATAGCACAGGTCAGAGCAATGCAGTAACATTTGTTCTATCAAAATTTCCATTCAAATTGACTCCCAAATAGACAAACTGGAACATCACAAAATCAGACCAATTTGCATAAAATCTAAGCTTCAGTAACATCATAGCAAGCAAGTATAAGCTTCTAGCACCTGAATTCTATCATTAAAATGCATGCAAACACTTTTAAAATGTATTTTAATACTTTTAAAACCTTCAGGTGTCAGTGCAGGTCTCCTTTAATGGTGCTGCACATATGCCAGAATTCGCACCGTTTTGAGACTCCCTGGCAACCAAGGACGCTACCAAAGCTTCTCCTGCATCTCCCAGAAGTCTCTGAGCCAAAATTAATTAAAAATGCGACACATGCGCATGCCTCATGCATGCGCAATTGTGCATAACCCCCCATTTCCGCCAGTGTCGTTATGCTCATATTAGCCTTCTTCTCAAGTCACTTCACTGGCTTCCTATCCGTTTCCGCATACAGTTCAAACTCCTTTTATTGACCTATAAGTGCATTCACTCTGCAGCTCCTCAGTACCTCTCCACTCTCATCTCTCCCTACATTCCTCCCCGGGAACTCCGTTCACTGGGTAAATCTCTCTTATCTGCACCCTTCTCCTCCACTGCTAACTCCAGACTCCGTTCCTTTTATCTTGCTGCACCATATGCCTGGAATAGACTGGTCAAGCCTCTCATAAACTTGTTACTGTAAAGTCTATGATATCTTGGCACATCAGTCACACCTGAAGTCTCTATTATTTTTATGAAGTCTCTTTTATTGAATAAATCACAAGTAATTTACTCACAGTCAGATGTTCAGAAGTGCTGCCCCAGGGCATAGAGACTCCGTAATTCTGAGAGCTGTTTCAGTGGTTGGAGGTGGAGATCTGAAGAGAGGAAGCTTTATTGCAGGTGAGAAATAGTTGAGCAGATAGAAGTGGTTCAAAGCTGGGTGACTGGAATGTGCGATATCTCATTAGGGAGGAGATATTTTCAAGGTAAAAAACCAAGTTCTTTGCAGGGAGTTTCAGCAGGACAGTGCTGTCTGAAGCAAGATGGTGAATGCCTCATGTCTGTAGCAAGATGGTGAATGCCTCATGGCGAAAGGGACAAGGAGGTCAAAAAGCCTCACACAGACTCAGGGAGGAGCAGGTAAGGACCAATAGGGACAGAGCCTGCCACTGGGTGGCAAGGGAGGTGCTAGAGGACGGCCCTCGATTGGAGGGAAAGGTCATACCTGGCTGACCTCTCAGGACAGAGATAGTAAGAATGACCAGGAAATGATAGCAGGTAGACAAAGCGGCCAAGCTTGGCTGAGAGAGAGAGAAGGTCTGGGCAGCCTCACAACCAGTGGTAACTGTTACAGACAGAAAAGTGTGGCTGCATTGCCTGTGAACTACATTACACACAATGCCTTGCTCACGTATCTTTGCAGTGAGAACTGCAGCCATGAAAATCCATAGAAATGAGAATAACAGTAAAGGCATTAAACACATTTTAGGATCACATTATAAACCAGTCCAAGGCTGTCAGAGGACAGAACATAGACTTCCTGAGCCAGTGCGTCAAGCTCCATCTCTGGCCGTCTTCAAATCTAAGCTAAAAGCCCACCTTTTTGATGCTACTTTTAACTCCTAACCCTTATTCACTTGTTCAGAACCCTTATTTTATCATCCTCACTTTAATGTTCACTTATCTCTTGTTTGTCCTGTTTGGCTGACCTAATTAGATTGTAAGCTCTGTCGAGCAGGGACTGTCTCTTCATGTTCAAGTGTACAGCGCTGCGTACGTCTAGTAGCGCTATAGAAATGATAAGAAGTAGTAGTAGTAGATTTCTCCAACATCTTTATTTTTATAATTTGACCCTTTCACGGGTCATTACAAGTCCCCTTTTAATATTTTTAATATTTAATTGGTGGCACAGTGTTCCCCTATTCTCCGTTTCAATAACGGAGTCATCGGATTGAAATGGAGCATCGCTGATGACGTCAGTGCATTTTCTAATGTCACGCCCCATCTACAGCATTCCCCGGTCTCCTACAGGCCACAGGGAGCCTGGAGCTTTTCCTGCCAGGTCTGCCCTGCCTCCTTTCATCTTGGGGTGGTCCAGAAACAACACGTATCGTGGCAAAAATGCAATCCTGCAACGGACCCGCCCCCTGGCACCAAATGCATTCTGGAGCCTACCCACAGCTCCCAGGGGTCAGGTAAATAACAAAAATATAATTTTATATACTGGTTACATAAACATCATAACTTCATGATATTTCAAAGGAATAAGATAAGCTGATTGTAGCACGGATAAGGACCATGCCCTGATGACAAGAGCATTGGAGCGAAACATGGCCCATGTCAGCAACAGGTCCTCTTAAGCTAAGCTATGATGCTTAGATTTATAGTGCAAAAAGCATTTGATATAATGCTATGTAAACTTTGTAAGTCTATGTGCTTTGAATATGCGCCTTTTTGTTACATAAATAAATCAATATATAAAGAAACCAGTGACAATTTTGGTGAGCCACATGGCTGAGTCTCCTTGTGTGAAACAAGTCACCACCTGATGATTCTGAAGAAAACATACAAATTCTAAAATAATTATTCTAAAATTTTAACTGTGCAATAGCAAGAAAAAGTTGTCTTGTACCGATGGAGGATAAGTTAATATTTGCGCTAGGTTATTGATGACCCTCAATATTTGGCCAGGCACTTAAATTTAGGTGGCAATGTCCCCCATGTGCCAGACGCATGATCCCAAGTCAGTATGCCAGTGCAATCCACTCCAATTCACAGTGCTATGTTGCTAATGGCCATGGTTTATACCCAGCAGGCTTTGGGACACACCTTCTCAAGCACTAGGAAACATACTGGAAAGGTCAGAGATTCCAGGCTAGCACTCTCTCTCCTCTTGTCACATCAACCAACAGTCTGGGGGGTTCCTAGGGCAGACAACACTGATGTGGCAGCTGATGTTTCATGAGTTCAGAGGGACAAAGAGCATCACAATCTAAATCAAAGACTTGCTAGATAGACCCCAAAAAGCTATTCTGGTATATGTAGGCACCTCTGACTGACAGCCAAGGTTGGACTGCAGGTCCTGAGCAAACACAGAACAGACCCCAAGGGGTAAAAGAAACAACAGGGATAAAGCAGAAGAAGGTAGAAGATTAGGTTCCCTGAATCAGGGTTGCATCCACCCCACATACTGGTAAAATGTGCCATGCACCCTATTCCTGAGAGTAACAGGTATTGCTTCCCCCACAGCAGTAATGAGTGTGGAGGAGGAAAAGGAAAAGCAAGCAGAGGAGGAGGAAGGGAAAGAAAAGCCCTCAAAAGTCAGGGAGCAGCAGCACCCCAATGACAAGGTCAAGCCCCAGGACAGGTCACAGAGGGTCCACAACCCCAACAAGGGCTCCCTTTAACCATGGAGCCGATGCCAGTAGCCAAATAGAGGAGGGAGGATAAATATGGAGAGGAGGCAGGAAGGCAAGGATGATGGATGAATGGCCTGGGCCTGATGCCAGCCCTAGAGCCCATCCCCAACACACCAGAGCAAGAAGGAGAGCCACATCAGCTGCAGGAGCCAGATAACAAATATTCTGGTCCAAGCTTTCCCCTGCAGCCAATGCTCTCCCTTTAGCCATGAGGAACAGTAGGATGCACTGGGAGATGTATGACTGGCTCCATAGCTCAGTGGTTAGAGCACTGGTCTTGTAAACCAGGGGTCGCGAGTTCGATCCTCGCTGGGGCCTTAGTGTTTTGGAGTGGCCTAGTGGTTAAGGTGGTGGACTTTGGTCCTGAGGAACTGAGTTCGGTTCCCGGCACAGGCAGCTCCTTGTGACTCTGGGCAAGTCACTTAACCCTCCATTGCCTACCGCATTGAGCCTGCCATGAGTGGGAAAGCACGGGGTACAAATGTAACAAAAATAAATAAAAAGACCTGCAGTGGCTGCAGGACAGTCTGGAAATTGCCAATGACCAGAAAAACTAGTGCAGAGGTGACCTTCAGGTGGACAGGCAGTTTAAGTGGTAGTGCCAATCCTTTAACGGCTTTAGGGCATGCCTAAAGCTATTATAGAATACTAGCACAAAGTTGTGTTGGCATGCCAAAATTTAAGCCTGCCCATTTATAATAGGTCAATAGCTGGTATAAGTTGGCATCCAAGTGTACCATGTAACTGATAGCATTCTGTAAGTTGCATGTGTCACTTGGTGACATGCCCAGAACCCACCCATGTTCCATCCACTTGTATGCCCCTCACAGTTACGCTCTAAGGAGTGAATTCTATATATGGTGCCGAAAAAATCGGCACAAAAAAAGCGCTATTCTCTAAGTCGTGCTTAAAGTTAGGCACAGTTTATAGAATAGCGCTTATGCCAGGAACTCGCGCCTAACATTAGGTGCAGCCATTTGCACCAGTTGAAATGTGGTGCAAATGATTGTGCCTACATTGGACATGTAGACCCTGAATTCTATAACAACGCATATAAATGCTAGGAATGCTCCCATTCCGCCCACGGTTCTGCCATTTCTGCATCCCTTTTTTTACTCACGTGTAAAATTTAGGTGCAGATCTTGTGCCTAAATTTACGCTCATAAGTTGCAATTAAATCTAATTAGTGTCAATAATTGCTTGTTAAAAAGCCGATTATTGCCACTAATTAGTTCGATAGTCAATTAAATTATGTGCACAAATTGGGCATGCACCCAAATTTATGCATGTAATTTTTGGTGACTTTTATAGAATTAGGCAGTAACTGATTTTGGCACATATGTTATATAATAATAATGACCAGCACTTACAGTATCCCCCGGATTCTATATAAGGTGCAGCAAGTTGCACACATTAAATTCATTGCCAGCCCAATTTACATGTGCACCTTAATTGAGTATCGAGTCAATCACCAATAATTGGCCAATAACAACCAATTATCAGCACTAATTGACAATAACTGGAATTTACACATGCTTCTTTTTAGGTGTATTCTAAAAAGAGGCACATGTAAATTCTAATGCGTGTACCTGAGAAGGGGGTGTGGCTGTGGAAGGAGTGTGGGTGTGTCGGGGCATTCCTCAGATTAATGCCTGTGGTTATAGAATTCAGTAGAACCGCGCCTTAGATCAGGTTTTCAATGGCGTAAATGGCCGCACCTAGGCGCATTCCCCTAAAGCGCCTAAATGTAGGCGCATTCCCCAGCCCTATGTGCTATTCTATAAACTGCACCTAACTTTAAGTGCAGTTTATAGAATAGTGCTAAGCGTTATTTTGGAACACGCCTAAATTGTTAGACACCATTTACAGGATCTGGCCCTTGGTGCCTAATGTTAGGGGCCAAATTATAGAATAAGGGGTATATTTTTATTTCATTGAGATAACCCTCTCTTTTCCATTAAGGACCACAAAATTTGGGAGGGTACCTGCAGTAGCATAGACAGGTTGACGTGAAAAATAGGTTCCAGATCACATAAAAAATAGGCTCCAGTTCCATCGGAGGTCCATATGGGGGAGCAGCTGCTCCCCTAGTGACCCACCTAGCTACACCTCTGGGTACCTGTATTTACTAGGTATTGCTGATTAGGGTGCTTTCCCCCTTTAAACCTACAGTACGATCTTTCTGGTTCATACTCAAAGAGGGGAATAATCGAATGGCGCCGGCGAAATAGATTGCCGGCGATCTATTTTGGCGGCACCGCAAACAGCTGGCCAAACCGAATTATGGAAAAAGATGGACGGCCATCTTTTCTTTCGATAATACGGTTTGGCCCGGCCAAATGCCAGAGTTCGCCGGGTTTGAGATGGACAGTTTTGTTTTTCAGCAATAATGGAAAAAAATGCCGGCCATCTCAAACCCGGCGAAATCCAAGGCATTTGGTCATGGGAGGAGCCAGCATTTGTAGTGCACTGGTCCCCCTGACATGCCAGGACACCAACCGGGCACCCTAGGGGGCACTTCTAAAAATAAAAAAAAATATATACAAATATCTCCCAGGTGCATAGCTCCCTTACCTTAGGTGCTGAGCCCCCCAAATCCCCCCCACAACTCTACATCACTACCATAGTCCTTATGGGTGAAGGAGGGCACCTACATGTGGGTACAGTGGGTTTTGGTGGGGTTGGACGGCTCTACATGAATCACCACAAGTGGAACAGGTTGGGGGGGATGGGCCTGGGTCCGCCTGCCTGAAGTCCATTGCAACCAACAAAAACTGTTCCAGAGACCTGGATACTGTTGTCAGGGAGCTGGGTATGACATTTGAGGCTGGCATACAGGCTGGCAAAAAAGGTTTTTATTTTTTTAGTGTGGTAGGGGGTTGGTGACCACTGGGGGAGTACGGGGAGGTCATCCCCCATTCCCTCCGATGGTCATCTGGTCAGTTAGGGCACCTTTTTGAGGCTTGGTCGTGAAAATAAAAGGACCAAGTAAACCTGATGAAATACTTATTTAAGCCGCTTTTTTTCCCATTATCCGCGAAAGCCGGCCATCTGGTAGCCACGCCCATGCCTGCTCATGTCCCGCCTTTGCTACGCCACGACACACCCCCTTGAACTTTCGCCAGCTCGGCAACGGGAAAGCGGCGGTGGTGTCAAAAAAGCAGCTTTCGATTATACCAATTTCGCCACTTTTGAGAGATCGCCGGCCATCTCCCGATTTATGTCAGAAGATCGCCGGCGATCACTTTCAAAAATAAGCCCGAAAGTAATTTAACTGGCCAGAAACGGCTCCTAGCCGGTTAAATCACCTGTTCAGGGCTAACCAGTCATTTTAAGTAGCACTTACGTAGTTAGCACCTAACTGCAAACTGACTATTTCTGGGGGGGGGGCGCATTCTGGAGTTGGAATCAGCACTTGGAGGCCCTTTTACTAAGGCACGCAGGTGCCTTCACACGGCCAACATGCATGAATTTGGAACTACTGCCTGGCTACTACGTGCCCCGGGCGGTAATTCCATTTTTTACACGCATTCGATACTCGCGGCAGAAAATATTTTTTATTATCTACCGTGTGGTGCTAACCAGGCGGTAATCGGCAGTGCATGTGCGCTGACCATTACCACCCGGTTAACGTGTGAGACCTTACCCCTAAGTCAATGGGTGGCGGTAAGGTCTCAGGCCCAAAATGGATGTGCGCCAATTTTTATTTTGCCGCACGTCCATTTTCGGCCCCCAAAAAAGGCATTTTTTGCGGGCGTGCTGAAAAATGGACCTGCGCACGTCCAATACATGTGCCTACAACAGCGCAGGCCATTTTTCGGCGCACCTTAGTAAAAGGACCCCTTGGCCAGTTAAATGCCAATATTCAGCACTCAACTGGCCAAGGTAACTACATAAATAAGACCAATTAAATTCAGTCCTTTCTTTATGCGCTGTCCCATAGTTGGTTAAGTAATAGATATTGCATTTAACCAGCTATGCTTTAGCTGGCTCCACAAACCTGGAAATTCAGTGCCAAAGCCCTGACATGGCTCAGCATTGAATTTCTGATCCTGGCTGCAGTCAGCAAAACGCTGAGTATCACTGGCTGAATATCAGGCCTTTTAGATCTCTTTCTGTATCATTTAGATAGCATTACCTTCAACAGTACTGTGATAGATTCGCTATTAATATCAAGGGTAGTAGTAACAATAACATACGGGGGTTGTTTAAGTGGTGTTTTAGGCCTGCAAACATAAGTGGTAAATTGAAACAGCTATTAAATCAGGGGGTTTTTTGTACATTTTCCACTGGATGTGCCATCTTTCTTCAAAATAAACTACAGAATAGCTAAGGCCACTGTAATTATAATATAACTAATGATAATTCTGGCAAAAGAAGAATATAAATCTTCTTATAGAGTAGATGGCTGCCTTGTGCTCTGTAGTACTTAGCCAGATTGACTATTGATTACTAAATTACTGCCCTCGCTCCTGTTTTCTTTGACAGAAACATGCAGAGCGCTTTCCGTTTATAGTTTTACAATAATTACTCTAGCTTGTGATTAACACGAGAAGCCAGGATGTTTTACTGAAGCATCAACTTCCTACCATCACAAAAAATAGAGCAGAAACTTAATTATGGTTTTTGCTGTCTGTGAGCTATATTATCAAACCTGTATTGTGTATGGCATTTGACTTGTACTCAGAGGGGCTCTGCCTCTCTCAGCACACACCAACCACCATATCTAGAGGTTCCTGTGATTTACAATACCTTTTTCTGATGAATAAAAGAGCAAATAGAAATGAGAAGTGCCACAGCTAAAGCTCCCCCATCTGTCCTCTAAAGGGAAAATATTTACTAAGTCCTCCTCTTTTCTTTTCTTTTTTTTTAATTTTATTCCTTTGAGCAGTACATTTTCCTGTTTTCAACCCAAGACAAGGGGTGCCTGCACTTTCTAACAAGGGGACTGATGCAGAAAGCTACTGCTAGGCACATGTTGCTGGGCACACAGTGCAGAAAGGGGTTCAGCACTTAACGCCCATGATAAACATCGGAGCACAGTATATTAAAAGGAATGGTCAGGAGGCCCAATGCAGGGAAATGTGAAGCAGACATCAGGATTGGATAAAATAAGAAACTGTACTGCGAATGGATGGATAAGAAGAAGTACTGTGATTGAATAAAATGAGAAACAGCACTGGGATTGGATCAAGGAGGTTAGGTTGAGAACAGAAGATGGCATGGGCCTATCTGGCCCATTATGGGGGCTGAATCCAGTCGGCGGGGCTTGCCACCACATTGGTACACCCAGAACAATAGCAAACGCTGTTGAAAACAATAGAAAATGTTTATTATTTATTTATTTATTGCATTTGTATCTCACATTTTCCCACCTATTTGCAGGCTCAATGTGGCTTACATAATAACCGTGGTGGCGATCGCCATTTCCGATATAGCAGATACAGAGTGACAATGTTGAGGCTCGTGTAGGATAAACACATCAAGGAATAAGGAGGAAGGGTTGAGTTGTGATCAATTCGAGTCTTAGTTTCACTGAGTTGTGAGATCGAGTCATTTAAGTTGGGTCATCAGGGTATGCCTTTTTGAAAAAGTAAGTTTTTAGTGATTTCTGAAAGTTTGATAGGTTGTGAGTTCTTTTCAATATGTATGGTAGTGCATTCCATAGTTGCATGCTTGTAAAGGAGAAGCTGGATGCACAGGTTGATTTGTATTTAATTCTTTTGCAGCTTGGGTAGTATAGGTTTAGGTAGGTGCGTGTTGATCTTGTGGTGTTTCTGGCTGGAAGGTGAATGAGGTCTATCATGTATCCCGGTGTTTCACCATAGATGATTTTATGCACTAGAGTACAGATTTTGAAGGCAATCTGTTCTTTGATCGGGAGCCAATGTAATTTTTCGCGTAGGGGTTTGGCGCTTTCATATTTCATTTTTCCAAATATTAATCTGGCTGTGGTATTTTGAGTAGTTTGGAGTTTCTTTATGATTTGTTCTTTGCATCCCGTGTAGATTGCATTACAATAGTCTAGGTGACTTATTACCATTGATTGTACTAAGTTGCGGAATATTGCCATCGGGAAGAAAGGTTTTATTCGTTTGAGTTTCCACATTGAATGGAACATTTTCCTTGTATTTTTCAATTGGGTTCTAGCATGAGGTTTCGATCGATGGTAACTCCAAGAAGTTTTAGGTTGTCAGAAACAGGGAGGGTGTAATCTGGGGTGGTAATATTGTTGGGTTTGCTGGTATTGTATTGAGATGTAAGGATGAGACACTGTATATTCTCTGCGTTTAGTTTCAGTTGGAATGCATCTGCCCATGTGTTCATGATTTGCAAGCTGAGTTTGGTTTCAGTGATGATTTCTATTGGGTCGTGTTTAAAGGGGATGTATATCATGACATCATCTGCATAAATGTAGGGGTTAAGTCCTTGTTTGAATAGGGATGTGGCTAGTGGCGTCATCATTAAGTTAAATAGGATTGGTAATAGTGGTGATCCTTGAGGTATGCCGCAGTCTGTATTCCATGGTGATGATATGTTCAATTTTGATTTGACTTGATAAGTTCTGGTGGTTAGGAAGCCCTTGATCCAGTTGAGTACACTTCCACCAATCCCGAAATAGTCTAATATGTTTAGTAGTATTTCATAGTTGACCATATCGAACGCGCTTGACATGTCGAATTGTAGGAGAAGTAGGCTATTGCCTGCTGCGATTTCTTGTTTGAATTTGGTTAGGAGGGTAATTAGTACTGTTTCGGTGCTGTGGTTGGAGCGAAATCCAGATTGTGATTGATGTAGTAAAGAAAATTTGTTTAGCTAGTCGGTAAGTTATTTGGTTACCATGCTTTCCATCAGTTTGGTTACCAGTGGGATAGATGCTAGTTGGTGATTTCGTTTGATTTTTTCTTTGTATCTTTCGGTATGAGGGTAAGTAGGATGTTTCCATTTTCTTTGGGAAAGAGTCCGTGTTGAAGCAAGTAGTTTAGGTGGGATGTGAGATCTATTATGAAGCATTGAGGAGCGGATTTTATTAAGCAGCTGGGGCATGTGTCCAATTTGCAATGCATCTTGGCAAATTTTTTGATCGCCTGGGTGACTATTTCGGGAGTGAGGAGGGCGAAGTTTGTCCAGATTCGGTCCGCTGGGTGTTCATCGAGGGTTGGGTCGAGGCAGTCGATGCATTTCTCTATGTCAGTAGTGTGTTTCGTAGGTTTACAATTTTTTCTTTAAAGTATTTAGCAAATTCATCCACAGATGAGATGTCTGTGTTGGTTGTGGTGACCGGTGTAGTGTCTAGTAGTTTGTTCACAAGATGATATAGTTTCTTCGTATCCTTGTAATCGTGTCCTATTTTGGTTTTGTAGTATGATCTTTTGGTTTGTCTTATTGCGTATTTGTATTTTCTTTGAGATTGTTTCCATGCGTTTAGTGTTTGTACGGCTTTTATTTTCTTCCATGCTCGTTCATGTTTCCTAGTTTGTGTTTTTAGATTTTTCAGTTCTTCGTTGTACCAGGGTAACAAGTTATGCCTGCTTGAGGTTCTTGTTTTTAATGGTGCTATTTCATCGTATGCTACTGCATCTTTTATCCCAATCTAGAAGATAGTGTATCGAGTCAGTTTGAGATGTCAATTCATTATCGCAGATCTTTTGCCAGAATGTTTCTGAGTCTATTTGACCTCTTGTGGTGTAGGTCGTGTGATCTTGTATTCGATTTGTGCCTTTTTTTTGCCATTGAAGGGATAGGCTTAGTTTGTAATGGTCTGACCATGGTGTGTCTGTCCAGTTAGTATCTGATAGGTTTTGGTCTGTGGACAGTTTATGTGTGAGGAGGTCAAGTGTGTGCCCTTTGACGTGTGTTGCTTGCATATATGGTAATTTAAGGTCCCAGAGTTGGAAGAATTCTTTGCAGTCCCGTGCATTGGTTGAGTTTGGATCTTCTAGATGAAGGTTGATGTCACCTAGTATTAGTATATTGGCGTTTGATATGAAGTCCATGAAGTGTGGTTGGCAGTCATTCCAATTTCCAGGTGACCTGTAGAATAGTACACAGCTTAGGTGGTCAAGAAAGGTTGTGTGGTGGATTCTGATAGAGGCGATTTCAAGTTGGGGTGTTATGGACTCAGAGGTGGTTAGGGTGGTGAAGTTGGCTCGATGGATTAGTGCTAGCCCTCCTCCTCTCTTTTCTTTCCTGGTCCAGTGTGTGATTTTGTAGCCTGGGGGACATAGTTCCAGGATCATGGGGTCATTTTGATCATGGATCCAAGTTTCATTGATGAATAACAGATCGAGGTTTTACGACGTGATCCAGTCTGTTAATATTTCTACTTTGTTTACTACAGATATGGCATTAATGTAACCCACTTGTATTTTTTGGTAAGGATCAATTGTGTTCGGTGTTATGGTGATTTTTTTTAGTTGTCGATTCTTTGGTGGTCTGGGTTTGTACTGGCTTTTCTTGTCCTTGTGTTGTTGTTGTCCGCATGTTGAAGTTCTTTCTTTGTTTTGAGTGTTGTTAGTTTGGTAGGGTGTGATGTATTTGGACACTTTGTTATGAGTGTCAATTGTGGGTGTTAGAAATAAGGTACTGCCTATGCGTGGTCCATCTGTAAAAAGTCTAAAGCTGTTCGAGTTGGATAGGTAGTGCCTTAAAAGGGAAAGGGAAATGGGACTTGATATACTGCCTTTCTGAGGTTTTTGCAACTAGATTCAAAGTGGTTTACATATATTCAGGTACTTATTTTTGTACCAGGGGCAATGTAGGTTTAAGTGGCTTGCCCAGAGTCACAAGGAGCTGTAGTGGGAATTGAACTCAGTTCCTCAGAATCAAAGTCTACTGCACTAACCACTAGGCTACTCCTCCACCAAAGGTGAAGGCACTAACCACTAGGCTACTCCTCCACCAAAGGTGAAGGATAAAGGATTTTTCTTATTTGGCAGCTTTTTTTTTTATTTGTAATCAATAGAAATAAAACAAAATAAAACATGGAAAAGAAATAAGATGATACCTTTTTTATTGGACATAACTTAATACATTTCTTGATTAGCTTTCTTATTTTCTTTTCCATGTTTTATTTTGTTTTATTTCTATTGATTACCTTTAAAAGTAAACTAACACAGCTACCACACTGCTCTACTTTTATTTATTTGAAAGCGCCCCATATCTAGACATATATCATGAAATAAATTGAATATCACTAAAACAGCATAAAAATGATTGCAGTTGGTAAAAAAACAGCAGTAATAAACTCTGTACGCTGTCCTCATTTTTCTCCACTGTTCTATAGAATACAGTAATACATGGCCAAATCTCAGTGAGGATATCCTGTTTTCTGATGGGTTCGTCTTAACTGTTATTGTAATCTGCTGTGGGAAGCCTGGTGTTATAAAGATGGAATATATTGTAATTAAATAGAAAATTAAACTCTCCTTTCATTGGGGCATCTGGAATCACATCTTCACCTCATCTGTTTTGTAGAAGTTTACATTTTAGATACACAAATGGATTATTCTGTTTTGAGCATGTTTCAGGGACAAGTGGTTTTATAAGTCAAAATAATAAAAATAAATATTTTGTTTCCTGCAGATCTCCCATTTGTTGAAACATAACTAAATGGGCTATAAGCCCCTAATGTAGTTCATTGGTTTTCTTATATTTTGTTCTTGTGATAACTTACCTCAATCTCCACTACCCAAATTGCAAAGGATTAAAATACAAGACAACTCATACGTCCAACTTCTCTTACATAAGCACACATCTGTGGAACGCATTGCCACAGGCCATGAAAACAACTCAAGACCACCTAAAATTCAGGAAATCATTAAAGACTCATCTATTCGGAAGGGCATACCCGACTGACCCAACTTAAATGCATCAACCCTGCAACACTTCACTATCAAAGATCGTATTGGACATTATCAAACCCTCCTACCTTTAACACATATGACTGAGTCTTATCTTCCCTATACCACCTTAACTTCTTTTGTATTTATCCCCTACCGAACTTGGTGAATGCCTTTATGGTATTATGTAAGCCACATTGAGCCTGCAAATAGGTGGGAAAATGTGGGATACAAATGTAACAAAAATAAATAAATAAATAAATTATACTGTGCAGGAACTGAAAACTCTTATCTCTTCGATCTGGTTGATAATAAAAGGAGCTCATTGTGAACACTATCCACCCTAAAAAAGGTTGTTTCATGGCTGTGCATGAGGAATTGTGATATTGCATAAATAGATGTGTATTTTTGTTCCTAGTCATGCATCCAAAGGTTGGATTATAAAATCCTTTCAGGAAAGCCAGTTAATCATTTAACTTATTAGTGAAACATAACCACAAAGGCATGGTATGGTTGCATTTTCAATATGGTAATACTGGAGCCTAGCTAAGGAACATGTTATTTTGAGCTTCACTGTGCCATCACCATCCAGTTGGATAAGCAGTGCCTCAAAAGGTGGAGGATAAAGAATTTGTTGGGGGGGGGTTATATTTGACATTTATATCCCACATTATCCCAAGCAAACTAAGGTTCAATGTGGCTTACATTTGGAAATACAGTAAATTAGAATAATAGATTTCAGTAACATCATGGGAGCAAGTAGATGGATATGTCTGAAACATTTAACAATGTTGAGATTAGCATATATACCCAAATGGGAATTTAAAAGTCTGTCCTGTAATGATGCTGCATGTTTAGAAATCAGCTATTCAAAGATTATCACGTGCATACACCAGAACAGGCATCCATACACACATTGCAAAAGTAATCAACTTCTATAGAGTACATCAAAAACTTTATTTTAAAGTTTAAAAATCATCTTTATTCAAAGCACAACATGTTCGTAGATACAGAACAAGAAAAACCAGTGAACCATTGAACATGGCACAATGTAAACTTTCACAAAACAGGAGAAACTACCTCCTTGGATAGGATATACCACGTATAAAACAGTAGAAGGGAAAAAAAACTCTCACAGATAGTGTCCAAAGAACTTTTATTCCAAAATATCATCAGAAACATTAAAAGAGACCCACCCAACATGGCTCGTGTTTCTGCCCTACTGGCTTGCATCAGGGGTCTGGAGAAAATACAGAAAGTACATAATATGTACAAATATAAAACATGTATAGAAATAAATACAATATAAAACAATATGTAATAAGACCAAAAAAAGGGGAGGGCAGAATACGATACCTAGGAATAAATACCAATTATAGTCCCAGAAGAATTGTCAAACAAAGGTCTCCTATTAATAGTCCAAAACCATGAATGAAATATAGAGAAAAGAATCAAAAATAATAAAGTCATAAATAATATATAAACAATTCTATACAAATAACATAATAAATATATATAAGAGATACATTAAAGTCACATAAAGATGATATAAAAGTCACATAAAAAAGTAATGATATAAAAATCACATAATGTTATTGAAACATATAAATACCTAAAGATAAACCAATAAAATGGTAAAAACAATATATATTTAGACACATTAGCACAAACGTATGACTCAGAAAGTGCTGATGGAAATATCATGAGTGGGAGGCTCTTTAGGTAACAACTTAGAGGAAAAAGGAGGCTATTGACTACATCTATTTGTTTATATAATCTTTACGTGACTTTTATGTTGATTTTGCCTATGGTACGTCAGGCATATGTAAACCCCTAATTGAAACATGATTTTCCATACATTTCATTTGATTATTAAATAGAATGCTGGTTCTACTTATGACCATTTTGGTTTGCTAGTTGCTCTACTTAGCAGTACTTTGAACAGTGGCTCTGTTTGGTTTATTTATATCTATCTGTTTTCTTAATGAGAGCTCTGGTTTACTTTATTTAGGATTTTACTACTTACTACTACTACTTAACATTTCTAGAGAGCTACTAGGGTTACGCAGCGCTGTACAAATTGACAATTAAGGACGGTCCCTGCTCGGAAGAGCTTACAATCTAAAGGATGAAATGTCAAGTTGGGGTAGATAAGTTTTCTGAGAAGAGGTGTAGTGATTAGGTGCCAAAGGCGACATTGAAGAGGTGGGCTTTGAGCATTGATTTGAAGATGGGTAGGGAGGGGGCACGGCGTATGGGCTCAGGGAGTTTGTTCCAGGCATGGGGTGAGGCGAGACAGAAGGGACGGAGCCTGGAGTTGGAGGTGGTGGAGAAGGGTACTGAAAGGAGGGATTTGTCTTGAGAGCGGAGGTTACGGGTAGGGACGTAAGGGGAGATGAGGGTAGAGAGGTACGGAGGGGCCGTATTGTGGTCACCTTGGCCCATGTCCCATCAATACAATACCAAAATCTGTTTTATGAAATAATGCTATTCAAAATTGTGCACATCACTGTGATAGCATCTGAAGATCAAAGTTTAATCCAAAGTGAAGTTCTATTAAGCTCCCCGGAAAAGATCTATGAGTTGAATCGTCTATCTCTAAATACATTTCAAACTTTCTTAACAAGTAAATTGATTAGTCATTTCCACAGTCACAAAGGTTCGCTGATCCTGAACCATTTTTGCACTTTTCCATGCCTTAGTGTCGATTTCCTTTGCAGTCCTAAATATGGAACCTGGAAATTATGTAGATTTTGAAAAGCCTCTTTCTGTGCCAAATGTCATTTTATGTGTGTGAATGCTATTCTGATAAAAAAAATTCTTTGAAAGAATAAGCGCTGAAGTAGTCTCCGAGGATTGTCTGTTACACAATTAGAATGGATTAAGTGACAACGGAACCAATTTTTCACTATTCAAAATTCCTCCAAAATAAATGCAGCATTTCGTTATGTGCATCTCATATTTACAGACAGCCTGATGTTTAGTGACAGAAACCAACTATGGCCTGCAAATGCTTTCCAGCTGCGATGCCTCGCAGCTAATTGTTCATTCAGATTAAATGTTCACCTACTAACAAGCATTTCCTACCATCCTTGAAATAGATTTTGCTCCTCGGAGATCTGCAGAGGAAATGCTCGCATAAAACCATTTCAGGGCTGTTAGAATTGAAATTTTCTGGTCACCGGTAAGTGCATATTTCATAGAAATGTATGCCATTTATCCACCTGCTCTTCTGCACCATAGTGAAATAAAAATAATTCATCAAAGTCCAAGCAAAATCAATATTTTTGTCACCTTATTTAAGGCTATCAATGGATGAGTAGAAGCCCAGTTTAAAAGGTCACAAGGTCTCAAATGCAATGCAGCTGGGCATTCAGAATCCAGGGCTTGATTTCTTTATTTGTCTTTCTTTCTCATTTCATGGTAGCAGATTTTTCACAATTTAGCGGGTGACTTGTGAACGTAACCACGTCTAATTCGCAAAAATTTGGTATGTTTTTAATATTGGGCATTGTGTGAACTGAGTATGGTTCAACTATTAAAAAAGGTTTCAGTTATAATGATGTCTGAATCATGATTTATTTCAGGCATCAGATGAAATTCTCTGTCATGCGTATGAATAATGTAAAGCCTTCAATGAAAGGAATAGTACAGACTTTTATTTCCATTGTTAGCAAAGGACAATTTCTGATTGACTGGAGATTTTCTTCTTCAGCAGCAAGCCTCTGCAGTGAGCAAATAACTATCTTAAATGTCTCCAGAGTCAAGATGTACTTTTAGTAACTGGGACTTGGGAGCAAATAAAGAAGTTTTCAGGAGCTGCTGAAATATTCCCAGCATTGTAAAATAGCACACTAGTTGACATGACATTCAGGTCACAGTTGTTTAGAATTGTGCAAAGGTTTTAGTATTTTTTTAAATTTTCTTATGATAAAGATACCAAAACCCTTTTCCTTCATTCATAAAAAATTTTTTAAAGGGCTACATGCTAAATATTTTAAACTCTTGAATCATTCAGTTATTTATTTATTTATCAAACTTGTATCCAGCCTGTCCAATCCATCAAAGCCTGTTATGGTTTAACATCCTTACAGCAAAAACATTACATACAATAAAACATACAACAAAACTACATTAAAACATAAAATGCATTTAAAAAATACACCCTGAAACCACACTATAACTAACATAAAATCCATAATCACCAGAAAGCTTCATGAAAATATGTTGGGTAGACCAGAGAGATCTTGAAGACTGTAGTGAGATATAAGGGTCCTTTGAGAGATATAAGGGTTCTCCTCTATATAGAAGGCGGTAAGGGCTCCTGCCGGAAATGGTGTACACTGGGGGGCGCACTACCACCAGCTCCTGCAGTAGGCCACAGAAGTGCCAGATTGGCGCATGCCAATGCTGAGGTAACTCTACCGCAGCATTGTAAAAGGGCCACAAAGTCCAGCAAAACAGCGGAGGAATTGAAAGACTGAAGAATTTCATGGCATCTGATTTTGTAACTAATTGAAATATGTGCCATGTCTGACAAGAATTAGTAGGTTGGGCACTAGATTGGCATCCATTGTAATAACTAAAGATTTGTGGCTATCAGATTGTACCAAATTGATAGGATTCTCCAGCAATAAAGCTGAAGGAGCTGCTGAAAGATTTAACGTGGATATTTTGTTATCAAAACATTGGCACAGAAGCAATTTGGCACATTTCCAAAGGAAGAGCATTCCACAAGGTAGGCCCAGCTACAGAAAATATTCACAAATGGTTCTCCGTAAAACGGACCTGGCGAAATGATGGAACATCCAAAAAAACACCCACTTTGAGTTCTCAAAATCCACAAAGGATTATAGGCCATCAGACCCTGCATAATGGCCACTAGGGCATCACCATGCAGGGCCTTGAAGACTAAAAACAACATTTTAAATTTAATGCACCAAACCACTGAAAGTTAATGGAACTTCATCAACTGAGGAGTAATATGGTCCATCCTCCTCGTCCCACCAATTATCTGAGCTGCAGAGTTCTGAGCCACCTGCAGAGCTCTCAACGACTTTTAAGGAAGACCACAAAGGAGATCACTGCAGTAATTCAAACGAGGAAGAACATAACTCTGCATCATAGATCAAAAATTCTCCACAGAAAGCAAATTTCTAAGCCTTGCCATATCAGGGCATATATACAAATTAGCATGCCCATTAAGGGGGCAATTCTATAAGAGGGTGTCTCCTTTTTGCCATCCCGATGCCATGTGGTGACAGTCTATTCTATAACGGCATCTGTGAGCCCAGATTTCATTATAGAATACTAGTGTAATCTGGCATTTTCTGATTCTGAACTGCATGGAATGTATGGAGTTTTATTTGGAGAATTGGAGTAACAATAACCTCTTTAAGGCACTCTGGAACCTCCCCCATACATCATGACAAGTTAGTGAGATGAGTCAAAAATGGTGCAATGGATTCCTTACATAAAGACAGATATCGAAAAGAAACTAAGGGTCCCTGTTACCAAGCTCTGGTAAATGGGACCCTGTGGTAGAGTCGGCACATGGATTTGCTGTCCACCAAGGCCATAGTGGGTAAAAGACAAAAAAAAAAAGAAAATGTTTATGTAAATGCACAATTACCATGCAGCCATTTCCAGGGGGAGTTTCCAATTTTATTAAGAATTTACTATACCGCCCAATGGCAGCCTTTTGGGCGGTTTACAAACTAATACATTTAAACATTAAATGAGACATACTATAGACGAACAGATGTGAAGGGGGGCTGAAACTACAATGTTGAAAGGAAAGAAACATATTGACACACAAGGAAGGGAAGGCTCTGTGAGGTTAGCGGGATCCTTGACTGAAAACTGGAGAGCGAACGTTCAGCTAAAAGCATCATTAAAAAGATAAGTTTTGAGGTCTGCCTTAAACTTTGTTAATGATGACTAGACGAGCGTTCCAAAGTTGAGGTCCCTGAACTGAAAAAGAGGAGTGACAGGTTTTGTTGGGCAGACCGGAGAGATCTTGAAGGACTGTAGTGAATGAGATCCTTTGAGACATATAAAAGTTCTCCTCTATATAGGAGGCAGTAAGGGTTCCTGCACTAACCCGGTGCTAAAAAAAAAAAAAAAATCTGTCACGCCAGAAATGGTGTGCACTGGGGGCGGCACTGCCGGCTCCTGTAGTAGGCCGGTGGTTGTGCCAGATTGGCGTGTGCCAATGCCATGATAGCTCTACTGCAGCATTGTAAAAGGGCCACAAAGTCCAGCACAATAGCGGAAGAATTGAAAGACTGAAGAAATTTCATGACATCTGATTTTGTAACTAATTGAAATGTGTGCCCTGTCTGACAAGAATTAGTAGGTTGGGCACTAGATTGGCATCCATTGTAATAACTAAAGATTTGTGGCTATCAGATTGTACCAAATTGATAGGATTCTCCAGCAATAAAGCTGAAGGAGCTGCTGAAAGATTTAACATGGATATTTTGCTATCCAAAAACATCTGCAAAACCTGAAGCATTCAACGATTTATCCTGTAAGATGCAGGGAACTGATAAAGAAGGGTAGTCAAAATGATAAAGGGGATGGAATGTTTCCCTTTAAAAGAAAAGTTAAATAGGTTAAGTCACATTAGCTGGAGAAAAGACTGCTGAGAGGAGATATACAATCATACATTGGGTAGAATAGGTAAATAGGAAATGGTTGTTTAATTTTTCAGAAAGTACTAAGAATAGGAGACACACCGTGAAATTAACAGGTAACACATTTAAAAGAAATCACAGAAAGGGTTTTTTTTCCACTCAATGTGCAACATGGAATTGTGAGTGGCGTGGAGGGGCATAATCGAAAGGGGTGCCCAAGTTTTCCTGAGGACGTCCTCGCAGGATGTCCCGGCAAAGGGGCGGGGAAACTCATATTATTGAAACAATGGGCGTCCATCTCTTGTTTCGATAATACGGTTGGTGACGCCCAAATCTTGACATTTAGGTTGTCCCTAGAGATGGTCATCCTTAGACTTGGTCGTTTCTGATTTTCGGCGATAATGGAAACTAAGGACGCCCATCTCAGAAATGACCAAATGGAAGCCCTTTGGTCGTGGGAAGAGCCAGCATTTGTAGTGCACTGGTCCCCATGACATGCCAGGACACCAATCGGGCACCGCAGTGGACTAACTGATGCACTAACTGAACGGAAAAAGCCCTTCCCTTACCGATCCCTTAGTGATTCGGAAAGGAACAGGCATGCATGAAGGAAATCGCATGTAAATGAGCTGCTGGCTGTTAGCTCATTTGAACATGATTTCCTTCCTAAGGAGGGGGAAGCCAGTGTAGAGCAGCCAAGCATTATGCGTGGCTGCTCTGCACGTGCCAAAGACAGCTTCATACATGCAGACAAGCTGCATGTATAATAGCCATCTACAACCTTAGAAAAATACAAGTCCAGGTGAAGACGTCCAAGTGCTCGTCAGGCTTTCGATTATGCCGATTTGGGCAACCCTGAGAGAAGGACGCCCATCTCCCGATTTGTGTCGAAAGATGGGCGCCCTTCTCTTTCGAAAATAAGCCTGAAAATGTGGCCATAAACCATTGTTAGCCATATACACATGGGAAAGTCAGTGCTTAGCTCTAGGTCTGAGCAACAGAGAATGGGTCAACTCCTTTGGTAGCCTGATGAGTATTTGTTACTTGGAAAAGCTGTTATTGGTGACAGGATACTGGGTTTGGCCCAGTGTAGCACTTCTTGTGTTCTTATGCTCATACCTTCTCCCAGGACACTGAATACTAAATGCTGGCATTCTGACAGCTCTCAGTGTTGTTAGTATTCATTTACTTACTGCCACTATGAAGGTGCAGACCTCTGAAGAACTTAAAACAGAGTGCAGTAAGAAAGTGAATACTAAATGGCAGCAGCAAGGTAAATATTAATCATTCAGCCTCTTGATCTACTTCAGAAACACTTTTTGAAGTTCTGGGGGATGGGGTGTGAGTGTTAGAAGGAAAACCAAGCAAAGTGGAGAGCAGTGTCATTTTTTTTTAAGCTGAAAGGAGAAGGGGAAGTACACTTAGCACTTAGATGCCGATGATCAGCTGGAACAGTGTGGGGCTATAACACCCCTATGATAAGAAATTATAGCATGCAAATTTAGGCACACTATTAGCTTCAAAATGGGACACCCTGCCCTGCCCAGTGCTTCGCTTTTTGAAGGCAGCCCTGGAAGAGGAGGGAGTGTGCTACTCCCTCCTCCATCATAGAGGTACAGGGAAGAGGGGGCTGCTACACTACCAGGTGTGGGGGTTAGGTTTGTGGCCCAATGTGCCACCAGGCCAACCAGGGCTTTCTTTTTGGATGTGAGAGGGGTTAGTGTATCTCTAGCCCCCCCCCCCCCCCCCCGTGCCCTTGTTTTAGGGGGACTGGGGATCCACTAAACTTCCAGCCCCTGTGATGCTGACTTGGGGTAGGTGGGTCGGGGCTCCTGTTGGGGGGAGGACTCTTAGGTTCTGGTCATCTGTTGGGGGGATGGGGGAAAAGAATGAAGCTGGGTACTACTACTACTGATTCCAAACCAAAGTGAAGAGTATGGCTGATCATTTCCACCAGAAGCCCAAACCTGCATAAAAGGAGGAGGAAAGACCTACTGCTGCCAACATTTTCATTAGCCTTCTGCTGCTCAATATAACTGAAAGTGGAGGTATACAGAGTAATAACCATAAGGAGTGTTTCTGGATATTCCTGCACATGCTCTGGCTTTGCTTACCATACAGTAGAGGAGAAAAGCTCCACTGAGAGAGTAATATAGGCATAGGGCAGGGGTGAGCAATCTCAGTCCTTGAGGGTAGACCTGAATTGCTTGTTTACTCTTTCTAAAAATACTAGGACTAGGGGGCAAGCAATGAAGCTGCTAAGTAGTAAGTTTAAAACAGACCGGAGAAAATATTTCACACTCATCGTGTAATTATACTCTGGAATTCATTGCCAGAGAATGTGGTAAAAGCAGTTAGCTTAGCAGGGTTTAAAAAAGGTTTGGATAATTTCCTAACAGTAAAGTCCATAAGCCATTATTAAGATGGACTTGGGAAAATCCACTGCTTATTTCTAGGATAAGCAGCACAACATCTGTTTTTCTGTTCTGGGATATTGCCAGGCACTTGTGGCCTGGATTGGCCACTGTTGGAAACAGGATACTGGGCTTGATGGACCTTCAGTCTGTCCCAGTATGGCAACACTTATGTTTTTATGTTCTAACTCAGGTTTTCAGGATTTTCCCAAAAAATATGCATAAGATCTATTTGTATACCAAGAAAACAGTGTATGTAAATTGATTCATATATGTTCATTGGGGAAATCCTGAAAACCTGACTGGGTTGCAGCCCTCGAGGACTGAAGTTGCCCACCCCTGCCATAAGGGGAGCAGGAAGGAGGCAGGAGGAGGCACCAGTAGGAGAACAAACACAAGAGAGAGAAGGCACTTAAGAATCTTCATTCATATTCATTGTGGAAATCCTGAAAACTCAAGGACAAGTTTGGGAGCCACTGTTCTAGAGGTATATTGTTGAACATTACAACTCCAACCAAATTGTGCCTCAGAGAACACCTATGCACAGTTCTCATGAAAGTAGATGTTGTCTTTCGATGCATCCACATTTTACATATTAATTCCCCCACATAATTTTGTAACAGCCATTTCTTTTCTTTTTTTTTTTTTCAGAAAATTGCAACAGAAACACAATAACCAAACATTAACATTTGTAAAGAAAAGTAATATGCTTGCATAAGTCCAAAAAAAAGTAAAAAGTTATACAAAGAATGAGAAAAATACCACTTACTACTAAAGTCCCCAATTTTGAGATGCAGCAACTGTTGGGACCACTGCTCAATATGCAGCCAGACAAGAAGTCAATTGTGCAGGCTGGAAAAAAACAACACAATTTGTTGATTTATATTTAATACATTTACAAGGAAACTTTAGGAAGAAAAGACCCTCCAACTGCAAAACACCAGGCGGTCGATACTCAGGCCACAGGAGTTAGCCCGGCTAACTTCTGCGGTCGATAGTGATGCCAGATATTGAGTTTTGGCTCTTTTCCAGTGACCGGCATTGAATATCTGGTTTATTTTTGGCTGCTATAGACATAGCCGGCCAAGTCAATATTCAACGCTGGCCAACTCGGTTCAAAGCGGCCAAAGTTAGGCCTGCTATTTGGGTGGCCAAATTTGACCACCAAACTTAGCCAGCCAGATGCTGAATATCAGCACTGCCTGGCTATGTCACGCGACATAGTCGGTCATCCAGCTAACTGCTAAGCGCTAATATTCAGCCAGCTATCTCATGCTGAATATTAACAATTAGCCGGCTTAAGGCTATTTAATTGGCCAGGAGCCATTCCTGGCTGGTTAAATAGCGCTGCATAGTGGGGGGGTTGGTTTCAATGGGTTGGTCTCAATAACAAAAATTCTGTCCTACAATTTTAGGGGTGCTTTTACTAAGGTGCACCAAAAAATGGCCTGCGCTGGTGTAGACGCGTGTATTGGATGCGCGCAGGTCCATTTTTCAGCGCACCTGCAAAAGAAACCTTTTTTTGGCCGAAAATGGACGTGCGGCAAAATTTAAATTGGCACGTGTCCATTTTGGGCCTGGGACCTTACCACCACCCATTGACCTAGTGTTAAAGTCTCACGCGTTAACTGGGTGGTAATGGTCTACGTGCATACAATGCCGATTACCGCTTGGTTAGCGCCGCATGCCGGAACCTTTCTGGTGCCCCTAGCAGACGTGCGTCAAAAACAAAGTTACCGGCCAGTGCCTCGCAGTAGCCGGGCGGTAGTTCAAAATTGCCATTAGTAGGATGTGCGTACGTACCTACGCGGCTTAGTAAAATGGCCCCTTAGTCTGTTTTATAATACCTGGAAAAATTCTGACTTTGCTATTAAGAAATAACTCCTCTTTATGCTTGAAAAGAGGTGCAGTGACCGTTCTCTGTCAGAATTTAAAGCAAACAAAACTATTAAAGTTGCCAGTGTCACTAAGGGGCCCTTTTACCAAAGGGCTGTAAAATCTGGACATAACATTTCCTAACATGGGACTTTCCTGTGCACTAAGCCCAGAATTTGAGCAGCCTTTTTTAGGGGTCCTTTTACTAAGCTGTGGTAAGCGCTAGTGCGCACTTAACGCAGCTTACAATGACTTACCGCAGGACACACTCAAGCATCCTACGGTAAGTTTGAAATCAGTGCTTGCTAACAGCACGCAAAATTTGTAAAAACTTTTTTTGGAGCGGGAAAATGTCTGGAGGTTAAGACTAGACATTCCTGTGCTAATCAGTTAGCGCAATCTTATTACCGTACAAGCCCTTACAGCCTACAAAATAGGTGTTGTTAAGTGCTCACGCGGTAATTGTTTTTAATGGCCACGCGCTAATGTCAACATTAGCACACGGCCATTAATATGAGAAATTAAAAATTGCTCATTTCCAGCTGTAGTAAAAATGGCCTTAGCATTTGGGGAAAACCCGAGTAAGAGCGTGCTAAGGCCACTTTTTACCACAAATTAGTAAAAGGACCCCTTAAAGCATTTTTTTCTTTTTTGCAGGTCATGCACTGATGTTGCTATTAGAACGTATTACCTGCAAGAACTTGACATGGTAGAACTTAACACCTCCTATTTATGAAGTGCTAAGGGCTCCCTTATTAACCCTGCGTTAACCAGTTAACTAGCTAGTTAATGCTTCAGCTCCTATTCTCCGCCCATGACTTGCCCCTTGCACACACACAAGCAAAATACCACAAAATACTATAATGCATTTTGCGGTAGCCTGTTTTTCACATGCTTAGCAGTGCATTAGGGCTTAATATTCTAGTAAAAGGGCCTCTACATCAGTCAGAAGACTCCAACACATCCAAATCATTTAAAGCAAGAATCTCAGAAGATCAGTGGCATAGGCCCAGGCCCACCCACTTTGGGCCTAGGCCCACTCAGTAGCAGCACACCTATGATGTGGCTGGCAGGGATCCCCAAGCCCCACCAGCTGAAAACCCCAAACAACTGTCCCTCCTGCATACCTTGTAAATAGCAGATCTTTGCCTGCAACGAGCAGCGATTGATACATACTGCTCGCAACAGCCTCACAGCCTTCCCTCTGATGTATTCTTGCCTATGCGGAAACAGGAAGTTGCATCAGAGGGAAGGGTGTGGGACCAACATGAGCAGTGTGTATTAGTTGCTGCTCGCTGCCGGTGAAAATCTGCTATTTAAAAGGTATGCGGGAGGGGGATGCTTGAGAGACCATATGGTATGCAGGTGAGAGAGGGAGAGACCAAATCACTTGTGGGACAAGGCCGAGTTCTTCTGTCCACCCATCTTGGGCCCAGGCCCTTCCAAAATTGGGTCTCTGGCTACTCACCTGCAGAAGATCCAGGCTGATCTTCACTAGATCTTCTCTTAGCAGTAGGAAGATAGCAGAAGAGGCATTAATTCAGGAGAAACCTTCAATACATCTGCAGTAAGAATGATATTTTTAGTTTGAAAGTTTGATCCCGTGACTCCATACCTCTTTCACTTACACTGGTTACCTACGGAAACTAGGATTGTATTTATGATTATCTATGGCAGTGGTTCCCAAACCCAGCCAGTCAGGTTTTCAGGATACCCACAATGAAAATTCATGAGAGTGATTTGTGGATATACTGAAAACTTGACTGGCTGGGGTGACTTCAGGACCAGGTTTGGGAGTCACTGATCTATGTGGTAGCTCACCAATATATAATAGCTCTAATACATTCTTCTTTTAGGGATATTACTTGACTGGAATCAGATGAAATTACATTTTCCATCTGTCAATAAGATTAAATTGTATACAACTTTCACCTCTTCATTTTCATTCTCGGCAGTCTCAGTATGGAATGCATTGCCTTTCACAATGAGACAGTTGAATGAATAATTAGTGTTTAGGAAAGCAAATAAAATTGTTTTATTTCAGGATCATCTGTTGTCAGTCTTGATCTGCTTTTGGTTTTCAGGACTGTTTTAGCCCTAGACCCTCTTAGTTTGTTATCCACGATGAGCTGGATAGGTATTCTGTGGTCTATAAGAACTAAGGAGTCTTTTACTAAGCCACGGTAGCATTTTTAGTTAGTGGTAGAAATCAACTGGCAGTAAACGCCGAGATGCCCACAGGAATATAATGGGCATCTCGGTATTTACCACCAGCTGATTTCGACCATGAGCTAAAAACGCTACTGTGGCTTTGTAAAAGACCCCCTAGGTAAGATAAGATACATGCGGAACAAATACTTCCTTAGGTGATCTCATAGGTAACTTAGGAAATTCACTATCCTTAAATTGGTAGCTCTCACTTGATTTTCCAATGTCTCCACCTTCAATTTCAATAAGGTATTATTCTGGTTTTTTGTATTTTTTTACTTTTTATTTCTGAAATTTCAGACAAATCACACAAAAATACACTTGCCTAAGAAAGTGAGCGAATAACAAGTAAAAACAAATAAAGGAAACATATAGAGTATTTTACTCACACCAAAGTCCTCCATAGTCGGGGGAAGATACCGATGGAAAAGGAGACAAAATATGAATCAAGAAACGTATAAGAAATCTAGACCAGTAGCATTGTGTACAGCATACATGAACTGTTCAAATTTGATTGAATTATCTTTCGGCAAGATCAGATGGAAAAGAAACCACAGTCGGTGTAGAAGCCCGTACTGGAAGTTTATCAGAAAGAAACATGGATAGTTGTGAGGATTCAAAGAATATATGCTTATTCTGACGATGCTTAACCATTTACATGGATATTTCAACAGAAAAGTAGCCCCTGTCTGTAAAACTAGGATGTAAGAGAAGAAATCGCTGCCTCTTCCTCTTCCTCTGTGTAGCCTGAGCTACGTGTGGAAAAATCCAAATCTTAAGTCCACAGAATAAGGTTTCTCTATTTAGAAAAAAGGACCTCAGAATCCACTCTCGATCATTATCCAACGATAGACACTATTAAAGTTGCAGGTGAAGCTTGCCACTCTATGGATGTCTCTAGGAATGTAGTTAACCTCATCCCCTCCGTATCAAGAATTGGATCCAAAGAATCAGGACATCCTGCAGAAGAAGAGGGTATCACTTTTTGAGGCAGGTCATAAACCTTTGTCATAGAAGGATGAGCAGATTGTGAAATCTTCAGAATTTCCAGGAAATACTTCTTTAACATTTCCTTAGCCGATATATTTAACACTTTAAGAAAGTTAATGAAATGCAAGTTTTTACTCCTCAGTACATTCTCCACATTTTCTATCTTATTATATATCTAAGTAACAAAAACAAAGGGGAAGCTCACTTGGAGTCCCTGTAATCACCTAAACGTCAAAAAAAGCGAGCCTTATGTCTGTATAGGTTAAACACCTAAAAAATAAAAAGACGAGGGACAAGACCTCAGAAAGTTGTGGCCGCCAGCTGCAAAGCTGGAAGAAAGGGTCAAAATGCCACTGATCACAGTTCTACTCTTTAATCATTGGTCAGAAAAACCCCCGTAAATTTATTCTGGTTTTCTTATTTGCATTTATGTGCGAAACAATTATTAATCAGTGAGCAAACACTTTCCACCATGATGCTGCAATCATTGTTGTAAATTTAACTTAACTGGCTGAGCTTGGCTGCATGCATCATCACAGGAGGGCATCCCAACCCGACGGACCGTTTCATCGAGGGGCTTCTTCAGGGTATAGTGGATACCAAGAGTCCTGAATGCAAATTACAGCTCAACAGTAGTGCTGTGGGGAACAAAAAATGATGAATGATGACAAAAAGTCACCACACACTGCTGAATCTATTGTACAGTGCCACCCATACCAAAAACCAAAAGTGAAACTCAATCAACCAACCTCAATGAGTGCTGCAGAATTCAATTCTTATAGAAAGTATTTTGAAAAACTGGCGCTTGTTATATACCTAACGCCCGCGCATGCACCATGGGCCACCAATCGAGAACTAGACAGCTGATCTAGACAGCTGTCAAACTGTCTGTGAAACGTTAATGCCAACAAAAATCCAATTTAAGGAAAAAAAAGGAAAAACAAAATAATGATGATAGTGATCCAAACAATGAACAGTCCTCATTCTTGCATATGTGGAGGGGCATAATCGAAAGGGACACCCAAGTTTTTCTGAGGATGTCCTCGCAGGACGTCCCCGTGAAGGGGATGGGAAACCTGTATTATCGAAACAAGATTGATGTCCATCTTTTGTTTCGATAATACGGTCGGGGACGCCCAAATCTGGAAATTTAGGTCGACCTTAGAGATGGTCGTCCTTAGACTTGGTCATTTCTGATTTTCGGCAATAATGGAAACTAAGGACGCCCATCTCAGAAACGACCAAATCCAAGCCATTTGGTCATGGGAGCATTCATAGTGCAGTGGTCCCCCTGACATGTCAGAACACCAACCAGGCACCCTAGGGGGCACTGCAGTGGACTTCAGAAATTGCTCCCAGGTGCATAGCCCCCAACCCCCCCAAACTCACTCCCCACAACTGTACACCACTACCATAACCCTTATGGGTGAAGGGGGCACCTACATGTGGGTACAGTGGATTTCTGGTGGGTTTTGGAAGGCTCACATTTACCACCACAAGTGTAACAGGTGGGCCTGGATCTGCCTGTCTGAAGTGCACTGCACCCACTAAAACTGCTCCAGGGTCCTGCATACTGCTGCGATGGACCTGAGTATGGCATTTGAGTCTGGCATAGAGGCTGGCAAAATATATTTTTAAAGATTTTTTTTAGGGTGGGAGGGGGTTAGTCACCACTGGGGGAGTAAAGGGAGGTCATCCCCGATTTCCTCTGGTGGTCATCTGGTCAGTTTGGGCACCTTTTCGTGGTTTGGTCATAACAAAAAAAGGACCAAGTAAAGTTGTCCAAGTGCTCATCAGGGACGCCCTTCTTTTTTCGATTATGGGTCGAGGACGCCCATGTGTTAGGCACGACCAAGTCCCGTCTTCGCTATACCTCCGACATGCCCCCAGGAACTTTGGTCATCCCCGCGACGGAAAGCAGTTGGGGACGCCCAAAATCGGCTTTTGATTATGCCGATTTGGGCGACCCTGGGAGAAGGACACCCATCTTCCAATTTGTGTCGAAAGATGGGCGTCCTTCTCTTTCGAAAATAAGCCGGATAGTATAGTAGCATAGTAAATGACGGCAGATAAAGACCTGTATGGTCCATCCAGTATGCCCAACAAGATAAACTCATTTTACATGGTATGTGATACTTTATATGTATACCCGAGTTTGATTTTCCTTGCCTTTCTCAGGGCACAGACCATAGAAGTCTGCCTAGTAATGTTCTTGTACTAAGTTCTGAAGCTAACATCAAAGCCCCTTAAAATTTACACTCCAACCCTTCAAATCTTCAAAAAAATGCTGTCCAATCTATCTTTGCATTGAGATCACAAGGTTCCACAGACTGTAACCGGAATATCCACCGTTGTTCTAATTGCAGCAAACGTCTGTCGGTGTTGCCGCCACGGAGTCTCGGAGTCACACTATCTACCACTCTGACCATGAAATCTTCCAAAGAATGTAAATGTTGTAGGCAATGGGACACTAAAGGTGCCCCCACCCTTTGATGCACAGTACTGTGTCTGTGTTCATTAATGCAAATATTTAAGGGTCTGATGGTCTTGCCGATGTATAGTTTCAAACACGGACACTGCAAAGCATAGACCACATGCGATGATCTGCAATCCGTGTAACGGGTGGAGCAATAACTTTTCTTGTCCACTGGATTAGTGAACACATCTCCCTGTGCCGTGATGTCACAGGTCTTGCAGTGGTCGCATCTGAAATGGCCGACCCTAGTAGGCTCAGGTGCAGTGCCCAATACAGTAGGTAGTTCTGGATAGTCTCCTGAAACACATGATTTTGTGAAGCCAAAAAGGAAAATTGAGACAATAAAGTTTTACCTAGTTTCTCAATCGTTGTCCATATGGAAGAGAGAGAAATTTCAACAGGCCTTTGCAGGGAAAAAGTAATAGCTGAAACAGCCTGTCCTCCATTGGAAACCTGCCCACGATCCATCAAGTCAGAATGCCCTTGCTCTCCAGCTGGGAGAGGTCTACTGCCCACCCTCAAGGAACTTGACTGCATGCACGATGCTGGACGCCAGATTCCCTCCCAGAGGACCAGCTACTAAGGTCTCCACACCGTTGGCCATCGCCATTTTTCCTACAGCTGAATTAGGTGGGGAATGCCATTCTTCCTGGCTTAATGAGGTGTCAAGAGCCAAGGCCCCAGCGTCAATGGGCTCCTGTGCTGAAACCAGTGGCTGAGCTCCAGTCAGTGCTGACACAGAGCGCTGAACGTGTTTGTCAATTGGACCTGAGGTAGGATTTGTTGGGGTACATAAAGCGAGATCCTGGCTTACACCTTTCCTCTTCTTCTGCATCAAAATAGGTTTGAAAAAGACTAATATCAGGAAACTATTCCAGAGCTGACAAAATGCTGGCAGCCATCTTGCTTTGCCCAGGTATTATTTTAATCAAAGCATTATCCATATTTTACAAATCCATCATTTCTGTCTTAACGTCTGCCAGAGTTTTTCAAAGTCGTCAAATCCAACTCAAAATTTTTATCTTTTTATTTTGCTCTTGAATTTTCAAATTTAAAGCTCTTATCTGGGGACAAATAGCCTGCCCTAATTCTGTGATCACATTCTAAATTGATTCCAAAATATAAGATGGAATATGAGATCATATACCCCGCCCCTTCCTTACAAGGGAATTGATAGAATTAAAAAAATTGCCAACCTTGAGCGTATTAATTAGAACTATTAGGGCTATAAGCAATCACTAGACCAAACAAATGGGTGCAGCTTCTTTTATCAGTAGATAATTCTTGAGCTAAGTACAAAATCAAAAATGCATAATAGTCAAAACCAGACTGCCTGCTGTTGGCACCTAGGAGTCCAAATTGTCACAGTAACCAAGAATTGTCTAAGTAATACTCCGACGTAACAGCTGGACATTAATGGCAGGCATGGTACTCCATGTCTGAGTTCAAAAGCCCAGGCCTAACATTCACTACCTGGTGAATATTAAGGCCCTGTTCTCAAGTACCTCCTTTAGAACATAACTCTTAGTTGAGGCATGGTCCTCTCCCCCCCCCCCCCCCCCCCCCCCCACCCCATCCCATACAGCTGCAACAAGGATCCCTGAGAAAACAGAGTCCAGATAATAATAAACAAATACAAGCAAAAGAGAGAGGATGAAACTGGTGAGTGAGTTGCCTCTGAGGAGCAGGAAGGATATTGAGCCTCAGAGGTGTTCATTTTAAATCTTCTCATCAAACCCTTCCCTGGGGATAAGGGGAAATGCTCAAAATGACTTGCAGATTTACCTTGGTCAGAGGACCCGCTTGGGTCTCTACTCCTCAGGCTTACAGTATCCCAACCACTTTGGTATGGGACCACATAGCTCTGTCATCAGGAGAGGCACCTCAGGCCACAACAGTGGAAGTTGCTTATCTGGGCTAAGTGTGACATCAGACTCTAAAAAGGTGCCCAGTCCTTCTGTCTCCAGGTCCCCTTCTGCCAGCATTGCTCTAGATGTTTCAAATCATGTCTTCACAAACAAATCTATGGGATCAGTCATACGGGTACTAGAGTTCTCAGAGGAATAAACCCCTACTTTACCCCTGCACTCACCCATTAAGAAACAATAAATAAACAGGTAGAAATCAGCATCTTTAAGCAGGTAATACAGCTGGCTGCCATCTTGACTCCCTATAACTGCCGTTTTCGATGCATAAAACCTGTTTTACATCTAAATTCACCTAGTGGATGTTCCATTAGCTCTATATAAGAAATGATATGCTTAACAATGAAATTAATTATGTCCCCGTGTGAAGGCATAGGAGCCGACTCTGTGGGTGCTGTGGGTGCTTGAGCACCCCCAATATTGAGAACATTCCTTGTATGTGGCCAAGGAAGTGTTATTTCTACTGGGCTTAGCACCCCCAATAATTTTGAAAAGTTGGCTCCTATGTGTGAAGGAACTATCTTTTCATCTACATGTTTCATATAATTTCTATCTGTTCTTGTATGTGGATCCATACGTCTATATTTTTGTGTAATCAACTTACCCTCCTAGATAACTGTGTCCAACATTCAGGTGCAATATGAAATGGAGCTGTTTAATACGGAGAGTGATGATTTATTGCACTAGCTACCAAGAACAATTTTAATCCGCAGCAAACTAGATCTGACCTTTTCAATTTCAGATAGACTAAAAAAAAAATACATTTCGAAAAAGTGTAAAGAAAGTACATCTTGTTATCTGCAGAGACTGACTATGTACAAATAGAGATAATAATACATTTAAAAAATAATGAATGCTAGAACATGTTTCAACAGCATAACCATTACTAACAAACTCTTGTCTTTAGGCTACTCTGCTTGAAAAGCAGACCGCGTATTTTCAGTCACGTGGTGTGCTGTATACCAATGGTGTTTCCTGACACAAATTTCAGAGAGCATAAAAATACAAATCTAGGTATACAAACAGAAAGACACTGCAAACTGAATTAGCATATGTCAAAAGGCATGCAAATCCAGCCTTTGAGGATAGCAAACCACTCTGGTGTTCTGGTTTTATGACAAATAGTGTAAAGAGTATGTAGGCAGCTCTGGGGAACAGAAAGAAAAGAGGAGAGCAAGAAACTACAACTCCCCGCATGCCTCAGTGGAACCCTGGGCTAAGCAAGAATACCCCCGTTACAGGCAGGCATTCCCCAAGAAAGAACCAGAAATAAGGAACTACAACTCCCAGCATGCCCATAGGGAACTTGGGGATAAGAGAAACTATATGCATTCCCCTGAGTCACCAGAGGAGGGCCGCAGGGGAAGCAATAAGGCTGATTCTCCAACCTGGGGGAAGAGGTGGTGGAACAGGTGGGTGGAGAAATTAGAGACCCAAAAGAGCTTTAATGAAAGAAAGGGTGAGCAGCTGGAAGAAGGGCGGGGTGAAGAGAATATGGATTGGGCTCCTGAGGAGAGGGAGGAGGAGAGTGGGCCTTGTCCTATGGAGTTAACTGAACCGGAGAGCGCCCTAGAAGAGCCGATGGACTTTTCAGCTCTGGCTCAGCACAAGCCCAGAGAGTAGCGTGGCCAAGCCGGGTCAAGCGGGAGGAGGTCAGGTAGGAGTTTGACTGACCAAGAGGGTGGGACCCTAGGCTTTGAGCCCGCGCAAAGCCATTACTGTGTTTTGGAAAGCCTAGCTGAACTGAGCTGTGTTTTAAAGCTTCGCTAAAAGGGAACTGTGTTTTGAAAGCCTAGCTGAACTGAGCTGTGTTTTAAAGCTTGGCTAAAATTGAACTATGTTTTGAAAGCCTAGCTGAACTGAACTGTGTTTTGAAGCTTGGCTCAAATTGAACTGTGTTTTTGAAAGCCTGGCTGGACTGAGCTGTGTTTAAAGCCTGGCTCAAATTGAACTGTGTTTTTGAAAGCCTGGCTGGACTGAGCTGTGTTTAAAAGCTTGGCTAAAATTGAACTGTGTTTGGAAAGCCTGACTTGACTGAGCTGTGGTTTAAAACCAGGGCTGAATTGCGCAGTGTGTTTTTTTTTACTGCTACTCTCCAGATGACAAGGGGGAGGGAGGAAGCAGATGTTGAAGCCTGTACTGCGTAACCTTGTTTAGGGTTTTTTTTTGAGACGTAACTGAGGGCAGGAGGGACGACCCTCCTGTTTAATAAAAAGCTTCATTGTTTTTTTTTTGGAGTCTGTTTTTTTTTCTTGGAAGAGCTGCAACCCAGGAGCAAAGAGGATCCACTTTACAATTGGTGTCAGAAGTGGGATCACTTCGCGGACCTGTCGCTCGAGGAGGCCAAGACGAGCCAGACAGAAAAGCCCGACGGAGGGGCCAACGCTGAGAAAAGCGCAGACCCGTCTGGGGTTCCGGTAAGCGGGGCCTAGATTGGGGGAAAAAAAGGGATCCTAGTAAAAGGGGAAACATAAGTAGTGAAACCACACTTGGAGGTGTCCTCTGTGTTTTTTCCCCACCAGGAGTCACTGTTCCGGAGCAAGGATGGACCCCAAGGAGATCTTCGCTTGGATGACGATGCAGTTCCAGAAACAGCAAGAACTGACGGGGAAGATGGTGGAAGACTCCTTGACGGCGGCACAAGAGCAGCAACAACCGGTGCTGAATATGCTCCAGGACTTTTTGCAGCGAGGGATCGAGGCTCCCAGGGGCGGTGGAGCCGGAGCAACTGGACAGGGGCCAGGAGGAAGCGGTGCGGTAGGACCTTTATCCCTGAACTCACTTACTTGGGGAAAGTTGTCTGAGCAGGATAATGTAGATGATTTCCTGACCGCCTTCGAGAGGGTGGCAGTGGCCGCAGGGTGGCCACAAGAGCAGTGGGCCATGCGGTTAGTGCCTTCATTATCTGGGGAGGCTCTAGGAGCCTTTAGGGACTTAGCTCCTGGGGACGCTGCCAACTATGGGAGGTTGAGAGAGGCCATTAAGGACAGATATGGACTAAGTACCCAGGCTTATAGGCGTAAGTTTCGGTCCACTAAATGGGAAAAGGGGGAAACCCCTAAAGCGGTGGCCACTAGACTGATGGACTTGGTAAAAAAATGGTTGGAACCTGAGCGCCACACCACGGGAGAGATGATTCAAGAATTAGTAGTGGAGCAGTTCCTGCAGGGCCTTCCCAGGGAGATTAGGGCAGGATTGGTCCAAAGGGGCTGTAAGACGGTGGAGGCCGTGACAGTCGGGTTGGAGTGTGTTTTTGAAAGCCTGGCTGGACTGAGCTGTGTTTAAAAGCTTGGCTAAAATTGAACTGTGTTTGGAAAGCCTGACTTGACTGAGCTGTGGTTTAAAACCAGGGCTGAATTGCGCAGTGTGTTTTTTTTACTGCTACTCTCCAGATGACAAGGGGGAGGGAGGAAGCAGATGTTGAAGCCTGTACTGCGTAACCTTGTTTAGGGTTTTTTTTTGAGACGTAACTGAGGGCAGGAGGGACGACCCTCCTGTTTAATAAAAAGCTTCATTGTTTTTTTTTTGGAGTCTGTTTTTTTTTCTTGGAAGAGCTGCAACCCAGGAGCAAAGAGGATCCACTTTACAATAGGCATGAGATATATTGCATAAATTTTAATAGTTATAAATCCAAAAACCAATTTGTTAATTGAGCTGTTTATCTCACAATCCATTTTTTTCAATGATTAAATATTAACCAAACAGGAGAATTGAGCTTCCCAGTGAGACTATTCTTTACAGAATCCTTGCTCCCATATTGGGTGCATCTCAACATAGAGTGGAACAAACTTTTATCATTGGTCTCTATATTATTACTAAGAAGGGCAAAAACCGAACCAAGGCAAAAAAAAAAAAACCTCTCAGTTACCGAGAAAAATCATTAGTTCCTCAAAAACTCTTCCTTTAGAAAGAATTAATGGCTGTGAGAGAAAGCGCTCATGTAAAAAGAAAAACTGCAATCTAACTGTGAGCACAACAAAAGAGCAAAAAAAGGTTATTTATTAACCCCCCAAAGAGGTGCACCGCTAGACTTATCTAAGAGAAACCTCGTTTTTCCTTCTTTCTCCTTTTTAATGATATTATTATTATTATTAGCATTTGTATAGCGCTACCAGACACACGTAGCGCTGAACACCTGATACAAAGAGACAGTCCCTGCTCAAAAGAGCTTACAATCTAAATAATACAGACAGACAAGACAGTTACAGATGAGGGAATGATATGACGTAGTGTTCTTATCCACTTGCTAGTGCTCAATCCCAATCATCGTGCAACCGATTAGGATGGTAACCAAAACATTCCTTTGGTCGCTGTTTGTCAGGGACTTCACCAACAAGCAAATTTTTCTACAAGAGCGCCTTGTTTTACTGGAGCTCGCTGCTTCAGGAAGATACAGATCTGTGATATTTAATATATCTTCCTGAAGCAGTGAGCTTGATTAAACCATTATTAAAAATCACCCGACATGGTCCATGTTTTGCTCACATGGATCACGTCAGATGATTTTTTAATAAAGATATTTATATTGAGACTATTTTTGAACCTGCTTTAGGCTGCATCTATTTTTGGTATGGATCTGGAGAGTCTCTCTGTTTTGCTGTTTTTAATCAGTTTTGCCATAATTATTTTCTTTCTTTTTTTTTACTAAAAGTTTCATCTGTTTTCATTCGATATAGAAGCTGTCCATTATTGTTACTGTTGGCAAACCCACCCACTAACTTTTCTGTGATACAGAGGGGCATAATCGAACACGAACGCCCATCTCCATGGGCGTCTATGTCTGCGAACGGGTACATGAGGGGGCGGGACAGACTGTATTTTCGAAAAAAATGGGCGCCCATCCATAGGCGGTCGGTGGCCCAACTGTTTGGGGAGGCTAAAGGGGGCGGGATTAGGGGTGGGGCCAGGGGCGGAGCTTACCTCCATAATTGTCTGACAACACAGAAAAAAATAAGTAAAAATAAAATAGTCACAGTTAATACCTTTTATTAAATTTAGATATTAGCAATGTATCATATGTCAAAGAATAAAGTGGTTGCTCAAAGCATTTACTAACCACAATCGCTCAACTGCAAAACACTATGCACAATTTTGTGCAAAAACACACTCAGAACCTTACTGTATCATAAATATTACACTGGGCAGACCCTAATACATCAATATACCACCCATAGGGAAAATGCAGACTGTCAACAATATGAAACAAGGGATCATAATATCACAATTCTCATATAGAGCCACAAAACACTCTTTTAGGGTGGATAGTGTTCACAATGAGCTCCTTTTATTAACGACCATATGTAGATCCTTCAAGTGGTAGTGTGTCATGATTTAGGCTCTACACCCTTTCTGATGTTTTGGTGCCACCTCAGTAAGCCCAACACACAATCTCTCCACTGTAAAACACTATACACAAACTTGCGCAAAAACACACTCATAGCCTTACCAAACCATAACAGCACTAATTCCAAGGACAAGACGAGCTACAACCTTTATGTGTGGAAAGGCAGCACTATAATTACACCGGGCTCTAAAACACCAGTACACAACCTAGTGAAACAAAAACAAAACAAAACAAAAAGGGCTGCAAATACTACACGCTAGCAGAATACTGCATCTTGATCAGACATGAAAAAATTTGGAGAAAGATCTTAAACTCCTCACTGGAATACACTATAAGCAACTAAGGGTCATGTTTACTAAGGTACACTAGCATTTTTAGTGCACACTAAACATTAGCATGCGCTAACGCTAAAGGCACTCATAAGAATATATAGGTGTCTCTAGCATTAGTGCACTCTAATTTTTAGCACGCAATAAAACCTACAGCATGGCTTAATAAACAGGGCCTTAAGTATTATGGCCTCCACAAGCTGCTTGGTAAACTAGGAAAAACCTTAAACTGAACTCTGGCAGGCACTGGCAGCTAATGTAGGCTCCATAATGATGGGGTGACATAATCCCACCTGTTTTTCTTCAGGGGCCTCCTTGCCATATTCTGGACAAGTTACTGTCATTTTAGGTTAGCTTGGGAAAGGCTAAGAAACAAAGAGTTATGGTAATCTAACCTACTGAGCACAAGCGTAACCACATTTTTTGTAGTCAGACAAGCCTTAAGGTTCTAAATCTGTCAGAGCTGATTACAACAAGCCCTCCTCTCTGTTTATTTATTTGTTACATTTGTATCCCACATTTTCCCACCTATTTGCAGGCTTAATGTGGCTTACATAGTACCATAACGGCGTTCGCCAATTCCGGTATGAACAAATAACAAAGTGATGTTGTGGTTGACAAAAGAAGCATAAAACCTAGCAGCCAAATGTAATCTCAAAATAATAAATACTCATCTCTGGTCACATGTTCTACAAGGAAGATACCCATGTAGTCACCATGGTTCCAGGTTTTTGTTTATTAAAATGAGTCCACAAGAACCACAAAAATAATCTTTGGTCACAGATTTCATTGACAAATGGCCAAAAGGACACTAAGACCAAGCTGCAGAGGTCTGATCTCCAAATCAAGCAATTTTTCTCCTTATAATAAAACACATAAACATAATTTTATGATAAACAATCCAATTTTAACACTCTGATTGCTGTTTTCCAAATAATTTATGTACATTTTTGATCTGTAAGCTGCCCCAACCCCCCAACCCTTTCACTCTCCTTGGCAGCGCTTTTCCCAGGTAGCTCTCCCTCCCTCCCTTCCTTCCTTCCTTCCCGCTCCTGGCTCCCCGATCGCGGCAGCAGCGGCAGCAGCAGCCCCCCCCCCCCCCCGTGCGCGTTTTAACCTTTACTTTTTCCGTGGCAGCGACGTCAATCAATGAAGACAAAGGCACTACAGGCTCGCTCGCTCGCTTCCAGCTCAACTTCTCTCTTCACACAGTGTCCCGCCTTCAGCAATGATGCATTTCCTGTTTCCGCGAAGGCGGGACACTGTGTGAAGAGAGAAGTTGAGCTGGAAGTGAGCGAGCGAGCCTGTAGTGCCTTTGTCTTCATTGATTGACGTCGCTGCCACGGAAAAAGTAAAGGTTAAAACGCGCGGGGGGGGGGAGGAGCCGAAAGCGGGAACCAACCAACCAACCAAGGAGGAAGAGCCAGTGCCTGTCCAGAGCTGCAAAAAGCGCTGCGCCAAAGGAAGTCGGAAGTCCACGATTGGGCTGGGGAGGCTAAGCCTCCCCAAGCCTCCTATACGGGGCACCTATGCGCCCATCTTTTTTTTCGATAATACGGTTTGTGCCCGGCAAATGCATCGGATTTGTGCGGATTTGAGCTGGGTGGTTTCATTTTTCAGCGATAATGGAAACCGAAGGCGCCCAGCTCAAAAACGAACAAGTCCAAGGCATTGGGTCATGGGAGGGGCCAGGATTCGTAGTGCACTGGTCCCCCTCATATGCCAGGACACCAACCGGGCACCCTAGGGGGCACTTGTAACAATTAGAAAAAAATTAAATACCTCCCAAGTCCCTTGGGTGCTGAGCCCCTCAAATTCCCCCAAAATGCACTGCCCACAACTCTACACCATTACCATAGCACTTATGGCTGAAGGGGGGCACCTACATGTGGGTACAGTGGGTTTTGGGGCGGTTTGGAGGGCTCCCATTTACCACCACAAGTGTAACAGGTGGGGGGGATGGGCCTGGATCCACCTGGGTGAAGTCCACTGCACTCACTAACAACTGCTCCAGGGACCTGCATACTGCTGTAATGGAGCTGGCATTTGAGGCTGGCATACAGGCTGGAAAAAAAAGTTGTTAAAGTTTTTTTTTTATGCTGGGAGGGGGTTAGTGACCACTGGAGGAGTCAGGGGTGATAATCCCCGATTCCCTTCGGTGGTCATGTGGTCATTTAGGGCACTTTTTTGGGACTTGTTTGTGAAAAGAAGGTCCAATAAAAATGACCCAAATTCGCGCTAAAAACGCCTTTCTTTTTTCCATTATCGGCCGAAGGTGCCCATCTCTCCTCGGCCGATAAACATGCCCCAGTCCCGCCTTCACCACACCTCCAACATGCCCCCATCAACTTTGCCAGTTTCCACGACAGATTGCAGTTGAAGATGCCCAAAATCAGCTTTCGATTATACCGATTTGGGCGCCTTTGCAAGATGGGCACCTATCTCCCAATTTGGGTCGAACTCTGGGCGCCCATCACATTCAAAAATAAGGCTGACAGTGTGAAAGGTCATTTGGTCAAAAAAGTAGTGTTCAATCCAATCCTAAAGGACCACTCGACTTGCTGATTGTCAGACTAAACACCATGAATATGCATGTTTACTTACATGCACTGTTGCCATTGTATTAAAACATATATCTCATGTGCATTCTTGATGGATATTCTGAAAAGCAAAATGGCTGTGATCAAGCCTTGATATAGGCATAAGAGAATGTCCTGTGTATTTTAGTATCATACAGATTTTGAAATATTTGTGTACATATATACATATGAAATATTTATGAAGTGATAAAAGTTCTGAAATACACTGTAGACCAGATATAAAATAGACCAGTATAACCTAAGATCGTTTATAATGTGGTAAAATTATGGATTTTTGTTGTTATAGTTACATAAGACACTGTAGACCCAACATAACACAGATTCACTTATAATATGGTCAATTATTTTGGACCCACACAATCCACATTATTTGGTATCTACAGAACAATTAGGGAATATCATTTTCATTGACAGACTCTAAGTATAGGAATTCAACTCCCTTTGTTTCCAGAATGGAGGAGTAGCCTAATGGTTAGAGCACCTGCATGCCAACCAGGGAAGCCAGGTACCAAATCCCACTGCTTCTCCTTGTGATCTTGGGCAAGTCACTTAAACCCTCCATTTCTTCAGGAACAGAATTAGATTGTAAGCCCTCCAGGGGCAGGGAAATAACTTATGGATCCTTTTATTAAAATGCGCTAATGGATTTAATATGCACTAATGATTAGCCTGTACTGAATGATAAAATGCACATTATATTCCTATGGGCGTCTTATCATTTAGTGCATGCTAATCGTTAGTGTGCACTAAATCTGTTAGTACACCTTAGTTTAATGTGGCTTATAGATGTCTGCAAAGAACAAAGTTTGTTTGATTACAAAACACATTGTTAACTGAGCTATCTTTCTCTAACATTGGTTCACTCACTTACAGTTGTTGAACTTCAAACAAGATGGTGCCTGCACGTCACACGCTGGCTTCTCCCTATAAATAGGCTACTCTGAACAAACTTTGTTCTTTGCAGACATCTATAAGCCACATTAAACAGCGCACATTCCTGAAGAAGCCACACGGGTGAAACGGCGGCCCCGTCGGACTTTAAGCTAAGTGCTGTTGTTTCTGTTCCTGGCGCTGATGTATAGAGGCTGACTAAAACTTAAGAAGTATATACAGATATTTTGAAAGATATTTTGAAAGATGATTGAGTTAAAAATACATTAAAAATCAATAAAGCAAATATAAGGAGTTTTTTCCCGATGATAGAAACTTAACAACGGCATAAAAAGTCCTGCCATTGTAAACCTAGGATTTGTGCAAATCCGATAGGTTTCTGAGGGATTTTCTCCTTGTGAAAGCAAAACACCATAAGAGTTTTTTTGATAAGCTTAAGAATGACTAGTGTTCAAAAGTGTTCACATAGATTTACCTGATTATCACACTAGTCACCCCTGCACAATTTTGCATAATCCTTTTACTAAGCCAGGTAAGGCTCTACGCGCGCCCAACGCACGCCAAAATGAAGTTACCACCTGGCTACCGCATGGCTCTTGTGGTAATTTCAATTTTGGTGCACGTCCGATACACACAGACAAAAATAATTTCTATTTTCTGGTGCGAGTATCGGACGCCCGCAAAGTGGCATTTGGCGCGCATAGGTCATTACTGCCCGGTTACCGCATGAGACTTTACCACTTGGTCAATGGCTGGCGATAAGGTCGCAGAATCAAAATGGACGCGCAGCAATTTTGATTTTGACACGCATCCATTTTTGGCAAAAAATTTTAAAAGGCCTTTTTAACAGGTGCACTGAAAAATGGATCAGCGTGCCTATAACCCGTACCTACAATACCGCAACCCATTTTTCAGCGCACCTTAGTAAAAGGATCCCTCAGTGCTGTCACAGTATAATGTCTGAAATCCTTATTGGTCACATTTTTGTTTTTGAAAGCAGACATTTTAATTTAGCATTTATTAAGTTTTCATATACAATCTTATTTGCACTGCAAGCCAAAGCAGCTCACAAGGTAAAATCAGAAGTATAACAGAAAAGAACTCCATAAAGAGGAAGAAAAGCACAAAATCATCCAGGAGTTACAATCAAGCTTAAATAATCCTCTTAATTCTATGTCACCAAAAACTGTGTGCGCAATTTAAATACAAAACAAATTAATGCCAATACTTGGCTTCTTAAGCCTTTCGCTAAATCACAAACTCAGACCTACACATCCCAGAATTTCCAAAATCTTAATGCCACAAATCTCCTTAGTCACTCTGAACTTCATGTGGCATCTTTTTCATTGCTCAATATCAAACTATGACACTGTATATTACTTCTCATATATAATTCTTCTTATATTAGACCTCAGAGGTGTTGTTGATGTAAATTTCCACTTTGATGTTATAAAACATCCAGAAATCAAACTTGTATGCCTCTCGTCATTGGTCAAACATCCATCATTTTTTTATTTTTTACTTATAATTTTTAACTTTTTAAATAGAAAAATTTCTTTATACTTAGCTTTAAATAAAGCTTCAAATCATTGAGATTTCTACCACTCCAAGGGCTCACATCGACACGTGTTTCGCCATCAGGCTTTTTCAAGATTATATGCCCCTAGAAAAATAATTATAATATTTATCTATATATAATACATTTTATATATATCATAACCATTCAACAACGGATCTATTACCTTAATCTCTCATATCTGAGTAGGTTTTCCTTAATCGCAAGCCTCCAATATGGCCGCGACTTTTTTCTTTCTTTAAATGAAATCAGGTGACTCGACCAACCAATCACAGTTACTTTCAATGATGACACCACTACAACAATGTTTGCCATTCAATATATATATTATAGTGGGCAATTTTTGATATCTTTTTCATTGCTTACATTGACGGATCCACAATACATTCACAGTTTCAAAACATGGACTGCGACACCTGTGTTTAAAAGAAAAATGAGGTCCAATATCAAAAGTAAAAGAATACAGCCAAAAGCATCTGTATAGAAAAAGCTCTGGTCCAATTCCAAAAGTCAGTAACCACCGAGTATTGTATAAACCTATGTGACTCCTGATGAAGGTTTTTCTGAAACTTGGCCAGGTTGTATCCTGTTTCCATTAAGGATGACATTTGGATAAACGCTTGCTGTGTTTGTCCTTCCTTGGATCGCTCCTGCTGTTTGGTTGTCTGTTCTACTTCAGCAGTAGACTGTGCCCTGTTTGTTTTTGCTATCTAAAATGCATACAGCATAATTGGCACATAAATATAAGTACATACTTTACAGAATTGCTCCCATAGTGAAGGATTGGCTTAGTGGTTAGAGTGGTGGACTTTGGTCCTGGGGAACTGGGTTCAATTTCCACTGCAGACACAGGCAGCTCCTTGTGACTCTGGGCAAGTCACTTAACCCTCCATTGCCCCATGTAAGCCGCATTGAGCCTGCCATGAGTGGGAAAGCGTGGGGTACAAATGTAACAAAAATAAAATAGATACTATTGGACATTCTACATGGAATGTTGCTACTTTACATGGAATGTTGCTATTCCACTAGCAACATTCCATGTAGAAGGCTGCGCAGGCTTCTGTTTCTGTGAGTCTGACGTCCTGCACGTACGTGCAGGATGTCAGACTCACAGAAGCAGAAACCTGCGCGGCCACATTGGTGATCTGCAAGGGCCGCTGACTTCTACATGGAATGTTGGAATAGCAACATTCCATGTAGAATCTCAAGTAGTAGCAACAGTGGAGGAGTGGCCTAGTGGTTAGGGTGGTGGACTTTGGTCCTGAGGAACTGAGTTCAATTCCCACTACAGGCAGCTCCTCGTGACTCTGGGCAAGTCACTTAACCCTCCATTGCCCCAGGTACAAATAAGTACCTAAGCTGCATTGAGCCTGCCATGAGTGGGAAAGCATGGGGTACAAATAAAATACTGGCTGAATCCATATGTGGCTGGTTCTAAAGGTACTTCATAAGTCGTTACAAATCTACTTCTCTCAAAGACTGGGTTTTTCAAAAAACAAATTATACAGAGTCCAAGGATTCTCAAAAGCATTGTAGATAACATTATTCTAATATAGGCAGCGATAAAGCACTCATTCCAGGAGTATTTTATTAGAGAACAGGTTGAGAGGGAAGAACTACATTTATTTGGCAAATATATATAGTAATACTATTTTCTAAATGAGCAGTTTGTCATATATCTTGAATGTGAAGTTCACTTAAGTGAAAAATCGAAAGAAAAGTGATGTATTTCTGGCAAGGAGATCTAGTTAACATTTCAAGCAGTCGTTGCTATTTTGAGTATTTTATTTTTTCTTCTAATGAAGTTAAGTATTTTTCCTTTCTTTGCCAATGATATGATTCATGCTGAAGGAGAGGCTGTGCAAGTGACTCTTATATGTGAGAGTTTCTCGTGTGTGGGCAGGTTAAGCATTTGTAAGTCATTACATTGCCACCTACTGTACACTAACGTAGTTAGAAATGTTTCCTTCTCGTCTGTAGAAAAATGTATTTATGTTGTAAGATCCTTTGGGTTTGTCAATCGCTATCCTGTTTGTGTAGCAATTACGTACATAAGTATTGCCACCCTTGGTACAGACCAAAGGTCCATCAAGCCCAGAATCCTGTTTCCAACAGTGGCCAATCCAGGTCACAAATACCTGGCAAGATCCCAGAAAAGTTCAATACATGTTATGATGCTTAACCCAGAAATAAGCAGTGTATTTTCCCAAGTCAATTCAATAATGGTCTATGGACTTTTCCTTTAGGAAGCCGGCCAGACACTTTTTAAACCCCGCTAAGCTAACCACCTTTACCACATTCTCTAGTAATGGAGTGAAGTTGAGTGAAGAAATATTTTCTCCAATTCGTATTAAATTTACTACTTTGTAGTTTCATCGCATGCCCCCTAGTCCTAGTATTTTTGGAAAGAGTAAACAAACAATTCACATCTACCTGTTTCACTCCACTCATTATTTTATAGACCTCTATCATATCTCCCCTCAGCCGTCTCTTCTCCAAGCTGAAGAACCCTAGACGCTTCAGCCTTTCCTCATAGGGATGTCATCCCATCCCCTTTATCATTTTTGTCACCCTTCTCTGTACCTTTCCTAATTCCACTATATCTTTTTTGAGATGCAGTGACCAGAATTGAACACAATATTCGAGGTGCAGTCGCACCAAGGACCAATACAAAGGCATCATAGTGTCCTCACTTTTGTTTTCCATTCCTTTCCTAATAATACCTAACATTCTATTTGCTTTCTTAGGCGCCGCAGCACACTGAGCAGAGCATTTCAACGTATCGTCAACAATGACGCCGAGATCCCCTTCTTGGTCAGTGACTCCTAACGTGGAACCTTGCATTACATACAGTAGCTATCATTCGGGTTCCTCTTTCCCACATGCATCACTTTGAAATTGCTCACATTAAACGTCATCTGCCATTTAGACGCCCAGTCTCCCAGTCTCGTAAGGTCCTCTTGTAATTTTTCACAATCCTCTCACAATTTAACAACTTTGAATAACTTTGTGTCATCAGCAATTTAATTACCTCACTTGTTGCTCCCATCTCTGGCAGGGAATATCGGTCATAGCCCTAAACGAAGTCACAAAATCCACATTTGTGGTCAGCAGCCTATCTGGATAGGAAAGTTAACACCTATGGGAGCAAATCTAAAAGGAGCATGCCAACATAGAATAGTGCATAAGTAAATAAGTATTGCTATACTGGGACAGTAATGAGATGCAGTGACCAGAATTGAACACAATATTCGAGGTTCGGTTGCACCATGGACTGATACAAAGGCATTATAATGTCCTCACTTTTGTTTTCCATTCCTTTCCTAATAATACCATAGAGCCAGGGAACAAGCCTACATTTATGTCACTGAAAACCTGGTGTAAATACCCACGCCTAAATGTAGGCACATTCCCTCAAATTCTCTAATCGCGTGCATAAATTTGAGCAATGCCCGACACGCCTTCCATGGCCACGCCACCTTTTCAGCTGCTCAATAAGAACTGTGATGAGCTGGATCAGGAAATCTGTCTCTACAGAGTGAGTGCGTACTGTGATTAGCTCCTTTTACATAAAGGAGGAACTGGCACTGGCCGGTAATGTGAAAATACTGTAGAGTGAAAAACACCATGGATTGCTAAGGGCCTGAGAGCAAAAGCAGCAGTAGTACTGCCTGAGCATGGAGAAATTACAAATCTTTCAACAGACAGGCTCTCTCACTCAAGCATGGCTCTCTCAGTAAGCTGCCTTCTGGCCTCCTTGCTTCTGTCATAGAGATATTAGGTGTCAGGGATGCACTTCCTCTTCCCAGCATGCAAAGGGCCCACCAAACTAACAATCAGGAACCATAAGGACTACTATATTACAGGCACTTGTAGGCATTTGTTGTTCATTATACACATTAGCACTCAAAATTGCACATGCAAATTTGGGAGCATGTGGGCACTAAGAATCAATTATTGGTGCTAATTGGTAACAATTGGAACGTATGCGCTCATCTTTATAGTTGCTATTCTATAAAGATGTGTGTATAAACTTTTCCACATGGATCCCAAAAGGGGGTGGGGCCATGGAGGGAGCATGGGAGGGTGCCATTTCTAAGATTTGTGTACAGTGCTATATAATTTGGGGGATCCGTACCCAATTTAGGGGCCCTTTTACTAAGCCGTGTAGGTGACTGCATGCACCCAATGTGCCCAGGGTGGCAGTTTAGTTTTTACATGTGTGCACTACGTGCACCAGAAAATAATTTTTCTTTTCCGGCGCAAGGCAGAAACCGGGCAGGAATCGTCATTAAAAGAATGAATTGCGTTTAAAGTTTGCACCCTGGTCCACAAAATCATCTACAAGGAAGCCCCGGCCTATAGGTCTGACCTTATAGGCTTGCCTACTAGGAACGCAAAAAGATCAGCACGCTCATTCCTCAATCTCCACTACCCCAACTGTAAAGGGCTAAAATATAAATCCACTTACGCAACCAGTTTCTCCTACATCTGCACACAACTATGGAACGCACTACCGAAGGCCATAAAAACAACGCAAGACCTAACTATCTTCCGAAGGCTACTGAAAACTGAACTGTTCAAGAAGGCATACCAATAAAATCCATCCTCAATACTAAATAATAAGACTGCAAATGAACTAGAAAAACTGAACTCTTTATCTCTTGAATGAATAACCTCTTTGTTAATAATGATCAAGCACTACCACTTTAATCCTTATGTCGATTATGGTATCTCTATAGTCAATGACCTAATGTGTGTTACAATATAATCTATCACTCAGGAATTAATATGCAATACCATAACGAATTCTTCTTTACCATCTATGTATGCACCTTAATGCAATGCCTTTTGTAATTCTGTTACCCGGAAATGGCAAACGCCATTACGGCAAATGTAAGCCACATTGAGCCTGCAAATCGGTGGGAATATGTGGGATACAAATGCTACAAATAAATAAATAAGTTCTACGTGCATAAGACATTACCGCATGGTTACCACGTGAGACCTTACCACAAAGTGAATAGGTGGCTGAAAGGTCTGAGACCCAAAATGGATGTGCACCAGTTTTTATTTTGCCGCACATCTATTTTCAGCAAAAAATTTTTAAAAGGCTTTTTTTACAGGCGCGCTGAAAAATGGACCTGCACACGCCCAAAGCATGCACCTACACTAGCACAGCCCATTTTTCAGCGCACCTTAGTAAAAGGACCCCTTAGACATAGGAATTTACACCAGGGTTCAGTTGGTGTAAATCCTTGTGCCCAAAATTGGGCACGGATCCCGGCACTACGCACTATGCTATAAACAATGCCCAACTTAGAGCACTGTTTATAGAATAGCACTTAACATGCATTTTCTTGCAGAACTGAGTCCTATATGCAGACAATGTAATCTGCTACACACAAGGGGGCAGAGCACCAGGTAACGTCCAGCAGCCTCTTTGTGCCTGGATATTTAGTGCACTACAAAATCTTCTAGCTATTAAAATTCATCAGGTTTATTCATTCAACATAGGATTGAGGTGTAACCTATGTTGAATGAATAAACCTGATGAATTCTAATACCTGTTGCTTCTAGAAGATTTTCTTCTTCTTTGAAACATTTTTTCTCAGTGACTTCCACTACTTGTTTATGGTAGAGTTGTTGTTGTTGTTGTTGTTGTTGTTGTTTTCTTCATTTTGTGTTGTATTTAGTGTAGTACCCAGATAGGAGCAGGCACTGAATACCCAGGTACAATTCAGCCACTTACCACTGCCCCCCCCCCCCCTTGATTGGTAGCCTCTGAGTTCCTTATTCATAGCTTAGACTATGCCTCTGGCTACCTTCAAGGTCCATATGTTGCCTTATTTGCAAACTTACAGTGAAGAAGAAGCTAAATGGTTAGAGCAGGGGCTATGAACCAGGGGAGCTAGGGTTCAAATTCCATTATTACTCCCTTTGATTTTAATTGTCACTTAACTCTCCATTGCCTCAGGTGCAAATTTAGGGGTCAATATTCAGCCAGTGGCAGTGATTTCTTTTGGCATCCTTATATCCAGGCACCAGCATCAAATATCCAGTCATACATAGCCAGATAACACTTACCTAGTTAAATGAGATATTCAGAACTTCACCAGAACAGGATAAAGATAGGAGTTGAGGAGTAGCCTAATGGTTAGTGCAGTGATCTGAGAACCTGGGGAACTGGGTTAAATTCCCACTGCAGGTCCTTGAGACTTTGGGCAGGTCACTTATCCCACCATTGCCCCAGGTACAAAATAAGTACTTATATATACTATGTAAACCGCTTTGATTGTAACCACAAAAAAGGCAGCATATCAAATCCCATCCCCTTTCCTTTCCATGTGTGGTCCTATTTATCCAGTTAAGCGCTGAATATCGGCACTTAACCGGATAAGTGCCAACTCTGCCTAAAACTGCCAACATAATAGCCCATTTCGGCTTAGGCACTAACTGAGTATATTCAGCAGCACTATCCAGTTAAGTACCGCCGAACATACCCAGTTAGCCCCATACATGCAATCGCTTTGAATATCAACCCCTTAGATTATAATCCCTCTAGGGACAAGAAAGCACTTACAGTACCTGAATTTGCAAACTTACACTGTCAGCTAGCACACTTGCTTATTTCCGATCTGACGAAGAAGGGCAACCTTCGAAAGCTAATCAAGAAATGTATTATGTCCAATAAAAAAGGTATCATCTTATTTTCTTTTCCATGTTTTATTTTGTTTGATTTCTATTGAGTACCTGAATGTAAATCACCTTGAGCTACTACTGAAAAATGCAAAATTCAATTTCCCCGTATTCTTACAGAACATTCCGGAAAGTTTTTTTTTTAAACATATTTCAGGAGCTAGACAAATGCATTATAACTTTTCAAATACTGCGGAAGATGGGGAAAAAAATGTATCAGCGTTCACTTTCTTTTAATTTGACATGTGGTGTGTCTAAATGAAATTTAAAAAGTAAGACAAATGGCAAATATTTAATGCTCTGATCCTTTCGCTAAGCCTCCTATCATGCCCTTCACTAGTTCCCTCCGGTTCTTGAGATAGATGGCAGCGTATCGTGGAAATATTGGGTAACGTGAGATAAATGACCAGAATACTGCAAACTCACCTTGCTGCTTCTAACACTGTCAACAATCTCCGCTTTTTTACCTGAGGCCCTGAGAAAAGTAATAACTGAAACATTTTGCTGTTTAACAGAAATATTGCAGAAGATCTCAAGCTTAAATGTTTCAGACATCCCTTCTGAGAGATCTACAGTCTCCGCATTTGACTATAGGCTTATATGTTGTTTTTTTTTTTTACCAAATGGAAATAAACAATACAATAATAACTCTGCCAGTATGGAATTGAAAGCCCTTCATATACCATCTACTAAGAAGTTTTAACCCTTAATCCAGAACAAATATAATTTAGTAAGCACAGCAGGGATTTCACATTCCTTTCTAACAGGCAATAATCTTGTTTGGACACAAGCTTAGCAAAAAGGCTGATAGGGAGGGGGAAGTCACAAGAGTAAAATCCATGCGCATTGCAAAAGAGTTAAAGGCTGCACAAACGTCAGACTGTATGTTTACCATACAGCATTCCATTCTGTAACCTTAAACATTTTTCTTGTTTATATTCAGCAGTCTTCTCACCTTGAGTATTGCGTTCAGCTCTGGTCGCCCTATCTCAAAAACGATATAGCGGAATTAGAAAAGGTTCAAAGAAGAGTGACCAAAATGATAAAAGGGATGGAACTCCTCTCATATCTTTTTCCATTTTCATTTCATTTATTTCACTTACTATACTGCCCTTACTAAATGGCAGACCAGGGCGGTGTACAGACTAAGATTTATAAGTAAACAGTATGAAAAGAGCTACAATTTTTGAATAGGGAAGAAATCTCATACACTCAAAGTCAAGCTAAGGAAAGGGGAAAGGGAATGTGACTTCATATACCACCTTTCTGTGTTTTTTTACAACTACATTCAAAGCAGTTTACATAATATATACAGGTACTTATTGGTACCTGTGGCAATGGAGGGTTAAGTGACTTGCCCAGAGTCACAAGGAGCTGCAGTGGGAATTGAACCCAGTTCCCCAGGATCGCAGGGGCGTATCTGGAATCCGGCGGTAGGGGGGGCCAGAGCCAGAGAGAGGGGGCACATTTTTGCCTCCCCCCCTGCCGCCGCCCCGCCCCTGCCGCCACCGCCACTCTCCACCCCCCTCTCCACCACCCCCCCGCCGTCAACCCTCCCCCGCTGCTTACCTTTGCTGGCGGGGGGCCCCAACCCCCGCCAGCCGAGGTCCGACCCGCAGTCTTCATATTTCGTCTTCCTCCGACTCCTCCGTGGCCATGCTGTAAGTAACGCTGCTGATTCATTGAATCCAGTTCGGAGTCTGACATCGCAGCACATAGTACGCCAGGACTTCAAATTTTAAATTGCCTCAGTGATGATTCTGCATGTATAGGTAGAAGCATTGTATTCCAAAGGAATGGTGAAGCAAAGAGGAAAGTTCTGTGCCTGGTGGATTCAGGGGCAGCCTGTTTTGGGCTTGGGAGGACCAGGTGATGATCATTCAGGGATCGAAGAACAAGAGACGGGGAATAGGGGATCATTAAAGAAGATAAGTATTCTGGTGAGCCTACCCAAAATGCCTTAAAAGTGAGGAGTAGAGTTTTAAAAATGATACATTGTTCCACCAGAAGCCAGTGATGACTTTGAAGAAGAAGAGAAACATGGTCAGAGTGACGGGCAGGACACAAAAGTCTCATGGCAGTGTTTTGGAGTGTCTGAAGTTTTTTTATGCGAAAGTGGGGGCAGCCAAGATACGTGATATTTCAATAATCTAACCTGGGAATAAGCAAAGAGAGAAGGTGTCATAATCAAAGTAGTGTCTAACAGAGTATAACTGCCTAAAGATGTAGAAACCAGATTTGCATACTGTGGAGATCTGTGTTGTGAAACTAAGTTTGGAATCCTTAGTAATGCCCAAGTATCGAAAGGAATCAATAGGTTGAATAATAATAATAGTTCCAAAGAGGTTGATTAATAGTCCCAAAGAGGTTGAGAGTAAGGTTAGGCTCTGGAAGACCCCCTATGAACCAGCAAACAACCGTTTTTCGTGTATTCAAAACCAAATGATGGGAAACAAACCAATGGGAAATAGTTTTGAGACAGTCCTGATGAGCTGTGATATCAGGAGAATAAGGGTTTACAGGGAAAATCAATAGGATGTCAACAGCTTAGAAGTGGCAAGAGATACCTGAAGACTGAATCAGAGCAGAAAGAGGACTCAAGTATAGATTAAAAGAAGAGAAGAGAGGATAGAACCCTGGGGGACACCACAGGATAAGGGGCGAGAAGAAGAGACTGAAGAGGAACTAAACATAGTAAACATAGTAGATGACGGCAGAAAAAAACCTGCACGGTCCATCCAGTCTGCCCAAGAAGATAAATTCATATGTGCTACTTTTTTATTTGTAGTGTCCTCTTCAGTGCACAGACCGTATAAGTCTGGCCAGCCCTATCCCCGCCTCCCAACCAGCAGCTCTGGCACAGACCCTATAAGTCTGCCCAGCATTATCCCCGCCTCCCAACTACCAGTCCCGCCTCCCACCACCAGCTCTGGCACAGACCGTATAAGTCTGCCCAGCACTATCCCCGCTGCCCAACCACCAGCCCTGGCACTGTGAACACTGTATGATAGACTTGTAAGAAAAGAAGTGAACCAAGTTAGAACGGGACCAGATATCCCCAAAGCAGCAAGTTGTGAAAGCAGGAGGGTGTGATTCACCAGATGAAAGGCAGCAGAAAGGTCTAAAGAAATAGCAAGTACAATGTTATGTTTATCCAAATAGTAATAGACTTCACTTAAAGGTGCTACCGTAACTGTTTCTGTACTAAAATGGGATCTAAAGCCTGATTGTTTGGGATGGAGAGCCATGGTTTTTTCCACAGAGTCTGACAGTTGGACAAAAACAATTTTCTCAAGAAGTTTTGATAGGAAGCACAAGTTAGACACTGGGTGATAGTGTACCTTAACTGACGGATCAAGGGACAGTTTCTTAACAAGAGGAAGAACTATTGCTGACTTCCAAATGTGAGGTAAGGCTAAATAGATTAGGGCTGTTCAACTTGGAAAAGAGGGGAGATATGATTTAGGTTTACAAATCCTGAGTGGTGTATAAGGAGTAGAAGTGAACTGATTTTTTTACTCTTTCAAAAAGTACAAACTCAATGAAGTTACATGGAAAGACTTGTAAAACAAATAGGAGGAAATATTTTTTCTTTCAAAGAATAGTTAAGCTCTGGAACTCATTGCTGGAGGATGTAGTAACAGTGGTTAGTATTTCTGGGTTTAAAAAAGGTTTTGAAGAAAAGTGCTATTGAGACAGACATGGGGAAGCCACTGCTGTCCCTGGGATTGGTAGCATGGAATGTTCCTAATATTTGGGATTCTGCAATCTTGTTACTCTTTGGGGCTCTGGAACATTGCTACTATGTGGGTTTCTGGCAGGTACTTGTGACCTGGATTGGCCACTGTTGGAAACAGAATACTGGGCTAGAAGGACCATTGGTCTGACCCAGTACGGCTATTCTTATATTCTTATGTTCCATACCAGGTCTTCTTACTTACACCAGGCAATGCCCCAGTCCTGCCCACTGGCATTTATGATAAGTGGTGAAAATGTGGTTAAGGCACCTTCATTCAGTTGCAAAGCACTTTTTCAATTAAGCCAATTCCCACATTCAGTTTGGCCCAGCCATAATAGCAGCAGTCCTCTGACTTAGGGATACACACTCTGACTCCCTTCAGAGGTAGCCACATCTGTACCTTTAATGCACTCAGTAAATGTTATGTTGCTGTGGCAGAATGGTACAAGCATTCTAAATCTAAGGAAGGGGGGGGGGGACAGGTAAACTGTGACATTTAGGGGGTGAAGTTATCAAAGCGGGCTCCCATTATGATGGGTTAATTTACCACAAGTCATTTTATTTTAGCATAGGGTCCTATGTTATGCAAAGAGACCCTAAGCTAAAACAGCATATCTTGTGGTAAAATAATCCATCTTCATTGTAGCCCATGTTGATAACTTCCCCACGTCCTGACATTTTCCTCTGATTTTAACAAAACTATCAGAATTGTTTATGAAGGGGACTTCAGAGGAGGGGATTAGATTCTTTTTAAAATGCCACTGTTTCATAATTGTGGAAAAAAGAATCATTCAGTTCACCATCTGAGTCTTGTAATTAATACATCAGAGAGATAAATGGACAACTGTTTATGAATTTAAAAAGAGCTTCCCAAATATGTCCTGAAATCTTCACAGCTATTCATGTTTTCAAGATATCCGCAATGAATATTCATGAGATAAATTTGCAAATACAAGGCCTCTAATGCATGCAGATTTTCTCTTCGTGCATATTCATTGTGGATAACTGAAAACCAGACTGACTAAGAAGCCACCAGGACAGGTTTCGGAAGCCCTAGATTAAGATTTCCAAAACTATAGGAAAAGTGAAAAGAGCATTAGCTCCAAGCAAAAAAAAAAAAATGAAAAAAGAAAAACCTCAAGTAGTAAAACGGAGCAACAAAGCTATTTTCATCAAAACATATCTGAGTGAAAGAAAACATTAGAAAAAAATCTTTACACTTCTTAAGGCAAATTTTTGAGGAGAGATCATACTTATGCTAGCTTAGAGGGGCATAATCGAATGGCGCTGGCCAAATAGATGGCCGGCCATCTTCGGGGCTGGCTCTGCAAGGGGGCGGAGCCAATCGTATTTTCAAAATATGGTTGGGGCCGGCTAAATCGATCGCCGGGTGTAGAGGAGATGGCCGGCTTCGTTTTTCAGCCATAATGGAATCCGGGCCCGGCCATCTCAAACCCGGCAAAATGCAAGGCATTTGGTCATGGGAGGAGCCAGCATTTGTAGTGCACTGGCCCCCCTGACATGCCAGGACACCAACCGGGCACCCTAGGGGACACTTCTAGAAATTAAAAAAAAAATAAAAGTAGCTCCCAGGTGCATAGCTCCATTACCTTGGGTACTGAGCCCCCCCCCCCAAATCCCACCCCAAAACCCAATCCCCACAACTGAACACCACTACCATAACCCTTAGGGATGAAGGGGGGCACCTACATGTGGGTACAGGGGGTTTGGGGGGGTTGGAGGGCTCCCATTTACCACCACAAGTGGAACAGGTAGAGGGGGATGGGCCTGGGTCCACCTGCCTGAAGTGCACTGCACCCACTAAAAACTGCTCCAGGGACCTGCATACTGCTGTCAGGGAGATGGGTATGACATTTGAGGCTGGCAAAAAAGTGTTTTTTTTTTTTTTGTTTTTTGTTTGGGTGGGAGGGGGTTGGTGACCACTGGGGGAGTAAGGGGAGGTCATCCCCGATTCCCTCCAGTGGTCATTTGGTCAGTTGGGGCTCCTTTTTTAAGTTTGGTCATGAAAAAAAAGGGACCAAGTAAAGCCGGCGAAATGCTCGTCAAGCCTGGCTTTTTTTTTCCATTATCGGGCAATGCCGGCCATCTCGTGAGCACGCCCCCGTCCCGCCCCCATCCTGCCTTCACTACCCTACCGACATGCCCCCTTGAAGTTTTGCCGGCTCCGTAACAGAAAGCAGTTGAACCTGGTCAAAATCAGCTTTCAATTATACCGATTTAGCCGGTTTCAGGAGATCGCCGACCATCTCCCGATTTGTGTTGGAAGATGGCCGGGGAGCTCTTTCGAAAATGAGATGGATAGGCTCTCAAACCACTGGTCTATTTATAATTATCTACTCACACTATAGAATTATCTTTCAACATATTTTCTAAGGGGCCCTTTTACGAAGCGGCAGTAGCTATACCGCTGTGTCACTGTACGCCAAATTGGCCCTACTGCTGGGCTCGCTCAGGAGCCCCTACCACTTCCTAAATAGGAGGTGGTAAGGGCTCTGCCAGTACATGGCCACGTAGCAAATGTTTAACTTACGAGTGAAAACAAAAGCACAAGGAGCCTTCAAGGATTGGGGGTGTCAACTCAAAATTTTATTGAACAGACCCGACACGGTCTGTGTTTTAGCATTACTCTGCCAGTTTTCTGGCAGGTTTTCCTTATGTGGGTTTTGTTCACGAAGCTATTGTTGTACTCGCACTGTTTTTGGCGTCCTTTCACTATTCTGAGACATCCTCATTTTTTAGCACACCAGTCAGCATTCTCTATTCATTTGGTTTCACAGATAACCACCCCAAACCTAGATGATTTTTTTCCAACTCATTTGACAAATTGAACACCATCCATTCTGATAGACCCCTGACGCAGATGGTTTCACCGAAACATGGAACGTGTAAGGTCTGTTCAATAAAAGTTTGAGTTCATGCCCCCATCCTTGAAGGCTCCTTTTGCTTTTGTTTTCACTCCTGTGTTAGGTGTACTTTGGATTCCCTCTTCTGAGTTTCAAATGTCTAACTTACCACACAGTCATTTCCTCTTTTTTTTCTTTTTTTAAAATGGGGCCTCGGCGCGTGGCAAACCCAAGCGCCAACACCAGCAAGACCCCTTTTAGCACCATTAGGTAAAAGGGCCCCTAAATATCTCAAATCCCATTACTTACAAGAAAAATTACAAGTAACCTGAGGGGGGAGTGTTTTGGAGCTGATTGCTCCTACATGAAGAGACAAATCCTCTGTTTCTACTTCAGAAGAGACATAAATCCACACTTAAAATTTAGCATATTTCTAAGCAGTTCTATGAAGCATACAGTTAAGCTCCATGTACAATTCCTGGTGTCTCAAGATGTAAATTCTCTCAACCCCTTCCCATGAGCTACCAAGAAGAAGTGTCCCTCTTCATCCATGTGTTGAAGAATCCAGTTATACCTTGCTAGAAAAGACTAGAAAGAGTACTGGCATTCAAGAACACTGACATATGATACAATGTCGGCAGTCAGGAATCCACTAGCTGCACGCCTTTCCATGGGTCAATTTAGGCGGTCTTCTGAACATCAAGAGCAGGAGACATGCACACATATTAGTGCTTTGCATGTATGGATAAGTTATGCTTATAGCAAGGGAAGTAATTTGCAGAGAAGACAAGGAAGAGAATGAAAGAGGCTGCCAGTCTTGGAAGCCAGGAAACAAGTAAAGGAACAATGAAAATTAGTGGAATGTGGTCAAGTTCTCCAACCTACTAGCCTATAGGGCAAAGTTATCAACGGGTTACCATTAAAACAGGTTATTTTACCACTAACTCGTGTTATTTTAGCACAGGTCCCATTTTATGTAATGAGACCTAGTTACAATAACCCAGGTTAAGAGGAAAATAACCTTTCTAAACAGTATCCCACATCGTTAACTTCCCCTCTGTGTGGTCAAATCTGAATGAGGGGGCTCTGAATTAATCTTACCATACAACTTGCTGCGTGGTCATTCCATTGGATTCAATCTATGACCGGTGTAATGACATCAGTGATGGCACGGGAAGTGCTTCTCCACTTCTAAGCCAAGCAGAGGACTTATTACAGAGTATTGTAGCTCTAGAGACAACTAGCAAGATGAGGATATAGATCCTGCATCCCCTCCAACAAAGGAACATCTAGGCCAGTGGTGGGCAACCACAGTTCTCAAGGGCCACAACCCAGTTGGGTTTTCAGGATTTCCACAATGAATATGCATGAGATCTATTTGGCATTGGGTATAACCCGCACCCACATCACTCCCGCTGAATATTGGTGCCTGGCCCACTCAGTGTGCTTTAACCCTAGTTACAAACTTTGGGAATATCAAGCCCTTTTCTTTCTTTTTTTTTCATTAGGGTTGTTGAACCCTCTTTGGCCCCTGTTTACAAAGCTGCACTAGCGGCTGCCAATGCAGTGATGCCGACACATCCCATTCACGTTGAATGGGCTACATCGACAGTGCTGCGAGGCTTTATAAACAGGGGGTTTTATCTCCTTTCTTGGTTTCCTTTACTCCCATATACTTCCTTGATCTCTTTGGCTGTCCTGGTGTTGCACCAGCTTTCTTGTACTCATGTCCCCTGATGCAGGCTGTATACCAAAACAGGTCAGACACCTGTTTTGAATTTTGATACTATTAATATAGCTTTGGCAACACATATGAATCCACGTGTTATATAAATATATATTTCATTAAAAATATATGTATACTAAAGTTTGATACCTAACCCATTCATTCCCTTTTCTCTTTTTGCAGCTTTTGCCATTGAGTTTGCCTCTAGTTTTTGTCACCACTTGTTTGAACCTCACCATGTTTACTCTTTCCAAAAATACTAGGACTAGGGGGCACGCAATGAAGCTACTAAGTAGTAAATTTTAATCAAACCAGAGAAAATATTCTTCACTCAACATGTAATCAAACTCTGGAGTTCATTATCAGAGAATGTGGTAAAAGCAATTAGCTTAGCAGGTTTTAAAAAAAGGTTTGGATAACTTCCTAAAAGAAAAGTCCATAAGCCGTTATTAAGATGGACTTGGAAAAATCCACTTCTTATATCTAGGATATGCAGCATAACTACTACTACTACTTAACATTTCTAGAGCGCTACTAGGGTTACGCAGCGCTGTACAGTTTAACAAAGAAGGACAGTCCCTGCTCAAAGGAGCTTACAATCTAAAGGACGAAATGTCAAGTTGGGGCAGTCTAGATTTCCTGAATAGAGGTAAAGTGGTTAGGTGCCGAAGAAAACATTGAAGAGGTGGGCTTTCAGTAAGGATTTGAAGATGGGCAGGGAGGGGGCCTGGCGTATGGGCTCAGGGAGTTTATTCCAAGCATGGGGTGAGGCAAGGCAGAAAGGGCGGAGCATGGAGTTGGCGGTGGTGGAGAAGGGTACTGAAAAGACGGATTTGTCTTGAGAGCGGAGGTTACGGGTAGGAACGTAAGGGGAGATGAGGGTAGAGAGGTAAGGAGGGGCTCCAGATCGAGTGCATTTGTAGGTTAGTAGGAGAAGCTTAAACTGTATGCGGTACCTGATCGGAAGCCAGTGAAGTGACTTGAGGAGAGGGGTGATATGAGTATATCGGTCCAGGCGGAAGATAAGACGTGCAGCAGAGTTCTGAACGGACTGAAGGGGGGATAGATGGCTAACTGGGAGGCCAGTGAGGAGTAGGTTGCAGTAGTCAAGGCGAGAGGTAATGAGAGAGTGGATGAAAGTTCGGGTGGTGTGCTCAGAGAGGAAAGGGCGAATTTTGCTAATGTTATAGAGGAAGAAGCGACAGGTCTTGGCTATCTGCTGGATATGCGCAGAGAAGGAGAGGGAGGAGTCGAAGATGACTCCGAGGTTGCAGGCAGATGAGACGGGGACGATGAGGGTGTTATCAACTGAGATGGAGAGTGGAGGGAGAGGAGAAGTGGGTTTGGGAGGGAAGACAATAAGCTCGGTCTTGGCCATGTTCAGTTTCAGGTGGCGGTTGGACATCCAGGCAGCAATGTCGGATAAGCAGGCTGATACTTTGGCCTGGGTTTCCGCAGTGATGTCTGGTGTGGAGAGATAAAGCTGGGTATCGTCAGCATAAAGATGATAGTGGAAACCATGAGATGAGATCAGGAAGCCCAAGGAAGAGGTGTAGATTGAGAAGAGAAGGGGTCCAAGGACAGATCCCTGAGGAACTCCAACAGAGAGCAGGATGGGGGTGGAGGAAGAACCATGAGAATGTACTCTGAAGGTACGGTGGGAGAGATAAGAGGAGAATCAGGAGAGGACAGAGCCCTGGAACCCAAATGAGGACAGTGTGGCAAGAAGTAAATTGTGATTGACAGTGTCAAAAGCGGCGGATAGGTCGAGGAGGATGAGGATGGAGTAGTGACCTTTGGATTTGGCAAGGAACAGGTCATTGCAGACTTTAGATAGTGCCGTTTCTGTCAAGTGTAGGGGGCGAAAGCCGGATTGAAGCGGATCGAGGATAGCATGAGAGGAGAGAAAATCAAGGCAACGGCTGTGAACGGCGTTCAAGTATCTTGGAGAGGAAGGGTAGGAGGAAGATGGGGCGGTAGTTGGAGGAACAAGTAGGGTCAAGTGATGGTTTTTTGAGGAGTGGTGTGACAACAGCATGCTTGAAGGTGTCAGGGACAGTTGAAGTGGAGAGAGAGAGGTTGAGGATATGACAGATGGGGGGGAGGTGACGGTAGGAGAGATGGTGTTAAGTAAGTTGGTGGGGATGGGGTCAGAGGGACAGGTGGTGCAAATCTGTTTTACTGTTCTGGGATCTTGCCAGGTAGTTCTGACCTGAATTGGCCACTGAAACAGGATACTGGGTTTGATGGACCTTCAGTCTTTCCCAGTATGGTAACACTTATGTTCTTATGGATGGATGCTGAAATGGAAACAGTATGGGTGACAGCTTTGGTGACGTGGTGTTTCCTAGTCATATTTCTGCTATTGCAGCTTTAATACCTGTTCGAAAAATAGAGAGAGAGAGAAAAAAAGACCTACCAAAATCTTTACCTTGACTTCTGCTGTCCTATTAGAAAAAATAGACTTTTTTTATGTGAAGTCTAACACCTTTAGTCCAGTTCCCGGTGTGTAGTCCTGCTTGTATCCTCATCTATTCTTGCAGTATGCAATAGTTTACCGTATCTCTTTAGAATACAAAATTTGTTTTAAGTATCTGCAGTGTGTAAATTAGTGTGTTCCCTTAGTAGACTGACCTCAAAGGTGTAAAAAAAAGATATTCTAATTAAAACCCCTTGAAATGTGTGTAATTATTCTTTTCACACAGAGAACTAAAATTTGGATTCATTGTTCCCTTTCTCTCTTTTTCCTTTCCAAAATAATATATCTAGTCCAACTACTTAGCAGTGAATTCAGTCTATATAGCAAAATTGAACAATAGATGGATAGGAACTGGGATGGAGATGGAGGGACCTAATGTAACCCTCAGCTGTGCAGTGGCTTCAAAGTGTATTAATTTACCTTGCCCTCCTTTACAATTTTAAGATTAAAAGCAAGAGTAAAGAAAAATAGCTGCAGTGAAAAAAAAGGCTTTCCAATAACAGAAAAAACTCCTTTGGTTAAAAAAAAAAAAGCTACAAAAACAAACCAATAACATTACGAGCAATATAAAAAAATATAACAAGAGCTCCCCCTTTCTTTAAAAACTCTCAGGCAGAACACTTGCTACAAAAGCCAGAACATAAGAATAGCCATACTGGGTCAGATCAATGGTCTATCTAGCCCAGTATCCTATTTCCAACAGTGGTCACAAGTACCTGGCAGAAACCCAAATAGTAGCAAGATTCCATACTACCAATCCCAGGACAAGCAGTGACGTTCATAACATAAGAACATAAGTGTTGCTACACTGGGACAGACCAAAGGTCCAACAAGCCCAGCATCCTGTTTCCAACAGTGGCCAATCCAGGTTACAAGTACCGGGCAAGATCCCAAAACAGTACAATACATTTTATGCTGCTTATCCTAAAAATAAGAAGTGGATTTTCCCCAAGTCCATTTTAATAATGGCTTATGGACTTTTCTTTTAGGAAGGTATCCAAACCTTTTTTAAACCCTGCTAACTGTTTTTACTACATTCTCTGGCAATGAATTCCAGAGTTTAATTACATGTTGAGTGAAGAAATGTTTTCTCCAATTCATTTTAAATTTACTACTTTGTAACTTCATTGCATGCCCCCTAGTCCTAGTATTTTTGGAAAGAGTAAACAAGTGATTCACATCTACCCATTCCACTCCACTCAGTATTTTATTTACCTCTATCATATCGCTCCTCAGCTGTCTTTTCTCCAGCCTGAAGAGCCCTAGCCGCTTTAGCCTTTCCTTATAATGAGGTCATCTCATCCTCTTTATCATTTTCATCGCCCTTCTCTGTAAATTTTCTAATTCCACTATATCTTTTTTGAGATGCGATGATCAGAATTGCACATAATATTCAAGGTGCAGTCGCACCATGGAGTGATACAAAAGTATTATAATGTCCTTATTTTTGTTTTCCATTCCTTTCCTAATAATACCTAACATTCTATTTGCTTTCTTAGCTACTGCCGCACACTGAACTGAGGGTTTCAACGTATCATCAACAATGACGCCTAGATCCCATTCCTGGTCGGTGACTCCTAATGTGGAACCTTGCATTACGTAGCTATAGTTCGGGTTCCTCTTTCCCACATGCATCACTTTGCACTTGCTCACATTAAACATCATCTGCCATTTGGATGCCTAGTCCCCCAGTCTCGTAAGGTCCTCTTGTAATTTTTCACAATCCTCTTGCAATTGAACAACTTTGAACAACTTTATGTCTTCAGCAAATTTAATTACCTCACTAGTTACTCCCATCTCTAGATCATATATAAATATCTTAAAAAGCAGCGGTCCTAGCATAAACCCCTGCAAAACCCCACTATCTACCCTTCTCCATTGAGACTACTGACCATTTAATCCTACTCTCTGTTTTCTATCTTTTAACCAGTTTTTAATCCACAATAGAGCACTACCTCCTATCCCTTGATTCTCCAATTTCCTCTGGAGTCTTTCATGAGGTACTTCGTCAAATGTGTTTTGAAAATCCAGATACACAATACCGACCGGCTCACTTTTATCCATATGTTTGTTCACCCTTTCAAAGAAATGTAATAGATTGGTGAGACATGATTTCCCTTCGCTAAATCCTTATTGGCTTTGTCTCATTACTTCATGTTTTGAATATGCTCTGTAATTTTGTTCTTTATAATCAGCTACATGGACACCTGAATGCGGAGTTCAACAGGGATCCCCCCTCTCATCGACCATATTCAACCTAATGATGACACCCTTGGCCAAACTACTATCGAACCAAAACCTGAACCCATATATATACGCTGATGATGTAACGATCTTCATCCCATTCAAACAAGACTTAAAGGAAATCTCCAACGAAATCAAACAAAGCCTACATATCATGAATTCCTGGGCAGACGTATTTCAGCTGAAACTTAATGCAGAAAAAACCCAATGCCTAGTACTCACCGCACAATACAATAAGAACAAATTTACCACCATCAACACACCTAAACTAAATCTACCAGTTTTGGACACCCTAAAAATTCTTGGAGTTACCATTGATCGACACCTAACACTTGAGAACCATGTGAAAAACATAACTAAAAAGATGTTCCATTCAATGTGGAAACTAAAAAGAATTAAACCATTTTTTCCAAGGACTGTCTTCCGCAATTTGGTACAATCATTAGTACTCAGTCATCTGGACTATTGTAACTCACTCTACGTTGGCTGCAAAGAGCAAATACTTAAAAAACTCCAAACAGCCCAGAACATGGCAGCCAGACTTATATTCGGCAAACCAAAATACGAAAGCGCGAAACCCCTAAGAGAAAAACTACACTGGCTCCCACTTAAAGAACACATCACGTTCAAACTTTGCACCCTAGTCCATAAAATCATCCATGGTGACGCCCCAGCCTACATATCAGACCTAATAGAACTACCACCCAGGAACGCAAAAAAATCTTCTCGCACACCCCTCAATTTGCATCCTCCCAAGTGTAAAGGTCTGAAATACAAATCAATGCATGCATCTACCTTTTCCTATATGAGCACGCAATTCTGGAACGCATTGCCACGTGACCTGAAAAAGGTTTATGAATTGACCAATTTCCGTAAATTATTGAAAACTTATCTCTTCGACACTTTCATGTATCTTACCACCATGTAATCCATAACCCTCTGTAAAACCAAATGTATATTCTCTTCTATTTCCAGTATCCATGACGAATTGAGCCTGCAAAGAGGTGGGATAATGTGGGATACAAATGCAATAAATAAATAAATAATAGTATCTACCATTTTACCGAGCACCGACATCAGGCTCACCGGTCTATAATTTCCCGGATCACCTCTGGAACCTTTTTTAAAAATCAACATTACATTGACCACCCTCCAATCTTCCAGTATCATGCTTGATTTTAAAGATAAATTATATATTTCTAACAATAGCTCTGCAAGTTCATTTTTCAATTCTATCAGTACTCTGGGATGAATACCATCTGGTCCAGGTGATTTGCTACTCTGCAATTTGTCAAATTGCGCCATTACATCTTCCAGGTTTATAGAGATTTCATTCAGTTTCTCTGACTTGTCAGCTTTATTTATTTATTTATTTATTACATTTGTATCCCGCGCTTTCCCACTCATTGCAGGCTCAATGTGGCTTACATAGTAACAAGAGAATACAATCTGTAGTATCTGAATCAACAAAGGAGGTATGTGGTAGGACAAATGAACAAGGGTAAATGGGATAAAAGTGGTATGAGAGAAAGGATAGGGATATATAAGGAAGTGAAGCGATGAAGAAGAGATAGGGGAAGAGCATGGAGGGTAAGAAGATTGGTAGGAGGTAATTTCTGAGCCATTGTTGTTAATGATTAGATGAACCAGTAAATGGATGGGTTGCTTACGTTTGCTTATGGTAGGTCAAGTCATTTGGGTAAATCTGTTTGAATAGATGGGTTTTCAATAGTTTCCTAAAGGGAAGGCATTCACTAGTTGATCGAATGTATCTGGATAGAGCATTCCAGAGTTGGAATCCTAGGTAGGGGAAGTTAGCTTTGAATACCAAATCTTCTTCAGTGAAGACCGAAGCAAAGAATTCATTTAATATCTCTGCTATGGCTTTGTCTTCCCTGAGCTCCTCTTTTACCCCTCAATTATCTAGTGGTCCAACTGATACTTTTGCCAGCTTCTTGCTTTTAGTATACCTTTAAAACTTTTTACTTTTTTGCCTCCAACTCAATCTTTTTTTCAAAGTCCCTCTTTGCCTTCTTTATCAGCGCTTTGCATTCGACTTGCCATTCCTTATGCTGTTTCTTAAAAATTACCTTTGCTTGAAATAAACCAATCTAGGAATGGCAGCGCTTGCAATGTTCTGTAGACTTTTATATAACACTGAAAAACCTGACTCCTAGGCAATTTAATTAAGAACACTAACACCTCAGCAGTGCAGTGGCTTCAAAAGAGTATTAATTGCCTTTTCCTCTCGTTGACTTCTTAGATTAATAGTTAAGAGTAAAGAAAACCCCCTGCAGTGAAAAATGAGTGCTTTCCTATATCAGAATATAACCCCCCCCCCCCCCCCACACACACACACACACACACACACATACTGAAAATAGCTATTACAAAATGTCACATATGTGTACAAGAACAAATGTTCAAAAAGAGCACAGGTATGGAGGAGTAGTCTAGTGGTTTGTGCTGTGGATTTAGATTATGGGGACCTGGGTTTGATTCCCACTGCAGTGACTTTGGACAAGTCACTTAATTCTCCATTACCCCATGTATAAAATAATACTTGTATATAATATATAAACTGTTTTGATTGTAACCACAGAAAGGTGGTATATAAGGTCCCTTTCCCTTTATACAGATTACTAGCCATTGAGCCCGTAAAAACGGGCTGGTTTTGGGGTTTTCCTTCCCCCTCCCCGCGAGGTCGCCACCGCTACCATTCCCCACCCCCGGAGTTGCTGCCATCCCTCCACCCGGCCCGGGCCTTCTCTCCGCTACTAAACTTACACATCCATTTGCCGGAACACAGCACGCACATCAGCTGAGCTGCCGTCGGCCCTTCCTTCTCTGCCTGTGTCCCGCCCTCCTGTGACGTAACGTCAGCGAGGGCGGGACACAGGCAGGGAAGGAAGGCCGATGGCAGCTCAGCTGATGTGCGTGCTGCGTTCCGGCGAATGGATGTGTAAGTTTAGTAGCGGAGAGAGAGGGCCCGGGCTGGGTGGGGGGGGGGGAACGGTAGCGGCGACCTCAGGCGGGGGGGGGGGAGCGGTATCAACCTCGGCGGCGCAGTTTCCCTCTCTGTCCCGCCCTCATCATCACGTATTGACGCGGGGGCGGGACAGAGAGGGAAGTCTCTACTGCGCATTTGCGAGTGAGTCGGTCACTCGCCGTTTATAGGTTTGATACTTAGGCATTTCAGAGAACGTAGTTGGGTGGAGAAGGGCCAGATCTGCAAGGCCCACACATATAAAATATGTGCAAACCTGCACAGAGTACATGAAGAAAGTTGCACCTGCTTTAAAGCAGGTGTAATTTTGTGCAGGAACATTTGTGCATTACTGGGGATTATTCTAGAAGCCTATTTTCTAAAGGCAGTAAAGCACAACACACACACAAAAACACACATTGCCCTTATAAAATACACAAAACAATCACTTCATGAGAACACCAACAAAAAAAACTTGTTAAACCTAAAAATTCTATAAGTAATGTCAAATTCCAAATAATAGATGCCTATTTTTCTACCTATTAAAATTGTGGATGAGACATTGAAACAATAGAACGACTCAGTGCCAATCCTTTAGGTTTTTTTTATAGGCTTTCAAGGTTCCTCATTTTATCTTTTGTCCCTTCCAATAGGCCTGGAAATGCCTAATACCAGCAGTTTAAATGTCCCTAGAAGTGTTTGAACATCCAATCATAAATCAACTCTGTACAATTCCAAAATGATCACAATAAAAAGGTACTTAGTTCAATTCAAAGGACAACACCTACGTACACCTACGTACAGCTCAGAACCACCCAGCAGTGGTGCACCCTTAGTGGTAGCTGGTAGAGATCCCCGAGACCCGTCAGTTGAGGACCTCCCTAAGATGGTGCCAAGTTGGCAGCATCTCCCTAAACTGTCAATGTCAGCAAGTGAGCACACTGAGTTTTTGGTGTACATAAGTACTAGCATTCTATAAACTATGTACACATTGGTGCCTAAGTTAGAGAATGAGGGGGTTAGTGTGTTAGGTACACTGCTATAGAAATAATTAGTAGTAGTAGTAGTTACAGAATAGAGGTAAGGCACCCTGCTGGCACTTTCATGAGTAAGTGCACATTTACATATGTTAAGTGCTAGTATTTTAGACATTTACACACTCAGAGGGCATGTAAATAAAGGCCCCTAGATATTAGAATTGCCCTTCATGTGATTATTGTTATTAACAAAAGGCTCAAATGTAGTACGTATTGATGTTATTAAAAAAAAAGTCCATCTTAAATTTGGACTCTTGCAACACCCTCCTACATGGAATCTGGTTCTGCAATAGCCGACACCTTCAATTAGTCCAAAACTTGGCCAAAATTAGTGACCAGATCAAGGAAGTTCGATCAGATTACTCCACTTCTAAGGCTCCCAGGGAAGTGAACACTGGCTCCCAGTCCCCCACAGAATTTCCAGTAGTATCCTCACACTGACCTTTAAGACACACTATTCTGAATCCCCTCTGTATCTCTCCAGACTGTTAATATCCAATTCCAATCATAGTTCCATCATTCAGACACATTTGATTTGACTATATCAGGACTAAGACTATCAGACTGTCGGCCCTTCGTTAAGGAATCATCTCCCTCTCCACCTGTGATATGACAGAATTCAAGCCTGCCTATGTCATTCCTATTTACAGACAACTTTGGCAGCTGAATTTCTTAGCCTCTGCCCCACTACCCTCTGTGATACAGCGGTCAGTTTAGCTCTGTATATTTCCATCCTGCCTCTCCCTCTTTCTCTCATTTCACTGTCCTATTGACACACACACACAGTGGAACCTTGATATAATGTGATGATTGGGATCCATAAAATATCATTGCGTTAAATGCAAAGTCACATTATAGCAGGGTCAATAGAACATGAACACAATTGAACCAAAACTTGATCTGTTGCAAAAGATTTATTGGTTAAAAACCAAGACAGCATTCACACAAGAGTGTACATTATGGCTGAACTACTGTATATACAACGTTAATAGAACATACAATACTGTACTAGTACAGGAACTTATCTAGCGCAGTCTGTTTTCTTAATGCAAACTGTTGGCTTCTTGCAAAACCAAGAATGTTTTGTAGCTGTAAAATGTTGATGCTGTCCACATCTCAAACTTGCCTCCAGCTTCCTCTTCTGAAATACAGGGGAAACTTTGCAGCTTTTTTTTCTTTTTAACTCCACCCTCTTAGAGTAGGTTCATTGATGCCAAGCTCTCTGGCCAGCTGCACGGGGCTACATACAGGACGTGCACGGAGGACATCAGGAGTCAGAAGCAGATCAACAGCAAAAGCAATGGAGTCGACCGGCGCTGAAGAAGACTTTGGCTGGTGAGGGTTGGGGATCCCGGCCAGCAAAGGTACCTGGGGTCGGCGGCGGCAACGGGGGAGCGGCAGCGGTAGCGGGGGGCGGCGGAGGGAGGGGGATCGGCGGCTAGGGGAGGTGGGCTAAACTGTGCCCCCGCACCTTGGGCTCCGGACCTCCCTCCCGCCAAGGTCTGGCTACAGCCCTGCTATGGGATGACTTGCCTCTACATCTTTGTGCAGCAGTGGCATACCAATGGCAGGGTGGTAAGGGCAGACTGCCCCGGGTACAGACCAAAGAGGGTGTTCCACTCCGCTGCGCTGTCAGTCCTGAAACTTTAAACTTGTTCTGCAGCCCACGCCTTCCTGCAACCTCTACCTCCTCTGGGCCACCACCACTGCATTTTCTCTGGGCGGCTCCTCTCCATCTCTCGCCTTCCTCCAGCCTGTGCCTCCACCCCTGCCGGGCTGCCGCCACTGCAAGTCTGCTAGAGAAGCAGCAGCGGCGGCAATTTGGCAAACAGTAAATATCTTGGTAATTAGGCCCCACAATCTTAATATTTTTATTTTATCCTTCCTTAGCATTTTTTTTTTTTTTACTTTTTTCTGCTGCTGCTAGTTTGGAGCAGGAGCAGCAGAATGGAGGGGGGCATGAAATATGAAACAGAGAGAGGGGAGCCAGGAGCACTGGATGGAAGGAAGCAAGAGGGAGCAGATGCTGATGGAAGGGAGAGAAAGGGCAGGCACTGGATGGAGGGGGCAGAGAGAGGAGGCAGAAGCTGGATGGAAATGGGTAGCAACATGGGGCAGAACTGGATGGAAAGGAGTAGAGAAAGGGCAGACGCTGGATTGAAAGGAGAGAGTGAAGAGCAGAGGAGGAAAGCAGAAATCAGAGACAACAAAGGTAGGTAAAAAAATATTTTTCTTTTTTTGCTTTAGGATGAAGTATCATTGTAGTTGTGTTAATAAATGTTTATAAATAGAAAATGGAAATAAGGTAATCTTTTTATTGGACTAATTTTAATACATTTTGCCTAACTTTTGGAGACCAAAACCCCCTTCCTCGTGTCAGGACAGGATACCATAACAGCAGTATACTGTACTGAGCTGAGGAAAAAGATTTTGGTCTCTGAAAGCTAAATGTATTAGTCCAATAACATGGTATTATCTTATTTTCCATATTTGCTTTATTTATTTATTTATTGCTTTTGTATCCCACATTTTCCCACCTATTTGCAGGCTCAATGTGGCTTACATAATTCTGTTATTACATTGTCATTCCAGGCTATCAGATACAGTTATTAGTAAGGTGTAGAAATTTAGTAATAGAAGAAAGAAGGAAGTAATTAGGGGATAAGTATAGAAGGTGGACTTTCAAACTGGGTGGTTTGGTGAAGTGAATTAGTGGATTAATTTGTAAAGTGATGATTGGTATTTGTTATCTTTTCAAATTTACATCTGCTATCTTTATATTTTGCACATTACCAGGGGACATACATACATATATCATCACTATCACTGATGGGAGCACTCTACCAAAACCCTCATCCACACCCTTGTCACCTCTCGTTTAGACTACTGCAATCTGCTTCTTGCTGGCCTCCCACTTAGTCACTTCTCCCCTCTCCAGTCGGTTCAAAACTCTGCTGCCCGTCTCATCTTCTGCCAGGGTCGCTTTACTCATACTACCCCTCTCCTCAAGACCCTTCACTGGCTCCCTATCCGTTTTCGCATCCTGTTCAAACTTCTTCTACTAACCTATAAATGTATTCACTCTGCTGCTCCCCAGTATCTCTCCACACTCGTCCTTCCCTACACCCCTTCCCGTGCACTCCGCTCCATGGATAAATCCTTCTTATCTGTTCCCTTCTCCACTACTGCCAACTCCAGACTTTGCGCCTTCTCTCTCGCTGCACCCCACGCCTGGAATAAACTTCCTGAGCCCCTATGTCTTGCCCCATCCTTGGCCACCTTTAAATCTAGACTGAAAGCCCACCTCTTTAACATTGCTTTTGACTCGTAACCACTCGCCTCCACCTACCCTCCTCTCTTCCTTCCCGTTCACATTAATTGATTTGATTTGCTTACTTTATTTATTTTTTGTCTATTAGATTGTAAGCTCTTTGAGCAGGGACTGTCTTTCTTCTATGTTTGTGCAGCGCTGCGTATGCCTTGTAGCGCTATAGAAATGCTAAATAGTAGTAGTAGTAGTAGTAGTGTTAAAAAAATGATCAGCCCCTGGTGTCAAATACACTAGGTACGCCACTGTTGTGAAGAACAATCCTTTTCTACATTTAAGACTGGATTAAAAACATACTATTTTCATCCCGCATTTGGCATCCCGCTATCAGACTCCTGAGTTTGGGTGTGAGTTCTGTTGCTCTCTGTATTCAACTTTTCTAACTTCCTTTTCTTTCTGCTGACTTTTACTGCTTTTAATTATTTCAGCTTTGTATGTTTGGTTTCTATCCCATTTATTTTTTTTCGACTTGTTTTCCTTCTTTTCAATTTGTAGCATTGTAAACCACTCTGACCCGTCTGTCAGAGTGATATAGAAAACCTTCAGTTAGTTAGACATGTATTTATATTCTATTTGTACCTGCCTTGCCAAACTAACGAATAGTTTACAAAAACAAAATTTGATTTTTACTATGCAATGGCCAGCAAAATAGATTTATTTCCTCTTCAGACATGCTGCCTAGTCCTTTCTGCTTAAGTTGCTGTCATGCAATTGTCAGTCTCACTGGAACAATCATCAGTTGACTGAGGACATCCATAGCAATCACCGCAAAGTTTCACAGAAAGGCATCAACAGAGAGGAGAAATCAGAGGATTAATACATATGAAGCAGAAAGAAGGAGAGAACAGATATGACACAGCAAGAGCTGCAGGGTGTGCGTGTGGTTATAAAAAGGCAATACAGCATAATCAAAGACTAAAACAAATTGCCATACACAAGAAGTTCCCTAATAGCTTCTAGGGAACTATGAGTGTATAATATATAGGTGTTTGAAAACCATCTGCTAAGATACTAAAAATGCAGTTCTAGTCATAAAGGGAAGCAGAACACATTTAAGAACCTGCTTAGCATGAATATCCCGAAACACTTGGCTTAAAGGTTCAGCAAAGAAAAGTTCACAAGGTAGTATAATAACTCTTGAAAGACATTGACTGTCGGAAAAGCTAATCAGTTGCATTCCGAGATGCTACATGGCTGCTGTTGTATTAAAGGCAATACATTTTTCCAAATATTGCACAAAGTTGGCCAAATTCAACATATTCTACAGTACATTCAGATCTAGACTCAGGTCCGCCTGGGAACCTGGGCACATTGGGCAGAAAACGTTATTTAGGATGTTTGATTGGCCACAATAGCTTCCACCTCTTCCCAACTGGTGCCAAAGTACTGAAGATATTCTTTGAATGTGCTAAGCCAGGTCTCACTCTTTTTCTATTCCCATCTGTTAGTGTCCATTGCATTGCAATTTGAGGATGTCGATAATTGGTCAGCCTTAAAATATGTCCAGCCAGCAAGACCCTGTGGTCAACTACACTACATTTTCCCTGACTAAAAGTGAGAGAAAAAAAGAGTCTGCTATGGTTCTCAAAAGTAGTAGCTAAAAAGGTAAGGAATAAAAGATTAGCCTTCATAAATTACAAGAGATCACAAAAAGAGAAAAGCAAACAATATCTGAAGAAGCTAAGGGAAGCTGGCCAAGTACTCAGAAAAGAAAAGATACAAATGGAAGAAAAAATAGGCAATAAAGTGAAGTGGAAGTGCAAAAGTGGCATTGTAAGACTCGAGGGTGAAGGGAAGGAACATGCAGAAAATGAGGACTATTTTCTGTTCTATTTTCATGGATGAAGGGTCAGAAGTATGACCACAGAAAACAAACACAAATAGGAGTGAAAGTGAGACAGACCTTGAACAATTTTCAAAAGACTGTGTCCATGAGGAGCTAACTAAACTAAAAGTTCACAGAAAGAACCAGATGAGATACATCTGAGGGTACTGAAGGAACTTTGAGAGGTTTGTGGTGGCTTCCCTGTGAAATCACTGGTACAGTGTCCTGGTTCTGTGAAGTGCTGTCCCACCGGGGTGGGGGTCCTACTGGCTGTATTGTTCATGTGATGTCTATGTAAATTAAATCTTGTCTTAAGCATCTGTTTCTCCAATATAGCATCCTTCGTTACATTTTTTACACTGAATGATATATACCACATTGGAAGATGAGCAAGTGAAAGATCCCTTTATGTTGAATATCTTTCTTTTGTGGCTAACTGTGGGGTCCTGTGAAATATTTTGGCATAGTTTGCAACTGGATAAATTACAGGGACGTGTGCCCTTCTGTTCCTTTTCAGTCTGTGATGGAAGTTTACTTCTGATTAGCTTGTGTTTTAAGTTGGGTGTATGTCTCTGTTGATCACCCCACCCCTCACCTATCCACACCCATCCTGTTAGAATATCAATGATATGCTTTGATGTCCCCATGCATACCTCCGACCCACCCCCATCCTCCCACCCTGTCAGACTGTCATAGTAATGCTTGAATGTTTTCACTTATATACACTGTCAGCTAGCACATTTGCTTATTTCCGATCTGACGAAGAAGGGCAACCTTCGAAAGCTAATCAAGAAATGTATTAAGTTATGTCCAATAAAAAAGGTATCATCTTATTTTCTTTTCCATGTTTTATTTTGTTTGATTTCTATTGATGACCTGGCTGAGGTAAGCCACTTTTGTTTCCTGTTTGAGACTTGCAAGCCTTGCTCTGAGATCTGGCTGGAGCCAGACCCTAGAACTCGGAGAAGAACCGAGAAGGACTTACAGGCTGTGTTCTGGGCCTGCCAGCCAGAACCCTCCTTTAAACTGTGCTTCTAGAAATACAGATTTGAAAATTTGAAAGAAATTTGTAAAACTACTTATCTAAACCGATGAAGAGGTGGATACGTGTGAATATTGTCAGCGTTATTAATAGCTGATAATCACACATCACTGAGGTTTATGGGAAAGTTATAGTAAAGTTTATGGAACTGCAGTAGAGAACTGAAATACGGGGCTTTGAATATAATATAATCACACAATTAGGACTGGTTGTGGAGACTAGTTATTTGGTCTAGAAATACAGAGGCATTTTTCCTTGTGTTCCTGGCCCTGTGATGTAACAGGTCTCAGGATTCAATTAAATAAACACTTGTTTTCATTTATATCCCTTTGTCCAGCTGTGTTATTTCACAGGCCCACCCTCAACTTTTGCTCTGGGTATCACAGAGTACTATGTACAGATCTGATGTCTGCATCTTCAAAAACATTAAACAGGATGGAATTGGTCCAGAGGGCAGCTACTAAAATGGTCAGTGATCTTTATCACAAAGCATATAGGGATGGACTTAAAGATCTCAATATGTGCACTTTGGAAAAAAGACAGGAGAGGGGAGATATGATAGAGATTGAAAATTATCTCTGGCATAAATGTATAGGAGGTAGGCCTCTTTAAGTTGAAAGGAAGCTCATGATTGAGGGGGTACACCGTAGGATGAAGGCGAAACAAGAAAGACTCAATAGTAATCTAAGGAAATATTTCTTTATTGAAAGGGTTGTGAAGGAGTGGAATGGCCTCCCAGTGGAGGAGGTGGAGATAAGAACTGTATCTGAATTAACAAAATAAATGGGACAAACACAAAGGATCTTGGAGGAAGAGGAAGGGATTGTAGACTTTAGTAGTTGGTATGGATCGGCAGACTATATAGGCCATATAGAGGGGCATTTTTGATATATCTAAATTCAACTTTGGACATTTTGCGGAAAACATCCAAAATTTCAGTAGCGAACATGGCCATTTGCGAACCTGAATATGTCTAGCTTTTTTTTCCCTGAAAATAGCCATTTGCTAGATGCTGTTATGCTTAGTGTATCTATCTTTTAGGACCATTTTCAAAAAAAAAAAAAGTCCAAGTGAAATACACAAAATCAAGCCATTGGGATGTAGAAGGAGCCAGCATTCTTTGTAGACTGGCCACAGACATCCCAGCAGTGGGGCACCCTAGGAGGCAGTGCAGTGGACTTCACATAAAAGGTCCCAGGTACACATCTCACCATTACCCCCTTATATTGTATGGCGAGCCCTCTAAAACCCACCAAAAACCTACTGTACACCACTTCAATAGCCCTTATGCCTTAAGGTGTCACCAATATGTAGATACAGTAGGTTTTTGGTGAGTTTTGAAGGGCTCACAAGTTCCACCACAAGTGTACTAGTTAGAGTGAGATATAGGCCTGAGTTCCCTTCTCTACAGCACCACTAGGCTCAGGGACCTGCTTGCTGTTCTAATAGGACTGACCATCACATCTGAAGCTGTCATAGAGTCTGGTACAGTGTGTCTTTCACATCTTTGGGGGGTGGGAGAGGGTCATTGGCCACTTGGGGGATAAGGTTGGGTCATGCCTTAATGCCTCCAGTGGTACTCTGGTCATTTAGGGTACCTTTTTGTGACTTAGTTGTGACAAAAACAGGTCTAGACCAAAACGTCTAATTTGTAGCCCTGGACATTTTTGTTTTGTTCCATTATAGCAGAAAAACGTCCAAGTGTTAGGAACGCCCTAATCCCACCCCTAACATACCCCCTTGTGATTTGGACATACTTCGATGTACTGCATAGAAAAACCTCTTTAAAATGGGTTTTGAAAATAGCGATTTGAGCATTTTGGCAAATAAAATGCCCAAATTCCGCTTTTTGGATATTTTTCTATTTCAAAAATGAGCACCACAGTCTTTTTGTGCTATCATGTTCTGTGTTTCACTGGTTCTGTATTTCTGTTTTCATGCATTAACATTTTTATCATGCAAGAACATACTTACTGCTCAAAAAATTGTAAGTATGTGTTTACAAATGTATAATTTCTGGGATCATTTCTATACCACAACATCATTTTGTATTTGTTCACACCGTAGTCTGCGAACGCCTCTCCGGTACTATGTAAGCCACATTGAGCCTGCAAATAGGTGGGGAAATGTGGGATACAAATGCAACAAATAAATAAAAATAAATAAATAGTTAGGAACTAGAGAAATGTGTTAGAGATTGTTTAGACTCTAAAAATAACTATGCAAGATCTGCAGAAAAGTATAAAAGGTCGGCCATTGTTATGAAAAGACACAAATTAGAGAGCATTTGTGCCCAGACAAGGAATATTTCTAAAGAGTGAAAAGTGTAGTCTTCTAGTTTGTTGTCTTTTTTTTGTTTGCCTTTTCCATTGGGTCTGAGTTAATAGATGCAGTTTCACTAAAGGCAGAAACCATTTTTATCTAATTGGCTTAGGATGCATTCAATGAATCTTTACCTGCTCTGTATGCATACTGTGCATGAGTATACTGATTGCTCCCTGGCCTTGCTTCTACCACCTGAGCAAAGGTTAACACTTTTTATATATCCTATTTCTTGATGTCTACAAAGTTGTTTTATGTTCCTATAAAATACGAAATGGATTAGTGCAGCATTTCAGAAAGCAGTCGCTTTCACTGGCAATGAACTGCTGATACTCGTAGAATTTTCCTGACCTTGTTCTGTATTGTTGCTGCCTGACCCTCTACCCAAACTGGCCTCCTGAGAAGTACGTTTTGTCCTAATCCACTTATTCATTCTGTCATGGTTTCTTTTCTCCTAAGAAAAAAAAAACATTATAGTCTGAAATGTTTATGTTAAAAACAATTTGAACTAGATTCTATATATCGCGCTGAGATTTCTGTGCAGAAATTGAAGCATCCTCCTTAAAGGACGCTTCAATTTAGGTGTACTTTCTAGAATACACTGAGCGCTGTCCACATGACTAAATTTAGTTGCAGTCAATTACAGCAATGAAAACCTGATGTAAATACCAACGCCTAAATGAGGCGCAGAGCAGGTGTATTCTATAACAACGTGCGTTGATTTTAGAAACACCATGATCTGCCCATTCCGTGCCCATAACCACGCCTACTTTTCAACTATGCAACTTAGAATTTATGCACACCATAGAATACACTTAGCAAGTAGTGCACATAAATTCTACTTAATGCCAATTAGTACTGTTGCTTGTTAACATCCAATTATCAGTACTGATTAGCTTGTTAACTAGTTAAGTTATGCGCATTGTTATAGAATATGCTTCAATTTCCACACAGAAATCTCAGCGCAATATATAGAACCCCAGGGATTTGGGTATTCTAAGCCGAGTGCCTTCATTTAGGTACCCCAGTGTTGTACAGTGAGAGCCTATTTCATAACGGCATCTGGACCACTAGATTCTATTGTACAATACTAGCATAACCCAGCATCACTATGTCTTACATTTACATATCTTCAGTTACATCAGCTATAGACCTGGTGTAGATATGAGCACCTAAATGCAATCAGAACATAAGAATAGCCATACTGGATCAGACCAATGGTCCATCTAATCCAATATGCTGCTTCCAACAGTGGCCAATCCAGGTCACATCTGGGAACATCTGGAAATGGAGTGGATACTGAGCCATTCACAGAAGAAAGAGTTTATAAACAGCTTGTGAATCTGAAGGTGGACAAAGCTATGGGGCCAGAAGGGATACATCCTAGGATACTGAGGGAGCTCAGAGAGGTCCTGGCGGGGCCTCTTAAAGATTTATTTAATAGATCTTTAGAGATGGGAGAGGTTCTGCGAGATTGGAGATGAGCAGATGTGGTCCCTCTTTACAAAAGTGGAGACAGGGAAGAAGTGGGAAACTACAGACCGGTAAGTCTCACGTCAGTGGTAAGAAAAATAATGGAATCGCTGCTGAAAGAAAGGATAGTCAACTTTCTAGAAGCCAACGTGTTACAGGACCCGAGGCAACATGGCTTTACCAAAGGAAAATCCTGCCAAATGAATCTTATTGACTTTTTTGATTGGGTGACCAAAGAACTGGATGAAGGACATGCGCTAGATGTAATCTACTTGGATTTCAGCAAAGTCTTTGATTCGGTCCCCCACAGAAGACTCATAAATAAGCTGAAAGGGTTGAACTTAGGACTGAAAGTGGTGAACTGGATAGGAAATTGGTTGACCGACAGGTGGCACAGGGTGGTGGTAAATGGAATCTGCTCGGAGGAAAGGAAGGTGAGCAGTGGAGTTCAACAGGGGTCAGTGCTAGAGCCTATTCTGTTTAATATATTTGTGGGAGATATTGCTGAAGGGTTGGAAGGAAAGGTTTGCCTTTTTGTGGATGACACAAAAATAGCCAATAGAGTCGATACCCTGGAGGGAGTAGAAACGATTAGAAGGGATCTCCGAACACTAGAAGAATGGTCGAGGGTCTGGCAGTTAAACTTTAATTGAAAATCCTAACACAGCCTCACACTAGACTGTGTATATCTGATGTAGAACACTCACTCTGCTATAAAATCTATCTTTTGTTTAAATTAAAGATGGAGAAAAAAGCCTCAGAGTCACCACCCAGCCAGCCCAACACAGCAGGCTTTAAGGCGTGCCACCATGTAGCTTTAAAAAAACTCCATCAAATTCTACTCATTATATCCACCTGAAAGTTTCTATCTCGATATTTAATCTTTTGATTTGCAGTCGTTTGTATCTACCCTCCTATATATCAATGATGATTTATATAGCATACATTCCCAATGTTGTGGCTATCACACTCAAATTTTGATGCGGAGAACACCCCCAGAAATCACTTAGCTCAGTCCTTATGTTTCAGTGATCCGGACCCAACAGTGTCACCCGCTTCTTAACCCAACAGGGAGTCCCCGTTTCGCTGTTGCTGCGTCAGGGGTTGTGCTCTGATGTCCACAATATCTCTCCAAATTACATCGAATCTATATGCTGCTGCATCCTAAGAAGTAACTGTGCGCAGCAATTCACGTCTACCCGTTCCACTCCACTCAGTATTTTATAGACCTCTATCATATCTTCCCTCAGCTGTCTCTTCTCCAAGCTAAAGATCGCTAGCTGCTTTAGGCTTTCCTCATAGGGAAGTCATCCCATTCCCTTTATCATTTTGTCAACCTTCTCTGTACCTTTTCTAATTCCGTTGTATCTTTTTTGAGATGCAGTGACCAGAATTGAACACAGTATTCAAGGTGTGGTTGCACCATAGAGCAATACAAAGGCATAATATTGTCATTTTTGTTTTCCATTTTTTTCCTAATAATTCCTAACATTCTATTTGCTTTCTTAGCAGCCACTGAGCACTGAGCATAGTGTTTCAATGTATCAGCAACGACGACACCTAGATCCTTTTCCTGGGTGCTGACTCCTTAAGTGGAGCCTTGCGTCATGTAGCTATAGTTTGGGTTCCTCTTTCCCATATGCATCACTTTGCACTTGCTTACATTAAATGTCATCTGCCATTTAGATGCCCAGTCTCCCAGTCTCCTAAGGTCCTCTTGAAAATTTTCACAATCCTCTTGCGATTTAACAAATTTGAATAACTTTATGTCATCAGCAAAGTTATTCCCATCTGTAGATCATTTATAAATATGTTTAAAAACAGGGGTTCCAGCACAGACCTCTGCAGAACCCCACTACCTACCCTTCTCCATTGAGAATACTGACCATTTAACCCTACTCTCTGTTTACTATCTTTTAATCATTTTTTAATCCACAATAGGGTGTTATGTTCTCACTAGTAAAAAAAAGCCCCATTTCTGATGCAAATGAAACGGGGGGCTAGCAAGGTTTTCTTCAGAGTGTGCATGTGGGAGTGTCCCTGCCCTCTGCCCTCTCTCCCTCCCCCTCCGAGTCCAGTCCTTCAGTGTTACGTTTCCTGCTGTGCTGTGTTTGTATTACCCAGAGAGTGAGGGCGTCTCTCTCCCCTCCCCCCTCTGAGTCCTTCACTGTTACAGAGAGAGGGATTTCGTGCTGTGCTGTTTTCCTTCACTCATGGGGAAACCGGATATCTCTGGCGCTTCACACTTCCGGCTGGAGGCTTCATAGAACGTTGGGGTTGCCTTTTATATATATAGATATTCTATCTTCATGACATGAATGGAACAAGCTTGGTTTCTTCTTGGATGAAGGGTTATTATCTCTGTTTACTTGTGAGAGGAGCAACTTGCATAGCTAACTAGTGACTTTCATTTACCACCCATGAGCTATGAATGTTCTCTCCTTCAGACACCATGAACATCATTCCTCACAGCCCACAGTTGCCTGAATTATTTAAGGGATAATGATTTGAACAGCAATTGCAATTTTATGAGTTAATAATCTAATATGGATATCATAAACTTGTATTGCTTCAGCCTGAGATTATTATGTTGGTCAACCATGCTAAATTATTCACAGCTGTAATTAGAATGCCCATTTATTATATCTATCAAAAAATATGCTTTTCTGTTTTAACAAACTCCTCACCTTTGCATATTTTCTCTTCCTGAAACTCTTCTTTCTGCTGTCCTATAACGTCAGCATTAATCTTTGCACAATTATTTAAACCTGCTGAAGCCAATATTCAGTGAGATAGTGTATTATGTGAAACATTTAATTAGACAGTTTCAAATTATACACGTGCAGCCAACCTTACATAGCTGTGGTAAAAAGGGCCCTGCAGCGGGTAAAAAAGCCCCTAAAAATCACATGGCCCTGCGGTAAGATTATTCTTACCATGTGGCCATGCTGGGAGGAGCATTTAACGCCACTCATTGAGGTGGTGGTAAGGGCTCCCGTGGTAATCGGACAGCGCATGGTGCTGCCTGATTACTGCCGGGTTAGCGTTGTGCTAGAAATTATGGAATTATTTTCCTTAGTGCTGGAAATGGCGCACGCTCAAGGCGGAACTCCCACCGGTGGCTGCATTGGGCCAGCGGTGGTTCTAGGTTGCCTCACTGAACTACAAGCCTCCAGGTTCAAGAAACTTGGCTATATCACTTTTAAGCTGGACCAGACTGTGTACACCAGCTGGGTCATACTGTCCCTGACACAGTCAGTATTGTTGGCAAAACATGGCCATGTCGGACATAGATGTTTATTGACCTGGGAGGATTTCGCTTTATTAAAGACTATCTTTTTATATGAGCTGCCTCCTGGTTTTATAGCGTCAGAGATCCTGCATAATAGAAACAGGTGGCTGGTGCTTTAAGCAGGGAGAACAAAATAGAAGGAAACAGAATCCAGCTGTACTGGATGAAAGCATAGGGAACATACATAACTGCTTAGGGCAACAAATACCTGAGCTAAACAGAACCCTGATTCCTCTTGTTTTAGAATCATCTCTATGGAGAAACTCTCCCTCCTCATTGCTCCCTGGTCCTGCCTATAGGTACTAACACTTTAAATGCAGCCCTGCAAACCAGTGCACCACAATAATGTCAAAGGAGTCTGGTGGATAAAGGGAATAATGCTCAGGGCCTAAGCTGAAGTGAAAAAATATCAAAAAAATTAAAAAGAGACAAGGGTCACTATGGGCATATTTAAGTAAAAACAGCCAATAGACCAATAATTGAATAGGTAAAGAAGGGGAATTAATTTTGCCACCACTTTATAGGTGGTCCATCCTTCGCCAAATAGAATTAAAACAGTCACTTTTTTGGACTTTTCAGATAGGCACCACTGAGTGTGTGTAGATAGATAGATAGATAGATAGATAGATAGATAGATAGATAGATAGATAGATAGATAGATAGATAGATAGATAGATAGATAGATAGATAGATAGATAGATAGATAGATAGATAGATAGATAGATAGATAATATTTAAAAAGTATGATATTATTTATTAGGATTTGTTTACCACCTTTTTGAAGGAATTCATTCAAGGCAGGTGTCCAATTATTCATTTTTTATGGGATTGTTCTGGGAAAGGTTGAGTTTTATTATCAAAGTTTTGGGAGAAGCCTAAGCCTAACTTTCAGATAATTGAGAGGGAATACAAGGTTAAAGGTACCTAATACCCTTCTACTAGCCTTGTATTTTCCCACCTGGGTACACATCCTTGGAGACACATCCGTAGTGCAAGAGGATAACTCATCCTCTGGAGCTCCGGTCACTTCATGTCACACTAAGGTGATACTTTTTTCCGAAGCAGTCAAACTGAAGGTGAGACTGAAGAGGAACCATCCACAGAATGGAGGCAAAGTAGGCTGATGGTGCCAGACCTAGGTGTGTTCCTGTTCTAGTACACTCTAGATCTATCAATTGAATAACTTCTAGAAGCAATAAACTCCTACCAAAAAGACATGCTATATATATATATATATATATATATATATATATATCAGAAAGAAACAAAACATTCTCCAGATAGCAGAATGATAAGAGAACAAGAAGATTGTTCTAAGAAGCTTTATAAAAAATTATCTTGTTTTGCAAGAATTCACTTGATGAACAGGGCAGAGAAGAAAGAAGAGACTAAGGAAGCATTTTATGAATTTCAAAAAAAAAACCCGAAAAACAATATTTCCGACAGAAAAGGCAATGGAGTAGGCTGGAGGTAACATGAGTGTATAACTTGTATGTAAATTAAACCAGAGTTTATTTATTTATTTGTTACATTTGTATCCCACATTGTCCCACCTAATTGCAGCCTCAATGTGGCTTACATAGTACCGGAGAGGCGTTTGCAGACTCCGGTGTGAACAAATACAAAGTTATGTTATGGTAAGATAAAGTTCATGTGGCACAGCCACATTTGGGAGTTGTTCAACAGTAGAATTGTGTTATGTCCGTCACATAATTTGGTTTTGTTGTGTTGCCTGGATCTGTCATTTAAGTTGGATCGGTAGGGTATGCCTTTTTAAACAGGTTAGTTTTTAGTGATTTCCGGAAGTTTAGGTGGTTGATTATTATGATTATTTGTATTATTAATTTTTACAGTGGTTTTAGCAAGTTTTAAATTAGAGAAGAAAAAGAGTTGATGAGAGAAGGTGTAAACATAGAGGTGGAGAGATAGCAAGCCTACATAGCACATTTTATTGAAACAATGCAAAGGTGTTAGCATAGAAGCTTTGGAATGCCCATATATTCAGAAAGATGTCAATTTGTCTGTTTCACGGCCAGAATGTAGACAGAGATGAACTAGTAAAGACCTTAAACTGGAGGAGGATTTAGAAATCGTGGAGATCAAAACTGGATCAGACTCTTACTGGTTTTGATCTAAGTTTCTTGAAACTTCTCAAGATGAGTTGAAAGAACCCTTTTAGTAACTCTTACATGACATTCAGATAAAATGTTGATATTACATACTTACTTTAAAAAACAAAGATGCACTATTTTGTGGTAGGAAAATTGAGAATCTTTCTGGATGTGGTAAGGGCCACTCGGGCTAAACGAAAATAATTTCTTGATCTGAAGCCTTGTTTTCTTGCTTTAGATGCTACTTTCTTTTTGAAGTTCACATGCAAGTGTTTGATGCTGTTTTAGGGGTAGAATTGGAAAAAAAATTTTTGTGTGAAAATATTGACTTCAGGGAATAGACAAGTAGGGAATAAATAATAAACATTTTAGTCAGCACTTATACTGTACTAGTATTTAGTACTGTATTTCCTTGATATTTCTTTCTAATTCAAGAGTTGCTTTTGCTCCCCTTGATGTGGGCTTGGAAAGCCTGTGTATTTGCGATTGTTTCTTTATTGTATTATTTAAAATTTTCATGTTTCTTTGTGAAACTGATTTATAAATAAAGAAAAAAAACCTGGATCAAAAAGCAAACGTTAATTAAATATAGCTGAATACTGCGAAGACAAGGAGCATGTGCCTACTGACAACATCAAAGAGGTACTTTGAGATATGATCTGAAAGACCATACAAGATGATGGTTTGTTGTCTGTGTTCAAATGTTTAAGGCCATTTGGGAATGGTTTCATCAAACTTGGCTAAAACCCTAAAGAATGTGGCAATCATTCATTTAGGATTGGCCACAATGACATATCTGTAGATGTCAGAAGAGAACATTAAGTGAATATGGATCTATGACCCATATATTACTGTCAATTATATTTTCCTAAAGGCCTCTGCATGTACATTCCTCTTTAATACAAAGGCCTTCAGGCTTAGCAATGCTAAAAAGTAAATCTGTAGTCATTGGCAAGCAAGAGAGTGAGTAACGGGTACTACTGGAACAACCAAGGGATGCTGCTCTTGTTTGTAGGAGTACCTTGTTTTGAAAGAAAAGGATTCTGCAAGACAAAGTAATTCTGATGCTGCTAGAGCAAACAGCAATGCGTGGAAATGCAGATTTTCCTTTGACAGCACTGATTTTGACCAACCAAAAGGAACTGATTTGTTCATCAGCACAAAAAGGATGTGGCTTTTATAAAATGTATATGACTTTCCATGGCATTTATATGATCTCATGATATCCCTAGGTTGACCTGGGTTGGATCCCAGAGTTCAAAGGATACAGAGAAAGGTAGAAGGAACAGGGAGAATAGGTAGATCTGAAATAAACCATGACCCAGTGATGATAAAGCTTGATAGACACACATTTGTTGAATATAGACCTTGACTTAAGAAATGTGGATCTAAAGAATACAATATTAAGCCAGGGGCTTAGGAGTTTGGGAGTTTGGACTGAGTAAAGAGTTAATAGTCTCTACTGATGGAAATAGTAAAAATGGGATACCTAAGCCTTATTAAATAAAGATGGTCTTGGATTCTGTAACAGAAACGTAAGGTGGCTTAGCACTAGACTCTGATCAGGTATGAATGAGCTTGTTGAAGGCAGGCAAACCAGCACAGAGCAGTTGTCTTGCCAGATTATACTTCATTAAACAAGGATGAAGCAATGATTGGAAAGCCATCAAACATTTCAGTGAATAATAATTATTGTAATTTGTCCAAGGTGGCAATACTGTTGCCATCCACCTGTTTTACATGCAGATATTTAATGCTGTTGTGTAATGGTTTGCTTTATAATCTTATCAAAAAAGAATCATGTCTATTACAGGACAGAAAGTAGGCAAGGCTAAAAGGGGAGTATAACAGAGGCACTAAAGAGATGTGATGTGCTATGTCATAAATACCGTAGGAATATCAAAATGAATAAACATCAACCCTCCTGATTTTTGTATACTGATCCATTGTGAACCTAATGTGGAAGGTGGATAAGCATCCATTAATCTAAAAGTCAAACAATTCACAGCTTGGATTTGGATTTTAGATTTCCAAATTGTTCTCTCGCTCCTCTTCCCTTGAAGGGATGTGTTTTTCTCTAATGGACTAATGCATTTTCCTCTTTCCTTCCCTGTGATAATAAAGAGCCATTTGCTTTAATAGAAGGTGCCCTTTCTCTTTTCAGGCAAGGAACATTTTGTTCCTAAAGAAAATAAATGCAATTCCACTCAGCAGAAACAGAGTATGATGATAGCTCCTCCCCTTACATGATTTAAGACGTTCAAAGTCAAAGAAAGCAAATGGGTACTGTGCTTAGTCTGAACTTCTCGGCTCTTTTATTTATTTATTTATTTATTTATTTATTTGTGACATTTATAGCCCACATTATCCCAAACAAGTTTGAGTTCAATATGGCGTACAATAAACAATATAGGATACATAACAAAGAATAATGCATAAGAAAGTAATTTGTTGTAAGAATCCAATTTTACAATACAGTATCATAAACAAACTGGGATAACTATGGAAGTTTAACATTTAGAAAATCTATTATGAATGAGAAATTGTACATGAAGCAAAGAAAAAGTTAACGGTAAATAGAGTAATAACCAATTCAGGTAATAATTAGTTGTTCGAGATATGGTTGTTCTTTGTGAGGGTTTGTTTGAATAGGAATGATTTGAGGATTTTATGGAATCTAGTATATTCCTGTATATTTCTTATTTTGGGTGGTAAGGACTTCCACCATTTGCTTCCTAGGTAAGTGAAGTCTGCAGAGTGGACAGTTTTGTAGATCACTTTTTAGCAATTTGGGAGGCGTAGTCTGAGCTAGTTTCTTGCCTCATATTTATTAATGATACCATATAGTCTGGAGCTGTGCCATTTAGTATTTGAAAGATAAAGGTACATAACTTGAAGGTGATTCTCACTTTGATGGGAAGCCAGTGTAATTTGGTTAATAAAGGGGAGCTGTTTGGAGTTTTTTCAACAGGTACTCCTTACAGCCAGCATATATGGCATTACAATAATCGAATGTGGATAATGTTAATGATTGTACCAATAGTCTGAATGTTTCTAATGAGAAATAGGGTCTGATCCTTTTTAGTTTCCAAAGAGACTTGAAAGAGTTTGTGATTACTGAGGTTATCAACAGAAATCAAACAAAATAAAACATGGAAAAGAAAATAAGATGATACCTTTTTTATTGGACATAATACATTTCTTGATTAGCTTTCGAAGGTTGCCCTTCTTTGTCAGATCGGAAATAAGCAAATGTGCTAGCTGACATTGTATATAAATGAAAACATTCAAGCATTACTATGACAGTCTGACAAGGTGGGAGGATGGGGGTGGGCAGGAGGTATGCATGGGGACATCAAAGCATATCATTGATATTCTAACAGGATGGGTGTGGATAGGTGAGGGGTGGGGTGATCAACAGAGACATACAGCTTTATGGTTTATAATGGGCTAGGAACCCCAGATCCTTGTTAAGTCCTTTCTGTTGGGTGTTAAAATATTCAATCATTCTGACTTCAAAGGTCTTATGTTCTTGTATGGTTTTAAAGTTACCTTCAGTATTCTCACTGTGAAATCACTGGTACAGTGTCCTGGTTCTGTGAAGTGCTGTCCCACCGGGGTGGGGGCCCTACTGGCTGTATTGTTCATGTGATGTCTATGTAAATTGAATCTTGTCTTAAGCATCTGGCCTGTTTACTGATTACTGAGGAAACTTGAGTATCAAAAGTTAAACGTTTATCTATAATTATACCTAGAATTTTCAGATTATTGTCAATGGCGAATGAAGTGTTGTCAATTGTGAAACTCTTGTAGTCGTTTTGGTCAAATAAGTTGGTAATGACCATGAATTTAGTTTTTTCTTTATTTAGCTTTAGTTTGGATTCTGAGGCCTAGGTTTTGTCAGGTTCTCCGGTTCAGAGCCCGCGGGGCTGGGCTCTGGAGCAAACGTGAGCCCTTGGGCTGCTGACGAGGAGCGACAGCAGCAGGCAAAACCCACCAACCAACACTGGGTAAGCACACCGGCAGGGACTGCAGGCACTGCCCAGCGAACCGGAACACATGGACTGGAATCCCCCGGACTGGAGGACACAGGACTGGAACACTGGACTGCAATCCCCCGGACTGGAACACACCGGACCGGAACACACTGGACTGGAGCACACTGGACTGGTCCCCCGGACTGGAGGACACAGGACTGGAACACTGGACTGGAGCACACTGGACTGGTCCACACAGCTTCACCTGCACTTAGCTACTAAGCCCCCCAGGAGTTGAGCTCAAGGGTTCGAGTAGCCGGCAGGACTTACTGGACGACACAGAGACCAGGACTAGAACAAGCTGTAACTGAAGTGCACCTAACTCCTAAAGTGACCAAAAGTGTTCCTAAGCCCAGCACCAACAGAAAAGCTCCTAAGCCCTCCACTAACAGCAGTGCTCCTAACAGAAACTAACAGGGGTGCCCCTACGCCCTACACTAACAGAAGTGCAGGGAAACCACAAGGGAAAAGGAAGGGAAGACAAATGCCAGACCTAACACTGGTACTTCCTAAGCACCAAGCTGCAGCAGCTAAACATGGGTTCTCACCCTGGTGCTTCCTAAGCACCCAGCTACAGCAGCTAAACACAGGTCACGAGGAAAAGCGGGGAAAGCACAAGAAAACTAGCAGGAAAGCCAAATACCCAAACAACAAAAGGAGCTTCCTAAACACTTACTAACAAGGGTGCTCCCAGCACCAAACTCCAGCACTGCACCAACAGCAGTGCTACACACCGTAGCAAAAGGGAAAGCAGAGAAGCCAAAGGGAAAGACAGGGAAGTCAAACACCCACGTCACAAGTGCACACTGACTGCACTAAACTAACCTGGACCTAAAGCAAGTAGCCAGAAGCAAACATTGCGAAGGCCCTGAAGGAAAGAACCCACTCCCAGATGATGTCACTCTCCCTAGAGCCAGGCAGAACACATTCAAACCCCGAGAGGCCCAACCCACATCAATGCAACACCGTGAAACACTTGAAGCCAGTACACCCAAAGAGTGTTAGAGCAACTCAGACTACACCCACAGCTGCAGTGAAGAGACAATTAGCCCCATGCTGGCAGCAGCCGGCACCGAGAGAGACAGAGCTAGCTCAAACAGGACAGAAAAACAGAAACAGAAGCCAGCTAAGAAGCTGACCCCCAGGAAAGAGGTAAGTTTGAGAGGGGTTCAGACCCCAATCATAACAGGTTTCCATCAAACTTAAGCCAAGTTTTGCCTTTTGTAAGATGTCTTGAATGTTCTTTTTGAAAGTTATGTATATGGTAGCATCGTCAGCATATATGAATGTTTTGAATCCTGCTGTTTCTAATCTTTTACCTAGTTGTGACATCATTACATTAAACAGAATGGGTGATAGTGGAGAGCACTGAGGGACACCACAATCCGGTGACCAAGGGGAGGATAAGATTCCTTTCATTTTCACTTTCTAAGATCTTGATTTCAAGAATCGTTGAAACCGTTTGTGAACTGTGCCACATATGCCAAAGTTGTCTAGTATGTGTTAGTAGGATATTATGATCTACTATATCAAATGCGCTAGACATATCGAACTGCATTATTAAGATCTGCTAATTTCTTTTCTGAGATTTGATACTAGGGTAGTAAGGACAGTCTCGGTGCTATAGCATGGTGTGAAACCTGATTGCAATTTGTGTAGTAGAGAGAAATGTGAAAGGTAGTCCATAGTTTGTGCTGCTACTATTCTTTCCATCGCCTTTATCATCAAAGGAATGGAGGCTACTGGTCTGTAGTTTGTTACATCAGTTATGGTGATTGAATTGTTTCTTGATATTGGTGTTAGGATAATAGAACTTTTATTATCAGGCAAAGTGCCGTGGAATAGTAGGAAGGAGATATGCTTCTGAAGAAGATTAATGAATATATTAGGAGCTTCCTTCATAAGATAACTAGGACAAGGATCTAGTAAGCATTGTGAGGTTGAATATTTCAGGAGATAATGTTTTACTGTGTCATGGGTTGGTAGTTGGAAGGAAGACCAGATTCTGTCAGTGGTTATTCCTGTATGTGTGTCTGACTGTTCTTCGTAAATATGTTGATGGTTGATTTTTAATTTGAGTACGCCTTCTCTGATTTTAACTATTTTTTGTTTGAAAAAAATAGCCAGTTGCTCTGCTATCGGTCAGGACTCTGTGGTTGTGGTTATTTCTTTTGTGGATAATTGGCTTTTTATCAGATTGAAAAGTTTACTGGTATTAAGGAAATGATCACCAATTATTTTGTTATAGTATTGAGTTTTTGCAACTTTGATCTCATTTTTATATGTTTTGATGGCAATTTCCCAAGTTAATTTGTTTTTGTTATTCTTGTCTTCTTTGATACTACATTTCAGGTACATATAGGAATCTTTTGTGCATGGGATAAGCACAAAGGATTCCTATATGGAAAAAGAATGGAATCAAAGCAACTTAGCCATGCTTAAGTGGCAAATCCAATGGTTGGGGAGTAACGGTCTGTGTCCTGATTATGGCTAAATAGATCTGGTTGGACTGGAATGGATTTCAACAGCAACCCCAGTAGTTGAAATTAAGCCAGTGCCGGGCAGACTTCTACGGTCTGTGCTTGAAAATAGGAAGGACAGCTCAAAATTAAGTACGCATATGTTATCATGGCATATGCTAAAGTTTACTTTTGTTGGGCAGTCTGGATGGACCATGCAGGTCTTTATCTGCCATTATCTACTATGTCCAAACACAAAGACCCACCCCATATATGAGAGAAATAAGTACAAAAGAATCAATCAATGACCTATACAAACGTTTTTAGTGATTATGGAAGATGTTCAGTAAGGACTGAACCACAGTCCAAATGATATAAATCTGAAATTGCCTTTAACAGACAGGCTATTCAAAACATTCTCCTGACATCATAAAACTTTCCAAATAGTGAACAAACAAGTGTCCATCCAAATCCTGGGCTAGATGGACCTTTGGTCTTTCCCAGTATGGCACTACTTATGTACTTATGTAAATCCTCGGTGAAAAAATAAAGTAGACCACAATATACACAGTCTCGCGGAAACGTCCATTGTAAAGCATATCAAATTGTTAATATATCAAATATTCAAAACATAGGGCTGGCATTTCTCTTTCAAACATATAACAGGCAGTTGCTCAACAGTCTCCATTTCGATTAATCTCTTCCTCAGGTGCAGGCCACCAACAGCCAAGTATGTTTCTTGCAGCCCCCTTTGTTGCTACATTATGTGAATCCCCTAATAAATTTTTGCACTCAAAGTTCCGACTAATGTACACAAGTTATAGAATAAAGTCAGTTGTGCATGTAACTTAATTCCATAATTGGCTCTTATTTGGAGTTAACAGGCAATTATTGTCTGTAATTGTCCTTAATTGCTGGTAATTGGCATTTAGGCACGTAACTTCCCTGTCACTATTCTAAGTTGTGTGCTCAAATTCCAGAGCGCAGCTTCAAGGGGGTGTGGACCTGGGAGGGGTATAAGTGGGTCAGGGGCATGTCAGACATGCATCTGGGTTATAGAATACTATCATTTATGCCCTTAACTGCATACAGTTAGACATGAGCACTTATGCCAGAGTTAGGCATGTAGTGGAGACTTACACTAGTGAATGCACAACTGCTGTTCTAGAATTTGCACTTAGGAGGAGATTCTATATATCGTGCCTAGAAAATCCATGCAGAAAACATTTCCGCCGTAGCGTATTCTACGAATACATTCATGCTAATGAAATAGCACCCCAGGACTGTAGGGGGAGGACTCCCACTCAGCTTAGAGGGAATAGTGGTAATAAGAGGTATCACCTAAATATGGAATGTCGTATCCAGAGCGGGAATTAGGAACACAGCAAGCTAGGTTCATATCAGTCCCTTACTTACAGACACAGGATAAGAGAGAGGTGTGCTAGCCAGTCTAACAGTTTGATTGACTGACCACTATCTGGTACTCTATGATTGTTCCATGGTATCTTTTTATGCATTTCAGCTTCCTTTCTGGGGAAGCAACTAGTAGCGTAGCTCAGTGGCGTTCCTGGGGGGGCTGGCACCCGAGGCGGATCGCCGATGCGCCCCGCCCCCCCGGGTGCAGTGCCACCCCCCCCCCGATGCAGCGTGGACCCCCCCCCCCGTGAAAGGACACCCCCGTGAAGGAACCCCCCCCCGCCGGGTGCATGCCTCTGGGGGGGGGGGCGCGCGCCTGTCCTCCATTGTTCCATGCTCGTTGTTCCATGCTTTTTCTCTGCCCCGGAACAGGAAGTAACCTGTTCCAGGGCAGAGAAGAAGCATGGAACAACGGAGGACAGGCGTGTGCGGCACCCCCCCCAGCGGCGGGCACCCGGGGCGGACCGCACCCACCACCCCCCCTAGGAACGCCACTGACGTAGCTACAGGTCCACCCATTTTTGGCTCAGACCCACCCAGTCTAGTGGCCCCCAAAGCACCTCATTGGTGATGCGTCATGCCTCTCTCTCCTTCTCGCCCTCATGGTAGCTGCCAGTCTCTCTCTAAATTCCCCACCCCCGCCCCGATCTACCTTTAAGCTATCACCGGCAGCGATTCTTGTAATCAACCTGCGCCAGCTTTGCAGGCTTCCCTCTACTGCGTCCCACCCTCAATGACATAATTTACTGCTTCTTCACTGGCGGGGACATGGTAGAGGGAAGGCTGCGAGGCTGGCGCAGGCTGCTTACTGGAATCGCTTCCGACGATGACTTGGAGGTAGACCAGGGAGGGAGAGCGGAGCAGATGCCTGTGGGAGAAGGGGGAAGGAAAGAAAGGAACTGATGCCGGGGGGAACGGATGCCAACCAGGGGGGAAGAGGAACGGATGGGGGGGGGAGGAGAAGCATGATGAAAGCGGGGCAGAGGGAAAGTTTAACAAAAAAACTTTATGTATGGACAGGGTTGTGGGTGGGAAGGGCCCACCCGGGTTAACACGGGGCCCACCCAGAATAACAGGTCTGGCTACGCTCCTGGAAGCAACACTTAACAGTGTCAAAGAATGATTTTGAAATCTGGGAACTATGAGACAGGCAAAACCTTTCTTAAGACCTATATTCTGCTTCAAAGATGTCTTGACTATAGAATTCTGTGGCCTGGGAGAATGAAAAGAAGGAAAATCCGAGGATAAAAACTACTGTTGGATCTACATGACAGCTGTGAGTAAACCCTAAGATTGGATCACAAAAGTGTGAAAATGCTTATAAGCTATTATAAGTTACATCTGATTTAAGACAAGTAAAATCAGAGATTTCAGATAAGTACTGGAATGTATACATTCTGTGCCCTACTGACCCTATTATGTGGTATCCTAGGAAACCTGCATTTCTCTGTATGTGGGATTAACCTCAGAGATTTTTTAATAAAAGAAAATTAACCTTTGCACATCAACTGCAGAACTCATAAAGCACTTAACCTGATTATGCCTAAACTTCATGAATTATTCATCCTGTTTCAAGTGAGAGATATAATTCAGATTTATTTATGTTCTGAGGGGGTATCTTCTGTAGAATTAGAGGAAGAGAGATCCTCTGGCTTACAGTTGTCTTTAAAAATAGCTAGACATGTATCTTGAACACTGAGTTGGTTCAGCAGCTTTATGAAGGAACATAATTAAAAAATGAATCTCCCAGCAACTGAACCACTTTTTTACAGAATTTTTTCATGGTAAATATCTGAAATGGTGAAGACTGGAATAAATTAGATTCTACAGATAAGTAACAAAAGGTAACCCTGGGCTGGAACCAAAATAAACAGTTGTGACCTATTGAAAGTCAGTGGGTCATGGATTTGATATATCGCCTTTCAATGGTACAACCAAGGCAGTTTGCATATTCTATACAGGTACTTTCTCTGTCCCTAGTGGATTCACAATCTAAGGGGTCATTGTACAAAGGCATGCTAAGCATTTTTAGCACATGCTAATGATTGGTGTTTGCTAAACACTAGAGATGCCTATAGGAATATATGGGCATCGCTAGTGTTTAGCACACACTTATTTTTAGTGCACGATGAAAACGCTAGTGCACCTTTGTAAAGGGACCCCTAAGTTTTTTGCACCTGGGGCAATGGTTATTTATTTATTTATTTATTTGTTGCATTTGTATCCCACATTTTCCCCACCTCTTTGCAAGCTCAATGTGGCTTACGTAGTACCGTAATCGGCGTTAACCGATTCCGGTGTGAACAAATACAAGTTGTGACTTGCCCAGGGTTACAAGAAGCCACAGTGGGAAATGAACCTGGGTCTCAGCCTGCTGCACTAACCATGTTTTAATGGTTTCTTAAGGATGTTCCTATGCTGTTTGCAAAACTGCGTTACCCATCTAGAACATCACTTGATCATGATAAAAATGGAATTTACCCAATAGGATATTGACATCAGAAATGGCATAAGTCTATTATCTTGTATGTATCATTTTGATAAATAATATGTATGTAAGTCAGTACTCTGCCTAGAATTGTGGTTAGAGAAGATCAAACAAATAAATACCTTATTTTATGGATCACTCAATAAAGGTTTTGTAAGAAATTATCCCCTGTTCTCAGTTTGATATAATTTAGGGTGTGGAGCAGAGCAAATTTGATTTTCTTTTCCCATGTTATCAGGTAGTCAGGTCTTACCGAACCGAGGGTTATACCCCCAATGAGATCACAAAATCCATGTTTGGGGCAGCAACCTGGGTGGCCTGAAAAGAGTCATCGATTCACACTTCATGTCATCCCCACACTGTTAGGCCTGTAAAAGCTTCATGGAAGGCAGGGGATGATGGCAGGATCAGCTGTGTTGCAATAGGCGTTCTAGGGCAGTTCCCAACTGGACAATTCCTACTCACCAATTCCCATCTGCACAATTCCCACTAAACCAATTCCTACTACACCAGGGAGGACAATTCCCACCCATAACCCAAAAAATACAAAACACACAAGGCAAGTAACCTCCCTCCCTTTTCTTTTCCAGATTGTTTGGGGGGGAGGGTGCCAGTACCCCCTCACCCCCCCCCCCCCCACACACACAACATTATCTTTTACACATCCCTTTCCCCTTCCAGATATGCAGTTCATGTGGGGGGGGCAATGCCCCCCCACACCCCCCAATACTAGGTTTCAACCTAATTCATGTTTAATCTGGAATCTAAATATCATAAGTAAATAAATAAATAGATAAATACAAACTGCAGTTCATGTGGGGGGGGGGGGCAATGCCCCCACACACCTCCAAACTAGGTTTGAACCTAATTCAGCCCCTCAAAATGACATACTGATTACAATTTATAACAAATTACTACTCTACCTATGAAAAGTTATTTTGTGATTATATGTCCTCTGTGTACATCCATATGCTGCTCTAACTTCGTTGTTCCAAATGCCGTTAAAAAAAAGAAAAAGCACCTCCAGGTCTTATGGAACCTGATACAAGAAAGAAGCTACGGATGGTAAAAAAACATAAAGAGGGTAGGAAATGACCGGTGGGGGGGGGGGAGTCCTTGGTCGGAATTGTCCCCCTTAAGTGGGAAATGCCTCAGGGGCAATTGTCTAGGCGGGAATTGGTGGGTGGGAACTGTCCAGGTGGGAACGGACCTGATACCGCAGTAGGAGGGCCAGGAGCAGAGGCTGAATTAACCCCAGATATTCAACGCCAGACCATGTCTGGCCTCCAGCATTAAATATCCAGTTCCATGCAGTCACCCAGAAGCTAACAACATACCAGCTGCGATTCTGACTGGTTAGCTTCACAGAGTTCCTGGTTATTGGTCTGTTGCTTTAATCACTAATCTACTCCTTGCCTTCCCCTACCTTACCTAATCCTTTTATTAGGTAGAGACAACTCAATAGGATCAGTTTAAAAAGTAAACAAAGGAAAACCAAATCCTAAAGATGGTATGGCTAAGTAAAACAGTATGGACACCATAGTCAGAAAATGCTGAGCTCCTAAATTTATGCCCCATTTTCAGCCGGATTAGGAGCATAATGTTTCTGCTGAAAATTCATCTTAATTTAGGAGCTTAAAAATTATGCTCGTAAAATTAAGTTTTCCATTCATTTGCCTAGATTTATGAGCTTAATTTATGAACCTAGTACTGAAAATCAGTGCTAAGCTCCTAACTTTAGTTAGTTAGTTAGTTAGTTAGTTAGTTAGTTAGTTAGTTAGTTATTTCAAGGATTTATATCCTGCTTTAAATCAAAGCAGGTTACATTAAAAACATACACAATATAAAAGAAAACAGTAACAGTAACAAACAATAAAAATGTCATACTGTCAATGCATCATTAACCTATAACATAACATAGTAACATAGTAGATGACGGCAGAAAAAGACCTGCACGGTTCATCCAGTCTGCCCAACAAGATAACTCATATTTGCTGCTTTTTGTGTATACCCTACTTTGATTTGTACCTGTGCTCTTCAGGGCACAGACCGTATAAGTCTGTCCAGCACTATCCCCGCCTCCCAACCACCAGCCCCTCCTCCCAACCACCAGCTCTGGCACAGACCGTGTAAGTCTGCTCAGCACTATCCTCACCTCCCAACCACCAGCCCTGCCTCCCAACCACCGGCTCTGGCACAGACCGTACAAGTCTGTCCAGCACTATCCCTGCCTCCCAACCACCAGTCCCGCTTCCCACCACCGGCTCTGGCACTTACCGTATAAGTCTGCCCAGCACTATCCCTGCTCCCAACCACCAGCCCCGCCTCCCGATCTTGACTAAGCTCCTGAGGATCCATTCCTTCGGCACAGGATTCCTTTATGCTTATCCCACGCATGTTTGAATTCCGTTACCGTTTTCATTTCCACCACCTCCCGCGGGAGGGCATTCCACCACCTCCTGTGGGAGGGCATTCTTTAGTACAAGAAGAGTGCTGGGCAGACTTCTACGGTCTGTGCCCCGAGAATGGCAAGGACAAATCAAATATAAAGTATCACATACCATGTAAAATGAGTTTATCTTATTGGGCAGACTGGATGGACCGTACAGGTCTCCATCCGCCACCATCCACATAGTAACATAGTAGATGACGGCAGAAAAAGACCTGCACGGTCCATCCAGTCCGCCCACGATAAACTCATATGTGTATACCTTACCTTGATCTGTACCTGTCCTTTTCAGGGCACAGACCGTATAAGTCTGTCCAGCAGTATTTCCCGCCTCCCAACCACCAGTCCCGCCTCCCATCACTGGCTCCGGCACAGACCCCGTATAAGTCTGCCCTCCCCCATCCTAGCCTCTCAACCACCAACCCCTCTTCCCCCCGCCCCGCGTCTATAGAGAGCTGCTAGGACAACCATCCATATATACTAACCATCCATATATACTTTAACAAAATAAAAAGTCTTCAGTAATTTTTTACATTTCTGAACATCTGTACAGAGTCTTAAATAGCCTGGCTGACAAATCCACAGACAAGTCCCCTGCTCTTGAAGACACATGAAATAACCTATATTCAGTCCTTACCAGCACCCCTTGTTGCTCTACCATAGACCACTGACAAAGACCCCCCACCCGTATATGACAGACTGACCCTTAGTGGTAATACTGCAAGACTACCATTAGTGGTCATGGATGTCATTTTGAGCCCAGCAGCAGGGGCAAGAGTGACTGGGGTTTGCTCTAGCCCCATGCACCTAGATCACCAACATTTGCTTGCTTAGGTCCAGAAGAGTAGGAGGTCTTTGTTGGGGGGGGTGTGGGAGGTCTTGAACTCAGTATACTTAATGAGTCTTCAGGGAGTAGGGCAGTGGTTCCCAAACCTGGTCCCAGAGGCACCCCAGCCAGTCGGGTTTTCAGGATATCCACAATGAATTTCATTAGAGAGTTGCCTGCACTGCCTCCACTACATGCAGATCTCCTTCATGGTGTTCATTATGGATATCCTGAAAACCTGACTGGCTGAGGTGCCTCCGGGACCAGCTTTGGGAACCACTGGATTGGGGGTGCTGGGGGTGTTGAGGAGTATGATCTGTGGAAATTGCTGGAAGGAGAGGGGATTCAGATTGTGCTTATATTTTACAGCACCCTTAAGAAGGATTCCTTGAAAGCACTGGGCTGTGTGTTATTACTACTACTACTACTACTACTTATCATTTCTATAATGCTACTAGACGTACGCAGCGCTGTACACTTGAACATGAAGAGACAGTCCCTGCTCGACAGAGCTTACAATCTAATTAGGACAGACAAACAGGACAAACAAGAGATAAGGGAATATTAAAGTGAGGATGATAAAATAAGGGTTCTGAACAAGTGAACAAGGGTTAAGAGTTAAAAGCAGCATCAAAAAGGTGGGCTTTTAGCTTAGATTTGAAGACGGTCAGAGATGGTGCTTGACGTATTGGCTCAGGAAGTCTATTCCAGGCATATGGTGCAGCAAGATAAAAGGAACGGAGTCTGGAGTTAGCAGTGGAGGAGAAGGGTGCAGATAAGAGAGATTTACCCAGTGAACGGAGTTCCCGGGGAGGAATGTAGGGAGAGATGAGAGTGGAGAGGTACTGAGGAGCTGCAGAGTGAATGCAGCCCAATGCTCCTAGGGTGCAGAATAAACTGCTGGTAAGGTAGATCACAAATTGAATTATTGCTTTTCTGAGGGAGTCTCTAACCTGTGATGTTGTATATCTGCAGGTTAGGGATTCCACAGTAAGCTAAACTTGAGTAATATTATTATTATTTGTTACGTTTGTATCCCACATTTTCCTACCTTTTTGCAGGCTCAATGTGGCTTATATATTACCGTTACCGGCGTTAGCCGACTTCGGTCTGAACAAATACGAAAGATTACAAAGTGACATTGTGGTAGAATGAGGTACATGTATGATATGTACAATTGGGGGAACTTAGAGAGGGAGAGAGTAGGAAGAGTCAGGTAATGTCCAAGCATTGGTGTTCTTAAGAAACAGCTGCAGCTGAGGTTTCTGATGTACATAATCCTAAATGTCACGGTGGTTTACCCATGTTACACCACCCAGTGCAATAATCCAGCAAAAGTAGCCATCCTTTTAAAAGGTAAAAGAACGTAGCAACCATAACAGCAACCAAAATTATTATTGCAGAAGAACTGAATGTTAACATAATCTCTGAACAGTACTCTTCAAATGCAGAGAAGAAAGCAAATTTTGAAATGTACTGTGTCCTTTCAAGATTGTTTTATAATATTCTTCAACAGAGAATAAATAAAAAATGTAGAACCGTGCTCCTCTGGGAGCAGACCAAAGGCTGGGTAAGCCAGGCCTGAAATAGAGAGTGAAATATTAATATGAAAAAAAGCTCTATACTGTGGAGATGGCTGAGGCCAAAAAGTAATAGAATTCAAAAAAAGCACGGAAGCAGGCCTAGATTTCGGTATAAACAACTGTCTAGGGCTTCGCATTTTGAAGACAACAAATACCTGTGTGAAACGCTTGTCTCACTGCCCTGCTCTGTGATCTCTAAGGAAGAAACCTCCCCCCACCCTGCTGTTCTTCGGTCCTGTCTCTGGACACCAACACCTTAAATCTGACCCTACACAGAGGACCCTTACTCATAAGGATGCAATAGTAAATCCCTGAGACATGATACTACATTAAGAATGGGCAGAGCACATTTATTTATTTTAGTTACATTTGTACCCTGCGCTTTCCCACTCATGGCAGGCTCAATGCGGCTTATATGGGGCAATGGAGGGTTAAGTGACTTGCCCAGAGTCACAAGGAGCTGCCTGTGCCTGAAGTGGGAATCAAACTCAGTTCCTCAGTTCCCCAGGACCAAAGTCCACCACCCTAACCAGTAGGCCACTCCTCCACTTAACCTGTATAACATAGGCGCTGAAGTTCTTACCTGTTACTATTTATTTATTTATTGTATTTGTACCCCACATTTCCCTACCTTTTTGCAGGCTCAATGTGGCTTACAGAGTATAGATATGATAACGTCGTTACATGATTTAAAAACAGTCGATCATAAGCAGAGGTGAAAGAGGATTTAGATGGAAGGTGTTAGGTAAGGTTGTGTGAGAGGTGTTTTTTGGTGTACTTGGGTGGTTTAAGGAATGATTTGTTTTATTGAGGGTGACTTTTGTAGGCTTTGTTGAAGAGATGTGTTTTCAAAGCTTTGCGAAAGCTGGTTAGATTGGTCATGGTTTTCTATGCTCCATGGGGCCGATATTCAGACTGTGGTAGGTAGCCAGGCTGCCTCTTGCAGTAGTGCTGAGCCTGGATATTCAATGCCAGGCCGTTTCCTGTGACCAGCGTTGAATATCCAGCTTATTTTGGGCCGGTTACAACTTAACCAGCCAAGCCAAAATTCAGCACTGCCCAGTTACATTGGAAGCAGCCAAAGATAGGCCTGCTATTAATGTGGCCAAATTTGGCCACCAGACTTAATTGTTGGTGTGCCAAAAATCAACAGATAGCCGGTTATATCGCTCGATACAACAGGCTAAATGCTAGGCTCTAACCGGCGATATTCAGTGGGAGACAGCTGACCATCTCCTGCTGAATATCGCAGGATAGCCGGCTAAGTACCATTTAACTGGCCAGGTCGGTTTAATAGTTGTGAATATCGGGGGCATGTTTCCTAAAGAAGAATGGAAAATGCATAACAAACTGCTGAAGGCAATGCTTTAAAAAAATCTAATTTCCGTTTATTACTACTTCATTATCCTCTGGCCCTGCACTCTAGGACCATCTCTTGCAGACCCTCTCAGAAGCAATAGTCAGGTTCTCCAATCTGCTAATCCTGAAAACCCGACTGGTTAGGTGTGTCCTAAGGACTGAGCTGAGAATCCCTGGCTTTGAATAATGGCATCTATTCATGTCTGTGTGCACATACAGGGTAAGGCAAAAAAAAGTAACCCCCTAAACTTTTTGCTGTTTTCTCAGCAACCACTTGGAATTTCAACTTGAAATTTTTCAGCTTTATTTGTTGTTACTATCTACGTGTATATGCCAACTGGAATGATATTATCTTTAAACACAGTGAAGTTACAGACCTTTTAGCATGACCAACCAGCAATTTTTATGTGTTCAAAAATGTTTGCACTGTAAAACTACCATTATTTGAAAAAAAAAGTATTAAACAAGGTTTCAGAGCAAGGGCTGTTAAGAACTTCCCTAAGCAACTGAAGGCCTGTGTTAAAGCTGGGGGTGGACACTTTGAGCATTCACAGTGACTGTAAAATTCTGACACATTGTTAATTGTTAATTCGTTGCCAGAGAATGTAGTAAAGGCAGTTAGCTTAGCGGGGTTTAAAAATGGTTTGCATGGCTTCCTAAAGGAAAAGTCCATAGACCATTATTAAAATGTACTTGGGGGGAAAATCCACTGCTTATTTCTAGGATAAGCAGCATAAAATATATTGTACTTTTTTAGGATCTTGCCAGGTACTTGTGACCTGGATTGGCCACTCTTGGAAACAGGATGCTGGGTTTGATGGACCTTCGGTCTGTCCCAGTATAGCAATACTTACGTATTTTACTGTTCTTTTTAGCTCAAACATTTTTTAACACATAGAAATTGCTAGGTTGTAATGCTAAAATGTCAGTAACATCAACATAGCTTAAAATAATTTAGGGCCCTGTTTACTAAGCCGCACTGTAGGTATGTAAACTTTTTAGCTACATTAAAAATCAGTGCGTGCTAATACTAGAGACACCCATGGGTGTCTCTAGCATTAGCACGCGCTATGCTAGAAACACCCATATATTCCTATGGGTGTCTCTAGCATTAGCACGCACTAAAATGCGTGGCAGGGTAAAATGTTGTTTAACAGTAATACATAAGTATGATGACTAAATAAGTACATAAATGTCTCATTTAAATTCAAAGTGGTTGCTGAGAAAAGTGCAAAAAACTGTACAGGGGTTACTAGTTTTAGCCTCACCCTGTATAAGCGTAACTGCCAAAATTCTGCCTAAGCACTATCCTGTAAATACCCACTTAATTTACATAAGGCCAACTTCTATAAATGGCACCAGAAAAATCAGCACCGAAAAACCACGTGCTTAGTGTGATTCCATAAACTACACCTAAAATTAGGCATACTCTATAGGATATGCTCACATGCCTTTTATGCGCCTAATTCAGTGCACCCATTTAGGCCACCTAAAACCAGGACTAAATACCTGCGCCTAACTTAGGCGCACATCAGGTGTATTGAATAACAGCACGCATAGTTTCCTGGAACGCCCACAACCCACCCATTCCACACCCATAGCCATGCCCCCTTTCTGGCTGTGCGCATTAGAATTTAGGCGCACTGTGTTATAGAAAATGCATAGAAAGTTGGGTGCGTAAATTCTAATTAAAGCCAATTAGTGCCACTAGGTGGTTAAGCACCAATTATCGGCGCTGATTGCCTTGTTAATCAATTAAGTTGTGTGCGTAATTTCTAATTAAAGCCAATTAGTGCCACTAGTTGGTTAAGCACCAATTATCAGCGCTGATTGGCTTGTTAATCAATTAAGTTGTGTGCGTAAATTCTAATTAAAGCCAATTACTGCCACTAGGTGGTTAAGTACCAATTATCAGCGCTGATTGGCTTGTTAATCAATTAAGTTGTGTGCATAATTTGGCCATATGCCAAATTAGTATGTAGAACTTAAGGCATCGTATATAGAATTGGGAGGATAGCATGTGTTTACAAATGGGGTGTACATATGGCCAAAGCTTGGGCAAGGCTCAAATATAAATGCGTAACACGGAACATTGTGAGTTGCACAAGCATCTGCAGCACTAAGGGGGGAAGTTATCAACATGGGCTACCATTAAATTGTGTTATTTTACTGTTAACCCTAGTTATTAATAACTAGGTCTCATTGCATAAAATGGGACCTGTACTAAAATAGCTCTATAGTGGAGCATAAATATTAAAAGCTTGATATTCAACGCTATTTAACAGCAGCAGCCAGGTAATAGTTCCCACCCCCAGCGCGCACGATTTCCAGTGTCATATTTATCACAGTCAAACATAACTTTCTCTAAACCATATTACGTTCAAGAAATGTGTTTGTAAAAAGTGCCAAACTGCACACTTCAATTATGGAATGCTCTCCCACATGAGTCGGATGAAGCGAACATTGCCCTGATGTTTCAGAAACAGTTGACGACTGTATCCATGGTAGTTATGAGTCAGATGAATTTCTCATATTGGGGAAACAGGGCTGGGCTCCCTTAACATAGTAAATAGTCTATGACAGCAGGTAAAGACCTGTACGGTCCATCTAGTCTGCCCAACAAGATAAACTCATTATACATGGTATGTGATACTGTATATGTATATCTGAATTTGATTTGTCCTTACCATTTTCAGGGCACAGACCATAGAAGTCTGCCCAGCACTGTTCTTGTACTACAATTTCTGAAGTTAATGTCGAAGCCCCTTAAAATTTACACTCCAGCCCATCCATATCTATTCAGTCACGATCACGACATAGAAGATGGGCATACAGCACAGGACCTACAAGGGAAATGACACCACCGAGGGGCTGATGCTGGTACGTCACTACGGAGAACAGAAGGTGCCACAATCTGTTTACTATTTGTATCGCATGTATATGCCACAGTCAACTGATGCCATCACAGGGCCCCTTTTACTGATGCTTGGAAAAAGGAGCTCTTAATGTCTTAATGTCTGTCTTAATGTCTGTTCCCTATTTCTAAGAGGTTTTTCAACTTTATGGCAAAACTTTTCACAAAACTGGACTTTGTGCTGAAAAATTCATAAAACATCGACAACATGAGCAACAAATGTCAAATTGATATTTGTGTATTTTTCTGTAGGAATCGATGCCTACCAGCTTCCACCATAAAAATGGCCTCATTCGCATTTTTTTCTCTCTCTGACTTCTTTTAAAAGGTGGTAGGGCTATCCACTGATAGATGATAGGGCTACCAGACTCGCTGCCAACAAGAGGCTCCCTAGCCCTTGTTGGCAGCTTTTATGCGTTCCCCTGTAGCCCTGTCCCTTCCAGCTTCCCAACCAACGGCAAGCGGGTCTCCTGCCGCGTCATCTCGATCGCCGATGTGGAAGCCGGATAGGAAGGGTCGCTCTGACTCAGGAGCTGCTGGGCAGCAGCCGCCATGTTATGTGCGGCTGCTCGGCATGCCCCTCGCTGGCCTACCTGACTGTCGAAGTCTGCCGAGCACTGATTATGCTTCCCAATTACCGGTGTTGCCACCCAATCTCCGCTAAGATTTCATAGATCCATTCCTTCTAAACAGGATTCCTTTGTGTTTATCCCATGCATGTTTGAATTCCATTAACGTTTTCATCTCCACCACCTTCAGCAGGAAGGCATTCCTTGTATCCACCACCCTCTTAGTGAAAAAATGCATTACCCCTTTAACCTCAATTCAAGTCCTCTAGTTCTATTGCCTTCCCATCTCCAGAAAAGGTTTGTTTGCAGATTAATACCTTTCAAATAATTGAATGTCTGTATTGTCACCCCTGTTTCTCCTTTCCTCCAGGGTATACATGTTCAAGTCAGAAAGTCTCTCCTCGTATAGTTTTCAACGTAAATCCCATACCATTTTTATAGGTTTTCTTTGCACCGCTTCCAGTCTTTTTACATCTTTAGCAAGATACAGCCTCAAAAACTGAACACATGATTGGTTTTATTCACTGCAGTTTGCTTATAATGTTTTATTAATGCATTATTTCATTTTGTTGTAAACTGCTTTGAATGATCTGTATCACATTGGCAGTATATAAGATTTAAATCTCAATTTAGGAGAATTTTTGTAGTTATTTTCTTTATAAACTAGAGCTTGGCTCACACAAGGGAATGTTATTTCCTGTCCAATACCCTCCAACCTTGTCTAAATTGCTCTTAGAAGCCGCTTTTAATATATTCAGGTATGAAACAGCGGAGTCTGTGGTAGCTATAAGAAATTAAGGGCTCCTTTTACCAAGCTGCGGTAAAAGGGGCCCTGTGTCGGCATCAGCACATGAATTTGCAGCTCACCAAGGATCCCTTTTACCAAAGCGGGTAAAATGCTTTTTTTTTAAAAAACAAAAACAAAGGAAATGGCTGTGCAGTAAGTTAAACACCTGCTGGGCTTCCATTTCCTGGGAGAGCCCTTACCGCCTCCTGTAAAAGGAGCCCTGTGTTGGCATCAGCACATGGATTTGCAGCATGCCAAGGTTCCCTTTTACCACACTGGGTAAAAGGCTTTTTTTTTAATTTTTAAAAAAGGAAATGGCTGTGCAGTAAGTTAAACACCTGCTGAGCTGCCATTTCCTGGGGGGGGGGGGGGGGGGGGGGGGCCCTTACCACCATCTATTTAGGAGGCAGTAAGGGCTCTCGTGCTATCCCGGCGGTAATCAGGCAGCTTGCGGCACTGCCTGATTACCGCTGGGTAAGTCTCCTGAACTAAAAATAGAAAAATATTTTTAAGCACTAGAAATGGCTCATGGAGGGGGCAGGAACTTCCACCGTGCTCCTGCAGTAGTGCCGAATTGGCGTGCAGCAAGCCCCGGTAGGCTTGCCGCACCTTTGCAAAATGGTCCCTAACAAAATTATTCAACAAATACTGTAACTAGTGGGACTTAAATATTTATTTCAATTTGTATTTAAAATTTAGAAACGGTATCAAACTTTAGTGGCTAGTGTGCATCTCCCATAAAGAAGTACGAACTGTGTTATATGTTGGCATGTACTATTTTCATTTTTAGCACACGAAGGAGACTTCACAAAATTTCATGCAGAGTTTTGCATGCGTGAAATTTAAGTTAATAAATTGCTGTAAGGTAAAATTATGTAAAGCAACACATTAACTCTGAGCATATAGCAAAACTATAGGTGAAATGTGCTTCACAAAGGGGTTATTTTACTAAGCTGTTGTAAAAAGGGCCCTGAGCTAGTGGTGGGGGCAGTATTTACCATGCGCTGGGCCCTTTTTTACAGCAACAGGTAAAAAGGCTGAAAAAATACATGGCCACGTGATAAGATTGCTCTTACTGTGTGGCCATGTGGGGGGAAGCACTTACCGTCGTCCATTGAGGTGGCAGTAAGAGCTTACACGCTAACCTGGCAGTAACCAGGCAGGGGCGTAGCCAGACCTCACGGTGGGAGGGGGCTAGAGCCCGAGGTTGGGGGCACAGTTTGAGTGCCGCCCCGCTGCCCCCCCACTGCTACGCCTCGATTCGCCTCACCTCCTTGCCCCCACTGCCTCGCCTCGCCCCCTCATACGCCTGGCGTCAGCGTGCACAGGAGCAAGAAGAAAGAAGAGCAGGGGCAGACTGCGCTGGAGATCATGCTGAAGAAGGCTTCGGGGCCCGGATGAAATGTGCTGGGGCCAAGGCCCCCATGGCCCCCCATAGCTATGCCGTAGTGCTTGGCTCAATTATTTTTTTAATATTTCTGCTAGCATCAACAAAGCCATGCACTAGGGGGGGTGGAACTACCACTGGCGCCCACATTGGGCTGGTGGTACCTCCAGATTGGGGCGTGATAAGCCCAAAATGGGATTACCACCGCTTAGTAAAAGGGCACAAAAATAACTATACCTCAATAAAATAAAGCTAATTTAGGGGTCCTTTTACCAAACGGCGGTAAAAGGTGACCCGCAATGGCATTGGCGCATGGGATTGTCGTGCACCAAGGCCACCTGTTACCACCGCTGGTAAAAAGGCCTTTTTTAAGCGTCCATTTAATGCTGGAGCCCTTAAAACCTCCTATTTAGGAAGTGGTGAGGGCTCTGGCGGTAACTGCTGAGCGTGCCCTCCCCTACCCACCCCCCCCAGCGCTAGAACATTAATAGGTGTTTTCTAGTGCCAGATATGGCATGCAGGAGACCCAGAACTACTGCCAGGCTCCTGGGTTAGCCCAGTGTTAGGGCCGATTCACCGAGCGCCGAGCCAGCGGTAGCCTTACTGCCCTTTGGTAAAAGGGCCCTATACTTTGCAAAATATTCTGTAGAAAAAAATCAATACACTGTTCATGTACTGGACTCATTTGCATGGTAGAAAAAATCACATAGGGAAAATCTGAATAGTGTGTGCAAAACAACTCATTTTAGTACATCAGCCTATGGGAATGGAAAACTAAGATTCCTGCTTTGGGCTTTTTTGATGTTATACAGGGTTGTGAAAAAAATGTTTCAAGGAAATCATTTAATAGTTGCAAAACTTAAGGGACCCAGAAAGGGAATTGACAATGTTAAAGAAGACGCTGCATGTTGTTCAGCATTGGCTGATAGCCCAGTTTAATTTACTATGCAAGAATCCAAGGACTAGAACCAGAGAGGTGACTTGAAAAGTAGATTCCTTCTGCAAACAGAAATCTTTAGCTTGTAGGAGATTTAAGTCTGTATTAACATTGTTTCATAATAGGCTTTATTTCTGTTTGCTTTCAATTCCTAAATGCAATAAAAGGTTGATGGGGTTTCATTTTCATGCAGTACTTACATCTGAAATATTAATAAGTGCTTGATGCATTCTTTCATAACTACAATATGTGGGATTTGGCTATATATACACTCTCTGCTTTCAGTCAGATCTGTTATATCCGGTAAATTGTACAGGATTAAAAGCAAAAACAGTCATTTCCAAACTGTGCCTCCTTGATAGCCTACGCATATGCAAACAAGCATATGTAGGCCCACTCCTGTGCCTTAGCTGAAGGGAAGGGGCCGGCATGGATCTGCTGAAACCTGAGACACCTTATCTCAGCCCCGGTCTGCATCTCCAAATAAGGGAAAGATAAATGTCAAAACCTGAATTTATTTCTTCTTGGACTACAACAAATTGCACTGGGTTCACGAGTTATGTTCCAACAAAATGTTTTACTTACTCAACCTCTTCGGTAGAATAAGTCTGCACAAGCTATATAATCTTAGGAAAGGGAATTTGTATCTTCCATAATTCCCTATGCTTGCCTCGAGCGTCAAGATTCCTTTTCCTTGCTGGCAGAACTCCCCTTGGAATGGGCCCTAGAAATTCTTATTTTCTTTAGGGCACCCATCAGTTCTCGATATCCTTGATTGTCAACTACTGCACTTCCTGTCCTGTACGTTTAGCTCTAGGTGGATAGTCTCCTGTGTTCTCCTTCTTACAGTACTACCAGGTTGTTAAACTTGTTTAAAGGCTGGACCAACCTACTTGCAGGGGTGTTTACTAAGTTGCAGTAAAATGTGATATTTTACCATAGCAGATTTTAACAGACAGGTCACTAGGGCAGCGTTTCCCAAACTATGCGCAGCGGCACCCCAGTGCGCCACAGCGAACACACAGGGGTGCCGTGGGGCAGATGGGAGAGTTCACACACCGAATGCCAGAACAACGATTTGTGCGGTATTGTTTGCCTTCCATTCTCCACAACGTGCCTGCCCACTGCAGGCTGACGGCAGCGATGTAAGCACTGCCTTTGGCAAAGAAGGCTTCTGGGACAGGTTGAAGGCAGTGCTTACACATCACTGCCGATGCCGGAGGCCTGGAACTTTGGAGGCCCGCTCCCATCTCTGGACCCTGGCTGCTCACTACTTAGCAGTCAGGGAGGGAGGCCGGGGCTGTGGGACATTATGTTGCCTCCCTCCTGTGCTCAGCTCCTTCATCCTCTCCCCAGGAACAAGGTAAACATTGGATTATAATGGATTACAAGGGGGCATGGGTTGGAGGAGGGGAGATGGTGAATCAGGGAGAGAGGGAGAAATATTGGACATGATATAGGGCAGGGAGGTGGAGACCTGTGTGGCTGGAGGGTAGAGACCTGTATGGCCGGGGGAGGGGCTGTGCCGCAAAAAATTGCTCAGACACTAAGGGGGCCGTGAACCAAAAAGGTTTGGGAACCACTGCACTAGGGGGTCCTTTTACTAAAGCTTAGTGTATTCTAATAGACATTAGCACGCACTAAGGCCCCAATGATCAAAGGTAAATGCGGGTGCTAGAGACCACTAGCACCAGACTAGCACCGCATGTACCAGCGCAGAATGAACAGAAGGCCCTGGCACGGCAAATAGTGAGTGTGCCAGGGAATACTGGAGAGCTCCGCGGTATTCCGCCCATATGATTATCTTATTGTACGGGCAGAATACCGCCTTAACCCTACACCAGCTCAGAGCTGACATTAGGGTCAAGGCTCCTCTCTTCCTCCCTCCCCCCTCCCCGTCTGTCCAAGCCAGGCCTTCTAGACTTGTTTGTCAGTTGATATGTACTGGACAACTGACAGTACTAGGCAAAGGGGCTGGATTATGGAACTCTCTTCCAGTCTTAAGAAGCATTACGAATTATATATCATTTCACCAGCATTTAAAAATATGTCTTTTTGCAAAATATTTGAGTATGAACTGACTTTACTGAATAGAGAACAAGAAACCAGAGGTCTGGTGCCAAAGATTATGGAATTTAAGATTATTTCAATTGTAACCCCCTCTTGGGTTGGGATTACTGAAGAGAGTAGGTCCCTGTGAAGAGTCACTTGAGAGGGTGTCTGGGGGGGGTCTCTGGGTGTCTGGGGGGGGGGGTGTCTGGGTGGGAGGAAGCCCAGCTCAGAGGGAGTAGTTATGTAATAAGGTGCAACAAGAAAATACAGGGAGAAAAGGGTCCCTGGGCTGAGTGACAGATTTGCGAGGAGTTGGAAGTTAATAAAACTAGTTGCATGTAAAAGCACATGGTCCTTGGTTTTGCCTCTGAATAAGGGTACCTAGTGATCTCTGGTGGCCTGCAGGCCCCTGCCAGGGAAGAGAAGGGGGATCCTGGAACACCATCCTCAAATGGGCAGAAATTAAGGAGCAGTTATTGCCATTCTCACAATAATTGTAGGAGTAAGGGCTCTGGGGGGATTGGGGAGTCCTACCCAGGAGCGGGATTTAGAACAGAAAAGCGTTTGCTCAAGGCCGGGGTGTGACCCAGCGAGCTACACCCGCAGAAGGAGGACAACCCTTAAGGGGTCTGTGCCTGGTGGGAGAGATTGGGAGAAGGAGAAATATAGCCCTTGAAACAACATCTGGCTTCCAGGGTAGGCATGCATAGGAGTGTTTGTCTATATGTAAATAGCCCCCAATTAAAGAATTTCCTGTACTTATACCTGTGAGAAAGAGCCGGGGTCCATGGGGTTTTCTGCACATCAATAGTCTTGGCACTAATTGACAGTGAAAAGGAATTTCAAGTTTCTAACTGCCTGTTGCAGCCAAGTTCAATAAAAATTAAGTTTGTTATTCAAGTTCCGGAGTGCAGCATAGTTCCTGACTGAAGAGTGGAGCAGAACCCTGCCTAGTAACGAGTCTCGCAAACCCACGGATCGCTATTCTGGACCATTGACCCACTCCCAGTTTGAATGGAGTTTGACTGAAGGCTTGAGTATGGTAAGCATGGCCTGAATGAGCAGTGACTGTTTTATATACCCTGGACCAGAGCTAGAACCAGGTGAGACCCAGGCTGCATAATGTTTTAGCCTGAGATGGATGTATTTTTATGAGTGAAATTATTGTAATTTGGGGCCATATTAACTCCCAACTCCTCCCAAATCTGTCACTCAGCCCAGGGACCCTTTTCTCCCTGCACCTTCTCGCTGCACCTTATTCCATAACTACTCCCCAGGGCTTCCTCCCACCCAGGGACCCTCCCCAGACACCCCTTCCAGTGACTCTTCACAGGGACTTACTCTCTTCAGTAATCCCAACCCAACAGGGGATTACAACTGAAATAATCTTAAATTCCATAATCTTTGGCACCAGACCTCAGGTTTCTTATTCTTTATTCAGTAAAGTCAGTGCAATGTCTGTTTTTTGTTTTCTAGATTTATTTGTTTGTTTTTTGGTGGATCCTGTTGGGGTAATTTCCTGTATTCAAGATTCTCTCGCTGTATCAGTAATTCTGTAGCAACACCTGAGAAAGGAGAGGCAAGGAGACAAGCCTGAAGAGAAGGAATAGCAAACAGTAAAACAAGCTGAAGCTGATTAATTTATTATATAGTATGTTAATATGAGAATTTTAAACCTCCTTTATTAAGGATTTGGTAGCCAATGAAGGTGGATGAAGAGCGATACTGCATAGTCAAGGGATGGGTCCTAAAAACTGCTGAATCATACAAGGGCAACATAGAGTAGAAACAGTGAGACTTGCTAGAAGTGAGCTTGAAAAGTCCAGATCTATATAAATAAAATCCCCCCTCAGACGTTCTGAAGCTCACTCTATCTGTCCTGAACTCCTGTCCTCCAGGTAGGCTAGGCTATTCGGACTACTCACCCTCAGTCTCAGCCACGGCCATCTGGGCTGTAGGCCACGCCCCATCTGCACATAAAAAGCACCCTCAACGTTCTAAAGCACACTCTGAGGCTTCAACAGTTCGTATGTTCGAAGCTCTGTAACCATTTTTAAGCACACTACATCTCTGCCCCACCCTGACCTATCAGAGAAGGGAGGAGTGTCATAGCTGCACCGCTCTGACCTATCAAAGGGAACTGAAACAGGAAAAGGGAGGAGCGTCACACCGAATGACGGACCTATCAGAGGGAAGTCAAATAGAAGAAGGGAGGAGCGTCAGAGGCCAAGGGGACGGCCGTATCTACGTCTCATAGGTTTCCTTGCTTTCTTTTCAGTGTATTGCAGCTGCAGCCACTTAGGTAAGTCTAGCAAGCCTGTCAGCTACTGAATACAGAAAGCAAAAGATAGCATGTGGGAACTTGCTCCATTTTGTTCTCTGGAATGCAGTGATTATTATACAAATGGTCTTGCTTTCATTATTTTGGTAGGGGCTGCCTTCATGACTGTCCACAGTCCCCCCAGTCCTGACACCTGACAGGGGGGACAGGGAAGGACACTCACTGTCTCACATACACACTCGCACACACTCATTCTCACATACACACACGCTCTGTCACAGACACACTCACACCCACTCTCTGTCACACACACACACTTGCACATTCTCACTCTCACACAGTCACTCTCTCAAACATACACACTCCGCGCAAAACCTTGCTAGCGCCCGTTTCATTTCAGCCAGAAACGGGCCTTTTTTACTAGTAAGAAATAATTATCTGCCTAAAGAACTTAGCAGCAGAAAAAAAAAAGATAAAAGATGACAGATTTTAGCAATATTTAGGAGGTGATAATGACACGGTTTTAACAACCAGATTTATGTGCAGAACAAATGTGAATTCAAGATCAAAAATATACTTTGACTGTGAGCACTAGAGGAACATGAAGTGGTTGAATCGTTGTTATGAATAAAAATTAAGGGTAAAAGAATAAGAAGAGATAATAGGAAATAGAAGAAATAAATTTGAAAGGCTTAGTTGTTAAAAAAAAATGTGGAGACATTCTAAGATGAAATAATTGAGAGACAGTGAGAGATCTGATCAACTAAGCATCCAGGAAGAAATGGAAATAAAAGGAGGATTTGGGGATCATGGACACGACGATGATATTCAAACCCTAGAAACAAAAGCGCATTGTGATAGCAAATATCAATGGAAATATACAGTAGAGCAGAATATTAACAGAAAGAAAGCAGGAAAGCAAATTATGCCAAGGATTAATAAGAAAAATCAGTTTCGGAGATAAGAAGATAAGAAAAAAAATAGAACCAGTAAAACTCAGTGCAGCTAATTCAAAAGAAAAGGGTGGAACGGCAGACTGTATCAAAAACCGGTATCGTAAAAGGAATCTAATTTGTTGGTGAAATTCATACATTAAGAAAGGCTGCTCCACAAGGTATCCAGGTCTATAATTAGTTGGGCAGAACCATTTTAGGTCTCAGCAGGCTCCTCTTTGAATAATGCAATATTACACAGCCACCAGGAATCACTAGTATTCACTGGCTCTATGAAGTTAAACAAACATAAAATAGATACTTGTTTAGCTTCACAGTCAGAAGCAGCAGGAAGTCTCAGGATTCTGCTGAACTAGCTTCAGACTTACATATTTGCATATTTTAGAAAGCACTCTTTGTAGATACTGTATATAGAGCATAACTGTATAACAGGCTGACATGGGTAGATGTCTTTTTATAAAGAAATACTAGCATAACTTGTGCCTACATTGCAAGTGGGAACGTTTACACTAACTCAAGTTGGTGTAACTGTCCACACCTATGTTTTGCAAGTTTGTGCATAAATTATAATATTTTATCATTACACAGAGTGAAACTAAATAAGAGGAAGACCAAGATTTTATGGGGGTCTTGGCATCACCCTTTTTTTTTTCTATCAACAACTTACAATTGGAACAGATAGGTTTTCTTTTGAGAAATCACTTCGAATATTGAGGGTCGAGGTGGATAGTAGAATTAGTCTAAAGCCTCATATAAATTCTAATATAAAGAAGTATTTTTTCTTGTTAAAGAGACTTAGGGGCTCATTTTCAAAAAAGAAAAATGTCCAAAAAGTGGCATAAATCTGCATTTGGACGTTTTTCTCACAAAAAGGTCCAAACTGGTATTTTTAACTACTACTACTACTTAACATTTCTAGAGCGCTACTAGGGTTACGCAGCGCTGTACAAAATAAAATAAACAAAGAAGGACGGTCCCTGCTCAAATGAGCTTACAATCTAAAGAACGAAATGTCAAGTTGTGCAGTCTAGATTTTCTGGGTAGAGGTGTAGAGGCTAGGTGCCGAAGGCGACATTGAAGAGGTGGGCTTTAAGCAGAGATTTGAAGATGGGGAGGGAGGGGGCCTGACGTATGGGCTCGGGGAGTTTGTTCCACGCGTGGGGTGAGGCGAGGCAGAAAGGGCGGAGCCTGGAGTTGGCAGTGGTGGAGAAGGGTACTGAAAGGAGGGATTTGTCTTGAGAGCGGAGGTTACGGGTAGGAACGTAAGGGGAGATGAGGGTTGAGAGGTAAGGAGGGGCTGCAGATTGAGTACATGTGTAGGTTAGTAGCAGAAGCTTGAATTGAATGCGGTACCTGATGGGAAGCCAATGAAGTGACTTGAGGAGAGGGGTGATGTGAGTGTATCGGTTCAGGCGGAAGATAAGACGTGCAGCAGAGTTCTGAACGGACTGAAGGGGAGATAGGTGGCTAAGTGGGAGACCAGTGAGGAGTAGGTTGCAGTAGTCAAGGCGATGTTTTTGTAGATGTTTTTCCATGAAGTCCATCAAAAATGCATTCAAATCATAAGGGAGTATATCAGGGATGTGCTAAGGGCAGGATTTGGGCGTTCTTAACACTTGGATGTTTTTTTTCTGCCATAATGGAACAAAACAAAAACAAAAAGTTGGACATTTCGATCGAGACCTGTTTTATTAATGAACAAGCCACAAAAAAATGCCCTAAATGGCCAGATGACCAGTGGAGGGAATCAGGGATGATTTCCCCTTACTCCCCCAGTAGTCAAAATATGATTAAAAACATTACTTACCAGCCTGTATGCCAGCCTCAGATGTTATACTTAGGTCCATTAGTGTAACATGCAGGTCCCTTGAGTAGTCTAGTGCTGGGTGGGTGCAGTGCACTGCAGACAGGTGGACCTGGGCCCATACCTCCCCCTACCTGTTACACTTGTGGTAGAAACTGTGAGCCCTCCAAAACTCATTAAAAAACGTACTATACCCACATGTAGGTGCTCCCTTCACCCATAAGGCCTATTGTAGTGGTGTACAGTTAAGGGTAGTGGGTTTTGGGGGGCTCAGCAGATACGATAAGAGAGCAGCGCTGAGATGTGTACCTGGGAGCATTTATTTGAAGTCCACTGCAGTGCCCCTTAGGGTGTCCTGTTGCTCTTCTGGGATGTCTAAGTGGCCAGTCTAGTAAAAATGCTAGCTCCTCTTACATCCCAATGGCTTGATTTTGTGCATTTTTTCAGTTGGACGTTTTCTTTTCAAAAATGTCTCAAAAAGATAAACGCACAGAGCACAAAAACATCTAGCAAACAGCCATTTTTTTTTTTTAAATAGACATTTTTCAGTTTTGAAAATGACTATATTCCCCACTCGAATTTTGGATGTTTTTAGCAAAACATCCAAAGCTGGATTTAGACATCATATCGAAAATGCCCCCCTTGTAAGGAAATATTTTAATCCCCCTATGTTTCAATTAGTAGTTCAATCTTTAGTATTGTCAAGGATTGACTATCATAATGTAGTCTTTGTAGGCTGTGCTAAAGCTTCATTAAGAAGCCTTCAGATAGTGCAGAATATGGCGATCAGATTGATCTACTCATTGGGTAAATTTGATTCAATAACTCCTTATATGTTAAAATTGCACTGTCTTCCTATTGAAGTGTGAGTGTGTTTCAAACTTGGGGTTATGGTTTTTGAAATACTTTATGATATAGCTCCATCTTATTTGGGAGAGACGTTTAACATCTTTCTATGTGGCAAATCTGAATGATTATGTAGTCAGGTTTTTTTTAAGTTATCCTGTGTGTAATGTTAAGTATATTAGATTTTTGTCCACATCTATTTCATATCAAGCAGTTACCTTATGGAATTCTCTTCCTCTTGAACTCTGAGTAATTAGAGATTATTTAGCGCACTGTTTACTAAGCCGCACTAGAGGCATGCTAGAGTTTTTAGCGTGCATTAAGCATTAGCGTGTGCTAACCGTGTAGATGCCCATAATATTCCTATTGGTGTCTACACAGTTAGAATGCGCTAATCTTCAGCTCATACTAAAAACGCTAGTGCACCTTAGTAAACAGGGCCCTTAACGTTTCGGAAGTTGTTGAAGACTTTTTTATTACGAACATTTATCTGCTCTGATTCTTACTAAGATATCTTTTTACATAGGTTTGTCAAATATACTGTTGATTAGTATGATCTATTATGAATAATATGTGAATTTTTGAATGTTTGGTTCAGCCTTATATTTACCCACAATGAACCATAACATGGTAGTTACAGGCTATAAGACTTGTATAATGTAATGTATGTGCATACTTTTGCATGTACCACCCATATTCTATCCAAACTCCATCCATATGTATACCCACCAGCAAAATATACACTTTGATGCCACAGATCCTTCTTTTATGCAATTGGTATTCTATTAAAGGTCACTTACACATGTATGTAGCAGGAATGACAACAGAATTACCTCAATAAAGTCTAGAATCCAATTCAAGAGAAGAGGTAAAAGGGCCCCTTAGTTGGCTTCTCATATAATGGTACTTATTCTATTTTTTTTTATTTTTAAAGATTAAAACTAGTGGTCATTACCAATTAGAAATGAGGTGGTTCCTCCCCTGGATCATCTTTCGAGGTTGATATGACATTTTTTTTTTAATGTAAACCTACCATTTTCCTTGATTCTTTCCCAGTTTGTCTTCTCCAAATCTCTCTCCCCCCTCTCCTTCCTTCAGTCACTCATTTCATCAATATTTTTTTTATTTTTCACTGTGATATATTTTCTTCTTCTTTTAAGGAGACTGTGATATCTCTCCTCTCGAATTGGATTCTAGACTTTGATAGTGAACTTCATTGAGGTAATTCTGTTGTCATTCCCGCGTTACCTGTTGTCATTCTGTTATGGCATTACCTCTTAACTAGTGCATGAGTCTGGCAGCAATTACGAGTTTGGCATGCACCGAATACCCACGGTAGAAAACAATTTTCTACCATGGGGGCATTCCCAGTAGTAATCAGCAGTTGGAACACACTGTATGGTTATCATGGAGGTATGGCATGAGGGAGAAGTGGCCTAATGGTTAGTGCAGCAGGCTTTGATCCTGGCCACCTGGGTTCAATTCCCACTGCAGCTCTTTGTAACCTTGGGCAAGTCACTCAACCTTCCATTGCCCCAGGTACAAAAACTTAAATTGTGAGCCCTCTAGGGACAAAGAACCTGCATATATATAATGTGTACAGCACTGCATACGTCTAGTAGTGCTATAGAAATGATTAGTAGCTAAGTCAATGGATGGCATTAAGGGTACAAGCCATATATAGATGTACACTAGTTTTAATTTTGCCACACATCCATTTCCTAGCCCCCCCCCCACCCCCCCACCCCCCCCCCCCACCTTTTTTCCAGACGCAGTGGAGAAATGATCCAGCGCTTGCCCAATACACGGGCTCACACGACCGCAGGCCACCTTTTAGCATGGCTTTGTAAAAGGACCCCTATATGTTATCAGTATCACAAGCTGCTCACAAAAACATTCAAAATTTACTAAAATAACAAAAAGAAACTTTGTTTAATAAATGAAAATAAATTATGCAGGTACAATCATATTACTCAAAAAAATAACATTATGACAATAAAAATTAAATGTTGCGAGTCTAGTTTCCAGAGAACAGATATTCATATTACTGAAACCAAATATAAACTTTTCACTCAATTTGGAGGTCTCCATAGAGCATTCAAATGGAAGAACATAAAATAAACCATGATGTGACACATGTGTTGTTGTCAGAGCCAGTAGATACATATGGTTTAAAGGGACAGATTAAACATGGATTTAGCCAAGGGAAATCTTGTTTCACTAATTTTCTGTATTCTTTTTTATGAAGGGATGAATAGATATGTGGATCACAAAGGGCCAGTTGATTTATATAGTGTATCTGTATTTTCAGAAAGCATTTGACTTGGAGGTGTATTTTCGATATGACGTCTAAGTCCAACTTTGGACGTTTTTCTCAAACTGTAAATATAGCCATTTTCAAAATAGAAAAAAAATCTTTTTTTTTTTTTTTAAATAGCTATTTACTAGATGTTTTTGTGCTCTGTGCATTTAATTTTTTGGTCCATTTTCAAAAAAAACATGTCCAAGTGAAAAATGTAGAAAATCAAGTCATTAGGATGTAGGAAGAGCCTGCATTCTTAGTACACTGGCCACACAGACATCCCAGGAGAGCATTAGGGGGCACTGCAGTGGACTTCAAAATAAGTGCTCCCAGGTACATATCTCACTGTTGCTCCCTTTTCATATCTGCTGAACCCCCCAAAGCCCACCCAAAACCCACTACCCCCCAACTGTACACCACTTCATTTCAATAGCCCTTATGGGTGCAGGGGCACTTATATGTGGGTACAGTGGGTTTCTGGTGAGATTTAGAGGGGGAAGCATGGGCCTGGCTCCACCTTTCTGCAGTGCACTGTACCCATCACTCGAGTACACCAGGGATCTGCATACTGCTCTAATGGACCTGAGTATTACATCTGAGTCTGACATAGAGGCTGATAAGTAATGTTTTAACACATTTTAGGGGGTGGGGTGGGGTCAGTGACCACTGGGGGAGTAGGGGGATTCCCTCCAGGGGTCATCTGGTCATTTAGGGCACCGTTTTGTGCCTTATGTGTTATAAAAACAGGTCTAGTTTTGTTTTCTCCCATTATAGTTGAAAAACGTCCAAGTGTTAGGATCGCCCAGATCCCACCCTTAACATGCCCCTGACACAAACCATTGTGATTTGAACATACTTCAAACTGGTTTCATAGAAATACATCTAAAAATTGGTTTAGAAAATACCAATTTTGGGCGGCAGGGATAGAGGTAACCAATGACCTCATGCAATCCCCAACAACATTATTTATTGACTCCTAACTCCTCCCCTACTGTCATTCAAACAACCAAGAGCATTTCTCTCAGTACTTTCCCACCAGGGGCGTAGCTACCGGTAGGCCTGGCTGGGCCCAGGCCCACCCAATTTCAGCCCAGGCCCACCCAGGGCCAGCCCCAGCTCCCATTGCCGGCCACTGCTGCTTTTCCTGTTGAGCAGCAGGGCCGGCGCTACAAAAAGAAGAAGCGCTAACGCTAAGGACGAAAAATGTTTAAAAAAAAAAAGCACAGCACCGGCAGGCACTGTCTAGGCAGCCTTGAGGCATTGGCTGCTGGCTCGCAGGCTCCTCCTGTCTCCTATATCACTGCCCCTGGAGTGACGCAGGGGTAGTAATGTAAGAGACGGGAGGAAAGACATTGTTTATCCCTGGGGTACATAGCATAGATACTTTTTCAGGATCCTGCCAGGTACTTGTGACCTGGATTTATCACTGTTGAAACAAGATACAGGGTTTGAAGGACCTTAGGTCTAAACCAGGGTGGAATTCTATGTTTCCACTCCTATCTTTAATGGTACCTGAAATTTCAATTAAATTAATACAAAATAATTCATGATCAGAAATGAGCATAAATTTACAAGTATGAGCTTTTTTTCTGTGATGTACTGGAGGAGTATCCTTATGAAGACTTTCTTATCGGAGTGGAATATAGCTGGCGAGAACTCCTTCATAAGACATTGGTAGCATATTAGGGGTTGATATTCAAAAGGATTTAACTGGGCAGGAGAGGCTCCTGCCCAAATAAACCCCACTGAGCGAGCTGACACCCAATATTCAACAGCACTTAACCAGTTTGTGCTGCTGAACAGCACCGCTAGCCGGCTATGCCCTAACTGGCTAGGTTAGGAGCGGGTCGTAGGCAGAGTTAGCTCAGAGCAGCAACTTTAACTGGTTAACAGTGGTTTTCAGTCTGCTAAATGGTTACATAACTGTGTGGAGGAGTGGCCTAGTGGTTAGGGTGGTGGACTTTGGTCCTGGGGAACTGAGTTCAATTCCCACTTCAGGCACAGGCAGCTCCTTGTGACTCTGGGCAAGTCACTTAACCCTTCATTGCCCCATCTAAGCTGCATTGAGCCTGCCATGAGTGGGAAAGTGTGGGGTACAAATGTAACAACAACAAAAAAAAAAATTTATCAAGTGGCAGTAAAACGGACCCTGTGGCAGCATCAGCACGCAGGTTTTACTGCCAGGTAAAAGGCTCCCTTTTTTTAAGGGGAAGGACTAAGCAAAAGCATTGGTGCACAACCATTTACTGGGTGAACCCTTACCTCCTTCCATTTAGGAGGCGGTAAGGGCTCCAGTGGTAGCCCGGTGCACTAGAAAATACAAAACTGTTTTTTAGTGCTAGAAATAGCGCAAGGTGAAAGCCAGAACTACCATCAGGCTCCCCCAGGAGCCCGGCGGTGGAGTCGATTCACCTCACGGCAAGCTGGAGCTAGGCCCACTGCGTTTTTGTAAAAAGGTCCCAAAGTTAGGACAGCAAAACAGTTGTTTATCGGTTACCAGTCTGAACATCAGCCGGTACCCAGTTAACTTCAAGGTCGGTGGTCATACCCGGATATCCAGTGAATATTCAGGGTTAGTTCAGTGCGCAGCTGGAGAAGTGGCTTACCAGCTGCATACTACTGCGAGCTGAATATCGACCCTTTACTGTTTTTTGTTTTTTTGTTATTTTTCAGTTATGCATATGACAAACCAAATACATCTTGTACATAAAAATAAGAGGCAGGTACAATACATACGAGAAAAAAAAAAGTTAAAAATCTAACCCAGAGAAAAATAGGTCAACCTGGAAGTGCTCAAGTTCACAAACAGGAAGAGAATCCAAGAACAAAATTCAGAAGAAGAAATGAAATAAAGAAGACAAAGCATTCTGTCAATTCTGTTCAAAGTTTAGTCTCTTTTTATGAAGATTCTACATGTATTTGTCGAATAGAAGATGCAGCTGACTCGAGAGTCAACCACTTTTATGGACACAAAGGAAGACAATTGTACAGGGTCAAATAAAAACACATTTCACAAAACCAAGTTTGATTATACATTTGCAAGGAAGCGAGAAAAAAAGTGTGTTCCATGCCAGGTCGCATAGGAAGAAATTGTTTACGCTTCTTCTATGTTTCCTTAGACACCTCTAGGAATATGTGTATTTTACAACTATCATAAAGCTTTTCCTGATTTTAGTAAAGGTTACTAACAGAGTAGCAAGAGTCACAAAGGCCTAGTCAGAATGCTCCAATTCAGATACATCCAAAGCATTCATATCCTGCAATACCTTCCCTTGAGATTGGGAATGAGTCTATTTTCCAAAGGGTAGACAGTAAACCCAAGTAACTAGAGGGAAAAATTCAGACAGAACATCTAAGACTCCTGTTAAATATCTTCTCAACATATCTCAGGGCATAACTGTTGGAAGGTGAAGAAAATTCAAAAAGCATAAATGACAATTTCTAGAAGCATTTTCCAACCAGTCAGTATTCATCCAGCATGTGGTCAATGTGTTCTTTATATGCTGACCATTGCCGGCTAAGTTAGACCTGGCTATTCAATGTTATGCCATGTTTAGGCTGGCCGCTCACACTGAGTCCCAGCCAATACTCAGTCAGGATCTGCATAAGTGCCTCTATCAATTTCTTTATCCATTCCCCCTACCCCACCCCCACCTACACCTATTCAGAAACCCCACCAAACACCTTCCCTTCTAATTCAGTCCCCCAGGGCCTACCTACATCCCAGGTGATCCAGTGGGGGGTATCTGGGCATGGGCAATCCCCACTGCCCCTAGCTGCTCCATATATTAAAATGGCTGCCTTGTGCTCTAGTGGTAATCTTGCGGCACTACTCTAGAAGCCAGCCTTCCATATATGGAAGTCAGCTTAACCTTTCTGCCTTTACTTGGACCTCTCCTCCTCCTATGGTGGAAACTCCAACAGATAAGTTGCAGCTAAAACCCCAGGAGCTTCTCTCAACTCTGGCTGTGGAAGAGGGGTTCCTTAGGTCAGGGCTAGGGGCGATTTCAGGTCCAGCAGAGCTCTTGGGTTCACCTGGCTCCCATGGAGACTCCAATGGGTTAACTCCAGACCCAACAGCTTCAGCTTCAGCATGCTGAGCAAAGAGATCCATCAGGCCCTGCACTGCTGAGAATCTGGGCTCAGAAGGTCCATCTCAGTTCCTATTCTTGCGCTTGCCCATCTGCAGTAAGAGGACAAAGTTACTGTGCAAAATGAGCCTCAGCACTCTATTCATCTTGAAACCCCTCTTCATCATTATTATTTTTGTTTTAACATTTGTATTCTATACACTGTATTCAGATCACTGAACGTATGTCATAGCAGTGGAGGATATTGTCAGATGTGTAATTAGAGGACACAGGTAGAAATGAAATACAAGTTAAAGGACTTGAAATTATTGTAGGAAAAGGCAATTGCATCTAATAAAAAATGTTCTTGTGAGGTAAAACACCAGGAGTAGAAAAGGGATAGGGTGAAAGAAAGAATGACATCAAAGTGATCAGACAGACAAGTGCAGAAACAAAGAAGAGATATGGATATCAAAAGCCATGAAAAAGAATGGTATCTAAACAGCCACTAAAATTACGAACAGGGAAGTTATAAAAGAAATTTGAAGGAAAGAGGGTGAGAGGGAAAATTATGTGAGTGAAACACTTGATCAATAGGAACATTAAAGTCAACAAAGAATTAACAAAGGAATGGTGGGAAAAGAAAAAAAAGAATCAGAAATCAAAGTCACCCAGAAAGAAATAAAAAAGGACATCCAGGCAATCAATAGCCATCTGCAATATTCAGCTGAACTGAATGATGAATATAAATACTGTGACATTCAAAAGGCAGGAATATGAGACAAGGTGACTGAAACAGAGAAAAAGGCCAGGTTTATAAGGGAGGAAAAAGGCAAGCCACGGCTATCAAGAGACCTATTTAGGGGAATGAGGGATTGTGAAGCTGGAGATGTCAGCAGGAGTGGTCTGATCTTTAGAATGAAATCACACTTCTGTCAGAGTCAGAACAGATGGCGAGTGAACGACAGCATAATGAAGAAAAAAGGCACTTTTGTTATAGATAGAGTGTTCCAAAAAGCAGAGATAAATACAGATTAAAGATAACAACTTGAATAATGAAAAAAGGCTGTCTTTGGGATATATTGAAAGAGATTGGTATGATTAATACCTAGGACAGATCATGTTTTAAATAGAGGACTGGAACATACAAGAGCCATCAGAGAATAGGTCATAATAATGAAAGGAACAAAACTGAAAGGACAAGGAGAAGCAGAAGAGGAAAAGAGAAGCAGATGGAAAAATAAAACAAATAACAGTAAGGCACAGGAAGCAGAAACTCTTCAGCAATTACAATAAGGACATTCAATTTAATGCCAAAAATCAGTACATAAGCACATAAGTATTGCCATACTGGGACAGATCAAAGGTCCATCAAGCCCAGCATCCTGTTTCCAACAGTGGCCAATCCAGGTCACAAATATCTACCTTCGAAAGCTAATCAAAAAATGTATTAAGTTAATCCAATAAAAAAGGGTATCATATTTTCTTTTCTGTTTTATTTTATTCTATTTCTATTGACTGCTTTTAGAAGTGGACTAACACGGCTACCACATCTCTCTAGCAAGATCCCAAAAAGTAGAAAGCATTTTATGCTGCTTATCCCAGAAATAAGCAGTGGATTTTCCCCAAGTCCATTTTAATAATGGTCTATGGACAAGCACAACAGTCTACAGTTGCTTTTATCAACAGATTTTACACCAGTATTCAAAGAGAAAGTTTTCCCTTGAAAATCACCTAGGTAAAAAAAAAAAATATGCACAAATTTATGCCTGCTCTTTGTGCATGTACTTGCTCTGGTTAAAATTATATCTATACTTTTGGAAATACAAGGGTATGTGCATATATGTGTAATCCCTGCCATAACCCCCCCCCCCCCACACACACACACACACACACACCCACACACCCACACACACAAAGGAATGTCACCCCTATGTGCACATAACCTTATACATGCAGTGGCTCTGAATTTGAACGTTTTACACAAAATGTCCAAATTCTGAACAGGAAAGAAGGTCATTTTCAGAAAAGGAAAATGTCTATTTTTTTTAAATACTATGGATGTTTTGTATTTTGGACGTTTTGGGGGATGTTGGGGTTTTTTGTCCATTTTGGAAAAAAAACGTTGAAGTGCAAAAAGTACAAAATCAAGCCATTGGGATGTAGGAGGAGCCAGCATTTTTAGAAGACTTGTCCCCCTGACATCCCTAGGGGGCACTGCAGTGAACTTCATAAAATGCTCCCAGGTACACATCTGACCATTGCTCCCTTACTTTGTCTGCTGAGCCCCACAAAACCCACTACCCCAACTGTACACCTCTACCATAGCCTTTAAGGGTGAAGGGGGCACCTATATGTGGGTACAGTGGGTTTCTGGTGAGTTTTGGAGGACTCGTAGTTTCCTCCACAATTGGAACAGGTAGGAGGCTGGGTCCACCTGTCTGCGTTGCACTGCACCCACTACTTGACCACTCCAGGGACCTGCATGCTATTCTGATGGACCTGAGTATAACATCTGAGGGTGGTACAGGGGGTTAGTGACCACTGGAGGAATAAGGGGAGGTCATTTCTGATTCCCTCCAGTGATCATCTGGTCATTTAGGGCACCTTTTTGTGCCTTATTCCTAATAAAAACAGGTCTAGCTCAAAACGTCTAAGTTTTAGTCCTGGACATTTTGGTTTTGTTCCAGTATGGATAAAAAATGTCTAAGTCTTAGGAATGCCCAAATCCCGCCCTGAACATGCCCCTAAAACACCCCCTTGGGATTTGAACGTACTTCTGACAGACTGCATAAAAAAACATCTAAAAATAGGTTTTGAAAATACTGATTTGAAATGCAGACTTTTGTCACTTTTTAGACATCTTTCTCTTTTGAAAATGAGCCTGCTAGTAACATAGTAGATGACAGCAGATAAAGATCTGTATGGTCCATCCAGTCTGCCCAACAAGATAAACTCATTGTATGTGATACTTTATATATACGTATATACCTGTCCTTGATTTGACCTTGTCAGTTTCAGGGAGGACATTCCAAGTATCTACCACCCTCTCTGTGAAAAAATACTTCCTGACATTATTCCTGAGTCTGCCCCCCTTCAACCTCAATTCATATCCTCTAGTTCTACGTCTGTATCATATCACCCCCGTTTCTCCTTTCCTCCAGGGTCAGTAATGGGCTCATTTTCGAAAGAGAAGGACATATGGATTGTTTTGAACTGATGCGAGGTACTCGACAGGGATGTGTGCTCTCACCTGTTCTTCTTGCATTGCTATGGAGAAGCTAGCCCAGCTAGTGCATGCTGATGAGCAGATTAAGAGTATTAACAATAGCAAGGTGCAGCACAAAATACTTCTTTTTACTGATGACCTACTTTTCACCCTTACAGAGCCCCTTCCTTCATTGACTGTGGTGGAAAGAGTACTGGAGAGCTTTGGTGTGGTTTCTGGTTTTAAGATCAATAAAACTAAGTCAGAAATTGTGAATCTTATGGTGCCGGAACCTGATCTGGGCACATTGAAATGGAGATTTTCTCTTAGTTGGGCTGCATATACTTTGTATCATGCTAATTATCCGGGTTTGGTTAAGCTCTTCTGGGAGGATCTGGATAGGTGACAGCGTTTACATATTTCCTGGCTGGGGTGAATCCATGAGGTGAAGATGGTGTTATTGCCTCGCATGTTATACTTGTTCACTGCTTTGCCTGTCCCACTTCCTGATAAGTATTTCCGTATACTCTACAAATGGTTTTTTTCTTACGTTTGAAAAGCTATCAACCCCCTTCCCCCAGGTCAGAGACAGATTTTGTTTCAGCCACTGCGTAGGGGCCTGTCCCTAATTTTCACTTTTATTATCAGGTGGCCCAGCTCAAATACCTTGTTAATTGGCAATATGACACTGATAAAAGCTGGGTTCGTATTGAGCAATTTTTGTTGGGGCGACTCCCCTACATGTCTTGCCATGGTTGTCCTCCCAGACATTATATGCTTTATCTCAAACTGCTGATCCAGTTGTCCAGCATATTCATAAGATTTGGTGTTGGGCTCACTTTAAGCTTCTACCAAATAAACGATATTTTTTAGTGATGCCCAGCTGGATCATATTTATGTACACTGGGAGGAATAGATGAGGGCCTTAGCACTTTGGAACAATTACTAGAGATGGGGAAATTGGTTCTGTTTACAGAACTGGAAGAGGAGTATGGCCTGGGACAGTGAGATGTCTTCCCCTATTGGTAGGTGCTGGATTTTCTTGAGCGTAAAACTCTGGAGCAAGCTATGAACGGCAGTGGTGCTGACAATGCGGGGGCCAGGGGACCTTTTTACACATTTGGTGGTCCTGCCCTAAGGCTCAAGTCTATTGAGGATAAATTTATGAGTGGATTCATGAATTGAGTGGCGTTCAGGTGCAAATGACATCAGCTAGCTGTCTTCTTAATATTGGCCCACGTGAGCTCTTGGTTCATCAGCTCAGGCTAATAAACCATGTCTTCACAGCTGCTCATCTTGTTCTGGCAACGACTTGGAAACAACAGAATTTCCCTGGGCTTCTCGGGTCCAACTAAAGATAATGAACAACCAAAATGAAATGGATCTTCTTTCTGCAATCTGCTAAGTACTTCATAATGATTTGGATCAGCTATTGCCACCTTTCTTTCAAAGGAAACAAAGTGGTTCAGAAAGAAGAAAATATAAGACTGTGAGATAGAAAGAGAAATGAGGAACAGCAGCCCGTATTGGCCCAGTGGTCACAGGGCACCTCACAACTCAGGGAAAGCTTGTATATACAGACAGGTCTTGAAATAAGTTTAGAAGACTCCCTCCTCAGATACTGGGCACTATGTTCCTAAAAATGAGGAATAAAAGACTGCCTAGTAGATTTGTGATGAAATGGAGGGAAGAGCTAACTCAATGTATTCTTAATATAACAGGCAAGTAGAAGAGAAAGGGATAAGAAGATTATTCCTTGAATTGTAAGCTTTTTGAACCAGTAGAAGAACTCAGTAACAGATGCAGAGAAGAACAGTGAGCCAACGAAGGTCAGCAAGGAACGGTGTCAACTGATCATAAAGTAGTCTGAATCAGTATTATGAACTAATTATAAGCAGCGATGAAAAAGTTTTGTGCCGCAATAAAGAGAATTATAGTAGTCCAGATGGCTTAACAAAAGAGCAAATACAAGGAATACAGATCTTTATGACTGAAGAAAAACTTCACAAGATAACGATACTTGGTTCAATACACCTTCGGACTGACCCACCTATCCTTATGCTCACTCAGAAATAAGTAGTGGCTTTACAAATTGTTTATGGACTAGGGGTATGCATTTGTTAGCTTGCATTTAGGTTTCTTTGGGCACTTAAAAAATGTTTGTGCCCAAACAAAACACTTATTTTATTTATTTATTTAAAAACTTCTATTTCGCCTAAAAACTAAGTGGAGTACACATAACACACACAATAAAAGCATAATACAGATACAGTCTCTATGCATCATTACATCTCTCACAGAGGTATTAATCCGCAAACGAACCTTTTCCAGAGATGGGAAGATGGTAGAACGAGAGGACATGAAATGAGATTGAAGGGGGGCAGACTCAAGAAAAATGTCAGGAAGTATTTTTTCACGGAGAGAGTAGTGGATGCTTGGAATGCCCTCCCGCGGGAGGTGGTGGAAATGAAAACGGTAACGGAATTCAAACATGCGTGGGATAAGCATAAAGGAATCCTGTGCCGAAGGAATGGATCCTCAGGAGCTTAGTCAAGATCGGGAG